>NC_057801.1:637325043-637694533 GCF_018294505.1 Triticum aestivum
GCGTCCACGCTCGCTACGGCCCGACGGGGCGACGCAGCGGCGGCGCGAGGGTCGGTGCAGCCATGGGGACGGCCTGGAGCGGACGGCACTGGGGCGGCGGTGGATCGCGGGCCGCGGCACTACAGCCCGAAAGGGCGACGCAGCGGTGACGCGGGTCGGTGCAGCCGGGAGGAGAACCACGGGGCGGCGGCGCTGCGGCCCAGCGGCAGCCCGTTGCTCGATCTGTGGAGGGGCGCGCTGAACTCGGGACAATCTTCACGGGACCTGCGGAGGCGCACACAACCGACGGGCCAGGTTGGTCGCGCGGCGTAGATGAGGCGGATCGCGGCGGCAAGCGGGTGATCAAGCCGATCGCGCGCGAGGACGGGGACGCCGCTCGATGGAGGCGTGGTGACGGCGGAGTCCTGGATGAGGCCGGCGACGACGGACGGCGTGGGACGTCAGCACCGGCACCCGGGTTGCCAAAGCAGCACCGGCGCCCGGGCAGCGAGGCCCGAGCGACCAACGGAGTAGCGGCGCCCGAGTTTGAGGCAGCCGATGAGCCTGACAGCCGAGGACGAGGCCGGCGAGGTAGACCACCGAGCCGCCGTGCAGACGCGGCGGAGGCGGGTGACGTGGATCGATCGGCGGGCCGGCGCGCGAGCGACGGATATGATTGGCCATCGCATGGCGCGAAGCCGCCGGGTCGGGGCGATGCAGGTTTCCCGGTCGGAGCAGGGCGGTGACGGCCGGCGCAGGGCGACGGGCGGACCGACGCGCAGAGGGCGGCTGGCCCTGACGGACCGCCTCGGCGCGCGTGGCCGCCGGGTCGGAGCAGAGGCCGGCTGGTCGCGCCGGGGTCGGAGTAGAGGCGCTCGGGGTCGACGGCGGCGGTGGGCGATGCAAACCGATCAAGAATAGATCGGAAAATCAAAAAAAACCGCGCGATCAAGATGACCGGCGGGAGAGAGAAAACCCCGAAGCAAGCCTCAGGAAAAAGACTCTCTAGGGCAACCGGTCAACACGACCGGCGGACGAACCCTAGGTACGGGTGGCGCGGCCCCCGGCGGCGGTCATGGAGGCCGACCGCCCCGGGGGCGGCGCGCAGGTGCAGATGCGGCACGCTAGGGTTTAGGATCGACTTGCGATAGATACCATGTTAGAAGGGAGAGAGGGAATTGGTGAAATAGTCTGTTGTATTGCTTGAGCCTTGTGGGCATATATATATATATAGAAGTACAATGATCAACTGAGTAAAGACAAGCCGGAACTAATCCTAGTCTATCTAGTCTTTCCTAATAATCAATATAATCAACATCCAGATCTATGGATACCTTGATATGCGCATGGCGATTCAGGCCAGCGCAGTCTCTAGACAATGGAGGCACCTCCTTCATCAGCGCTCTCGTCTGCTCATGAACGTGGGCGACTTTCGCAACTCCAAGCGCACGGTGGATCAGGTAATGGCCACCTACACTGACGCGACATTGAAATTGCTGTCTCCTCTGACGTGCAAATGTCGTCGTACCATCAAGACCCTGCAGCTCAGCTTCTACCTAACAGAGCCTTACATATCCTCTATTGGCCATGCGGTTGGTGACGTCGTGAAGAGTGGCATAACTGAACACCTTGAGTTCGCAATATATGCTGAGGTAGATAATCCAAGTGATGCCCAATTAGTCTTGTTCGGGCAGCGGTTTATGTCGTTCTTCCATGCTAGCCTCGGTCCGTTCAAATTGCTCACAAAGCTAACGCTCAAGGACCTTGAGTTTCAAAGACTCGGATCTCCCCAATCTTCTCAGCACTTGCAATAAACTGAAGCTCCTTTCCCTGAAAGCGTGTGGATTGGGCCCAGACTCTATCCTCAGGATAGATGCCCCCTGCTCGGAGCTGCAGGCGCTCGAGCTTATCTGCTTTGGATGCATACGAGTTGAGCTAATCTGTCTCCCCAAACTGTGGCGTGTGGTGTACGATACATGGTACGGTGAAACCCCCCCTTGTGTCTTTTGGCTACGTACCTCAGCTTCAACACCTAAGCTTTGCCTCTCCTGCTCTGGATGGGCAGGCACCATTCACGTTAAGCGAGTGTATTTCTAGTAGCAACAGAAATCTGTCGAAACTGCATTAAATTTTCGAACTCAGATGGTGAGCTTCTTCTTCCACATCTACATATTTTTTATATGTTTGGTTATATATGCTAATTGCTGCACGTTTTTATTCTTGTTTCTGCAGATTTGGGTTAAACCTGAAAATCCAGAGCAGCTCTCTCCTATATTCGGCAAATTGAGAGATGTGGATCTTTGCAATATTTTTGCTGAGTGCGATCTGAGTTGGATTCTTTTTATCCTTGAAGCCGCACCTTCCCTGGAGAAGTTTTATGTAAGCCTCTTACTTTGGTTCTTTTAATCCTCATCTTAGCCTGGATATTTGTATTCCCTCCATGTCAAAATATAGTGTATATTGTGAACCGAGCGTAGCTCAGATGGTGAGGTTCCTTGTCCCGGGTTCAAGTCCTGACAAGGGTCCTTGCATTTTTCGGGATTTATTCTGGTCTTTCTGGTGGTGTTCGTTCAATGGGAGACAACGTTCCCACTGACTACGAGGCGTTTGTGGTGACTTTTTTTGAAAGATTTCCCGTCTCAGTCTTTTGAAGATGCTCACGGGGATAGGCGCGTGTGTGGGTTCATATAGGTGGATGTACGTGTTGCTCTAAGTCAAGTTTTGTAAACTTTGACCAAGTATATAGAAAAAATTCTTAATATTTACAATACCAGATCAACATCATCAAATCCATCATAAAATGTATTTCAATATTATAATTATCTGATATTCTAAATTTTCATATTTTTTTGCTATAAACTTGGTCAAACATTGCAAAGTTTGACTTAGGACAAGCTAATATACACTATATTTTGACATGGAAGGAGTATGCCATGTTTTCAGATAATATTCTATCACTCGCTAAATACATTGCATTTGAGTTAGTAAAAGTGGTACATACAAGCCTCTATACCTTGTGTTGTGGAACTTCTCCGAAGTTTATATGACCTGTGTTGTAATTTACCAATTTCATGCGAATGATACATGTTCATTTATTTGTTTGAAAGACTATAGGAAATTATCCAATATGATTTTAGTTGTGCAATTTTTTCCAAAAATCTACTCCCTCCGTCCCATAATGTAAGACGTTTTTGGACACTAGTAGTGTCATTAGTTTCAAAAAACGTCTTACATTATGGACGGAGGGAGTACACTTCAAAAAGGATCTAACCATTTTAGCAAGAACACATTTACTTGTAAGTCTTAGCTCTCTCGCTTTTTTTAAGCAAGTCTTTAACTCCTCTTGCTAACATTTTGAATATTAATATTGATGTTGATGCCCATTTCGAATGCAATGTGTGTCTACTAATTTTCTTTACACTTTTGACTCCATGTAGTCATCTCGGCATCCATGTGAACTCAACAAGTCTGAGGACAGTGCTGAGAGGACCAACTTGGTATGGCAAACATCCAATTTCAAGCACTTGAACTTAAAGCTGCTGGTGATACAAGGGTTTGAGGAGGAAGACATGGTAATGAATTATATAAGGCTCGTCATGGAACGAGCTGTGGGTTTGAAGAGAATTGAGTTGCATGATAAAAGGCAATGCAGTAAGTGTAATGCTTTAAATTTGGGGTCAAAATTTCCCTCGGATGAAGCCAGCAAGGAATGGATTAGGCAGCAACTCACTTATAGTTTCTCCTCATCCATAGAGATAGTTTTCAAGGAATAGTTGGCAAAGATAATAACTGGAAGATGGATTATGTCAAGTAATAAAGTGGTCTTTTGGTATTTTTTCTTATTGCGACTAAGTGCTCTTCTGGTTGGTGTAGAGTAACCAACTTGAGTGATGTGTTAGACTGTTTGCTGTTCCGCAGCTGGAAATAAGTTGAAGAGGTGTGTTAGAATATGAACCATTCAGTTGGATTTCTATTTTGGTTTAAATTATTGATAGCCAATAAATTGAATTTTAACCCCTGATTGCAACCAATGTGATGTATATACACTGCAAGTATTTTCTCTTTCTTAAGCAAAAGGTTTTTCGCCCCGTTCCATTCACATTGAAAAATGAAATTTTAACAATTCATGTACAACCCTTATCATGGTTTCCCTTGGATTACTTGTACACATGCATTTACTACTTACAAATATCACATTAGAGAAATTCTAAGAAAATACTATGAAAAAAAACTTGTTTACAACCCAAGATAGGCATGAACCATAACATCATCTTAGAGGCATGACCTCATCTAGAGAACCAAACGACCTAAGGATCGTGAACCCAAGAATCGATGATCCGCGGCTAGTAGACCAACATACCCGACCTAGAATGGAACAAGAGTGCCACACAAGGTAACAACAAGACAAACATCCACTGCGAAGGCATGCGAAGGCATGAACAACAGCTAGCAACAACGCGACACGTGCGTGCTACCAAGATAATGACCACAAGTGCCACAGGGACAAGTCCACCATCAGCCATGAGCCGGCACCACTAGCATGAGTGTAAGCACGATGTCACCGAGCAACGAGACCCTAGCCGATGCCATGAGATCGACGGCCACCCTGGTCAAAGAAGGAGGACCGACGGGTGAATGAGCAAGAACTAGGGGAGCACGAGTCGCACCGCAGCGAGGATGACACCATCCACGACCAACGACCTGGGCAGAAGGAGAGGAAAATGGTTATTGGGTAACGTACCACGAAATAAAAAAAGATTTCCGTATGTACAAACACACCCGCGAACACTATGAACTATGAAGATGCATGGATAGATAAATCTCACCAACAAGAACGCATAGGAGATGAAGATTTGCATATTCCGGCAGCTGGGTATTACCTCCTTGTCGTGATAGTTGAACATACGACCCCTCTGCGGTATCCATGCGTATTGTATTAGCAATTCGGATTCGACGGCACTTCGTCGCGCGCGGGCGCGCGCGCACACACACACACAAAGAGAGAGAGACAGAGAGAGATGGCGCAAGGGGAGGGGGCGTCAACCTTGGGGCTTGTTTCCTTTGGGGACGCCCCTCCCATCTATTTATAGATGTGGCTTGGAGGGGCAGCCCCCCTTAGGGCTTGTGCATCGAAGGGAGGGGGATCCTTCCAAGACCTCCAGATCCTCCCGAGACCTGCCCGTGCAACTCCGGGGCACTCCCGACATCACCAATAAATTCCGGAAACCTCGCATAACATTTTCGGAAACATCTGAAACACTTTCGGTCCTTTCTCTCATTCTCCTATGATCTCCCAGTACTCTACCAAACCAATAACCGTTAAGCATGTGACCCTACAGGTTTGACAATTTATGGACATTACCTAGAACAACTTTTGGTCAATAATAACAACGGGTCTGAACACCCATGTTAAACAAAGATCTTTATTAAGCAAATATTTCATTCCCGTACATAATTCCCCTTGCTTCACAGTACGTTATAAAACCCGATATCTTTGTGAAGCAACTCTTTGATCACAATACTAAGTTGCCATTGTTGTAGGTTATATACTTTTTTTTTCTCGTTTATGTACTTCGGTATTTTTATGTTTGGTTCCGGTTTGTGTTCGAACATCCAGACAGGTCGGGGCACATTCTGATGACCGACGCTGGAGGGCAGAAACTGTCCGAACAATCCTGTCCAGACGTGTAGGAACGATTTGATGAAATAGTTGCCCTAAGAAGACCCGATCAATTAGCAACTCGATCGACAAATGCACATGGCCCGTATGACTGACAGAGTATGTAGAATCCAGAACTTGTATTGACTGACAGAACTTCTTGGAAATTCCTCGCCGTGCATGCACGTGCTATGAAAGTGAAAGACGACGAGGACCATGCGGTCATGCAATGAAATCACGCTAACTTTCTACCGCACCATGAGTCGATGAGACGTGTGCACGCACATTCCATCGGTGCGACGCCATTTCCAACAAGGCAGTATCCAGTATGGCGGTCATGCTATTCCATTGCCAACTTTGTCTCTACCTTTTGAGGTCTTTCCATAGTGAACCATCGAGGAACGTACAGGAAGAAAAACAATCAGAGCAACCGACGAGAGAACATTCAACCCAAATCAAGAATTGACCAAGGACTTGGCCCCGCCAACACACTACTGGCGAGTGGTGATCAGTCCGCTCCAACTTGGCCGTGGCACACCAACCCGAGTCCCCCCTCCGCCGTCGCAGTCCGGCGGCATGAAACGTGGAGTGGACGGCGTCGCCTTGCATCTCAAGGTGCCGCGCCGTCACGAGGCCCAGAGGCGATGCGAGCGACCGACCTGCTAGTCTCCCCGCCCGCACACCAGCCGCTGATCGAGCTCCGCGTCTCTAGCGGCAGCGATGGCGGCGAGCGAGCGATCACTGCCCTGCCTCTTCCTCCACGGCGCCAGCGCCGGGGCCCACCTCATCCTCGCGCTCGCCGTTGCTGGGAGCCGGCTCTTCCCCCGCCGCGGGAAGGACACGGCCGTCGCCGTGGGCGGGTTCCCGTGCTACGCGGTGGTGGTCTGCGCCACGTGGGCTCTGGCTTTATTCCAGCTCCTCCTTGCCGCGTACTCCTGCTACCTGGACGCCGGCGCCGGGTGGCCGCTCGACGCGGTGGTGGACCAGGCGGATGCCGCCACACGCGCGGTGGCGTGGCTGCTGCTCGCGGCGTACCTGCAGTTCGAGTTCCGCCGCGAGGAGCGGTTCCCCGCGCCGCTCAGGCTCTGGTGGGCGCTCTTCCTGCTGCTCTCGGTCGTCGCCGTCGCTGTGCACGTCGCGACGAGCCTCGACGGGCTCCCCGTGCCAGCGCGTTCGTGGGCGCTCGACGCCGTCTCGGTCCTCGCGGCCGTGGTGCTGCTCGTCGCTGGCCTTTCTGGCAAGAGCGAAGCAGGCGGGTCTCCTTCAGAGGAGCCCCTGCTAGATGGCGCGAGCGAGAGCAGCAGCGCCTATGCCTCCGCGTACGCCGGCGCCGGCCTCCTCGGCGTCCTCACCTTCTCCTGGATGGGGCCGCTTCTCGCCGTGGGCCACAAGAAGGCCCTCGGCCTCGACGACGTCCCGGGCCTCGACCCCGGCGATAGCGTGGCCGGCCTGCTCCCCTCGTTCAAGGCCAACCTCGAGACGCTGGCCGGCGACGGCACCACGAGCCAAAGGGTGACGGCGTTCAAGCTCGCCAAGGTGCTGGTGCGCACCTTCCGCTGGCACGTCGCGGTGACCGCGCTCTACGCGCTGGTCTACAACGTGGCCACCTACGTCGGCCCGTACCTCATCGACTCCCTCGTGCGGTACCTCAACGGCGGCGACGAGAGGCACGCGAGGAAGGGGCAGCTCCTTGTCCTCGCCTTCATCGCAGCCAAGGTGTTCGAGTGTTTGTCGCAGCAGCACTCGTGCTTCCGGCTGCAGCAGGTCGGGATACGAGCGCGCTCCGCACTCGTCGCCGTCGTGTACGAGAAAGGGCTGGCCCTCTCCGGCCGTTCCAGGCAGACCCACTCGAGCGGCGAGATGGTCAACATCGTCGGCGTCGACGCCGACCGCGTCGGGAACTCCTCCTGGTACATCCACGACCTGTGGCTGGTACCGCTCCAAGTAAGCATGGCGATGTTCGTCCTCTACTCCACTCTCGGGCTTGCCTCGCTCGCCGCGCTCGGCGCCACCGCGGCCGTCATGCTTGTCAACGTTCCTTCGGTGAAAGTCCAGGAGAAACTCCAGCAGAATCTGATGAGGAGCAAGGACGTTCGGATGAAGGCGACGTCCGAGATCCTACGCAACATGAGGATTCTCAAGCTGCAGGGGTGGGAGATGAAGTTCTTGTCCAAGATCATCGCCCTCAGGAAGACAGAAACAAACTGGCTCAAGAAGTACCTGTACACCTCGACCATGATCACCTTCATCTTCTGGAGTGCCCCTACATTCATCGCCGTGGTCACCTTCGGAGCATGCGTCCTCATGGGGATACCATTGGAGTCGGGCAAGGTGCTGTCTGCATTGGCCACACTCCGGGTGCTGCAGGAATCGATATACAACCTTCCGGACAGGATCTCGGCCATCATCCAGACCAAGGTGTCTCTTGACAGGATAGCATCCTTCCTATGCCTCGAGGAGTTCCCGACGGACGCTGTGCAGAAGCTGCCGATCGGCAGCTCAGATGTTGCAATCGAGGTCAGCAACGGGTGCTTCTCCTGGGATGCCTCGCCTGAAATGCCAACGCTCAAGGACCTCAACTTTCAAGCTCGGCAGGGCACGCGTGTAGCAGTCTGCGGCACGGTCGGCTCCGGAAAATCGAGCCTGCTCTCTTGCATTCTTGGCGAGGTTCCGAAGCTATCAGGAGTGGTCAGGACTTGCGGTACAATAGCCTATGTGAGCCAGTCAGCGTGGATACAGAGCGGCAAGGTTCAGGAGAACATATTGTTTGGCAAGCAGATGGACAGTGAGAAGTATGACAGCGTGCTAGAGCTGTGTTCGCTGAAGAAAGACCTGGAGAGCTTCCCGTCGGGCGACCAGACGTTCATTGGAGAGCGAGGCATCAACCTCAGCGGTGGGCAGAAGCAGAGAGTTCAGATAGCACGGGCTCTGTATCAGGACGCCGACATTTATTTGTTCGACGACCCCTTCAGTGCTGTCGATGCTCATACAGGATCCCACATATTCAAGGTACAATGGTACTACCTTCTGTTTGCTGCTCCACAGGAATTTGACAGACACATTTGTTAAGGTTTCTTCTGTGTTCTGTAGGAATGCTTGCTTGGGGCATTGGCTCAAAAAACAGTGGTGTACGTCACTCATCAGCTTGAATTTTTACCTGCAGCTGATCTTATTCTGGTGAGTTTTTCATGAGCAAATAATTCGTGCATGTTTCTTTTTGAAATATCTTCATGTGATATTTATTGCCATGAAGTGCTTCTCTTATAAAGTAACTGTATTGTAGGTAATTAAAGACGGCATAATAGCACAATCTGGCAGATACAACGAAATACTTGGCTCAGGGGAAGAGTTTATGGAACTGGTCGGTGCTCACCAGGATGCTCTTGCAACAATCGACACAATCGATGTTCCAATTGGAGCCAGTGAGGCTTTCTCATCTGGTGGCGCAGCAAGTCTGTCCGGGTCACTGACATCAGCTGAGAAAAAGGATAAGCAAAATGTCAAACAAGATGATGGCCATGATCAGAGTGGGCAGCTGGTGCAGGAAGAAGAAAGGGAGAGAGGTAGGGTGGGGTTTTGGGTCTACTGGAAGTACCTCACCTTAGCTTATGGGGGAGCTCTTGTGCCATTCGTGCTGCTCGCGCAGATACTTTTTGAAGTGCTTCACATTGCTAGCAATTACTGGATGGCCTGGGCTGCTCCTGCGTCGAAGGACGTCGAGCCTCCAGTGAGCATGTACACACTGATATACGTCTATGTGGCATTGGCCCTAGGAAGCTCGGTGTGCACCTTCGTGAGAGCCCTGTTTCTTGTGCCAGCCGCATACAAGACAGCAACTCTGTTGTTTAACAAGATGCATGTATCCATATTCAGAGCTCCGATGTCTTTCTTTGATTCCACTCCAAGTGGGCGCATCTTGAATAGGGTAAGTCATTCTCAAAAACAAATCCTAGGAAAGTTCAGTTTATTTGCTTCGAGCATGTTAATACAAGAACTTGTTTTTTTAGGCTTCGACTGATCAAAGCCTGGTGGACACCAGCATTGCTAACAGGATGGGTTCTATTGCGTTTGCCTTCATACAACTTGGTGGAACTATTGTTGTGATGTCTCAGGTTGCATGGCAGGTCTTTGTTGTTTTCATTCCTGTAATTGCTATCTGCCTCTGGTATCAGGTACTTTATCCTACTCGTTATCCTTCGCTGTATTAGCCGCAAGATCAACATATAATTATATAGAGAGAAATATTCCTCAGTACCACTGAATATCACTATTTCGTTTCGATTCGATGTATCCTATTGCCCTTAGGTGTGTAAAGACTGTTTTTCACCTGTAATGTGATTCTTTCTATGCATGCTAAATAGACATTAGTTGGCCTATGTACACCATGTCCTTGGCGCCAAAGTTGACGTTGAAACTCAGCAGAACTTTTGTACAAACTTTGAACAAATTTGAAAATATTTTTTGCACAAATTTCTGTGCATAATTTTGGTCTTATTCGGTGGTAAATGGAATTATGGTCTTATTCGGTGGTAAATGGAATTTTCGCTTATATTTATCGTTTTGCAGCGCTACTACATTGATACAGCCAGAGAGTTGCAAAGGATGGTCGGGATTTGCAAAGCTCCTATCATACAACATTTTGTAGAATCAATAACAGGATCAGCAATCATTAGAAGTTTTGGCAAGGAAAAACAGTTTTTAGCAACTAATAACCAGCTAATGGATGCCTACTCACGACAAAAATTCTACAATGCTGGAGCAATGGAATGGCTTTGCTTCCGCATGGATATGCTATCATCCCTTACATTTGCCATCTCTTTAATATTTTTAATCAATCTGCCGACCGGTATCATTGATCCAGGTATGATGCTAGTTCCCAGCATTTTTTGTTTTGAAATAACAGCCTGGAAGCTATATTTCATTTGAAGATAGGGGGAATTTACACCGGTATTAACCAAAAAAAATAGTAAAAGGTTTCAAACACATTTTGTACTGAACAAAATGGTGGGAGAAACGATCTGAGTTTGCAACTGAAATTCCATCCGACGTCCAGGAATTGCTGGCCTTGTAGTCACATATGGGCTTAATCTGAACATAATGCAAGTAACGCTTGTAACAAGCATGTGCAATTTGGAGAACAAGATCATCTCAGTAGAGAGAATTTTGCAATACCTAAGCCTTCCTGAAGAGGCCCCTCTTTTGATGTCTGAAGATGGGTTGGCCCATAACTGGCCGTCAGAGGGAGAAATTCAGCTCCATAACCTCCATGTAAGTAATACACTACTTCCGTCTGGAAAAGCTTGTCCCAAGCTTGTCCCTCAAATGGATGTGTCTAGCACTAACTTGGTGCTAGATACATTCATTTGAGGGACAAGTTTTTTCGGACGGAGGGAGTACATTTTTTGCCCTTGTCAGTAAACTGTCAGAAATCTAGACTCATGGCCAAAGTAATTGTTAGATTGGGTGCTTTGCCATCACAGGTCCTTAACATTTTAAGAATGATGCAGGTGAAATATGCTCCACAACTACCGTTTGTTCTGAAGGGCCTTACAGTCACTTTTCCTGGAGGCATGAAGACAGGTATTGTTGGTAGAACAGGCAGTGGTAAATCAACTCTCATACAGGCCCTTTTCCGTATCATGGATCCCACTGTCGGCCAGATAACAGTAGACGGCGTCGACATTTGCACCATCGGGTTGCATGATCTGAGATCTAGATTGAGCATCATTCCGCAAGACCCAACGATGTTCGACGGAACCGTGAGACACAACCTTGACCCTCTAGGAGAGTACACTGACAATCAAATCTGGGAGGTAGTCTCAATGTTCACATGCTTCATTTCTTTCATTTCTCGAATTATTACACGCTCTAAAACCACTCACTTAAAAACTGAAAAATAAACATTTCAGGCCTTGGATCACTGTCAGCTAGGAGATGAAGTTCGGAGAAAGGAGCTCAAACTTGACTCGCCAGGTCTGATCTATATTGAACCATACAGTTCACATTCCACTAGTCTAGCTTCTTCTGAAATTTCTGAAATTCAAAAGTCCACTCGCAGTGGTGGAGAACGGAGAGAACTGGAGCGTCGGCCAGCGTCAGCTCGTCTGTCTCGGCAGGGTGATCTTGAGACGGACCAAGATACTGGTCCTGGACGAAGCCACCGCTTCGGTGGACACCGCAACAGATAACCTGATCCAGAAGACACTGCAGCAGCATTTCTCGGGGGCGACCGTCATCACAATCGCGCATCGAATCACCTCGGTCCTTCACAGTGATATAGTCTTGCTTCTTGACAATGGTCAGCTACCATATCACCACTCCTTTAAATGAACTTTAAGCTACGTCTTGTTAATCTGCCCAATCTGGGTGTGACACTTATGAACTGGACTGACAAACACAGTGGCAAAATTTTACAGGCATGGCTGTGGAGCACCAAACGCCAGCCAGGTTGCTGGAGGACAAATCCTCTCTGTTCTCAAAGCTTGTAGCGGAATACACGATGAGGTCGACGCGCACTTGAGCCGCCATTACTAGTGTGATCAAACGAAATACCTAGACTGAATTGCGATGTGTAAATGCCAAAAGGAAAACAAGTTCATGATTTTTTTACTGATGTTTGACAAAGGCTTCAAGCTACCAAGAAACCAAGATATATAACCGAAAGAAAGCAAGATCATTGGAAATTGTACCTTCAAATTGGCAAGGGCCGCGCGGACGCGTAACCCTACTAGCACAAATTATGACATCCATTCTCCCACTTAGGGAGATGGTAAGCCAGCACTCCTCCGAAGTGCAATGGAGGCTGCTAACCTAGGCCATGAGCCTTCTTGATAGGTCATTGACCCCGTCCAGGTAAGTGAGGATTGAGGTAGCAGCTGGTCCCTTTTATAGCCTCTTCGTCGTGCCTCCTGCTGTGGACGAGCGATGTGGGACTAAACAAAATTTGCCCTAACCAACCTGGCGGCTGGCGCTGTGTCTACCACACGGCGGGGGAATCTGTGATGAGAACTTGGTTTAGGGCTCAGTACTTATTATTCGGCCTGCTGGGCTTTCGTGGGAGCCCATGGTACAGACCACGGCGGGTACAATGCTCCTCAAATATTGTTCAAAGACCCTAGAAAAACATTGTTCAAAAAACCCTCGAAGAAAAATGTTGTTAAAAAAATGAACAATATATCAAGCTGTCATCAGGTACTGGTTTTCTCTCCCTTCAGGTTTTTTATTTATTTTCCAGTTCTCCGTTTTTTATTTTGATTTCCTACATAAAAGTTGATATGAAAAATGTGCAGAGACAACTCCAACTCTATATGAGATTTAGTGGACCAACGTAACAGTAAAACATACTCCCTCCGTCCCACAATATAAGGCACTTTTTAACAATACACTAGTGTTAAAAAACGTCTTACATTATGGGAGGAAGGGAATTGAGATACCCAACACAAGAAAAATAAATGCAGCGGTGACAAAAAGACACTATTCTTTTTTGTTTGGGGACAAAGAACTAATCGAACAACAAAACAAAACTTGCATGGCGATCAAATTTTTATTTTCTTGTGGCAAAAAATATGCTATAAATTCCTGCAAAAAAATATGCTATAAAAGTGGTATTTATTTTTTGGCCACAGTATCTTTGTTATACCACGTTGGACTAAAAAATATGACTCAAAACCATGGGCCATGCTGAAAAGTTGGCGTCACATAGCAAAAAGGCCCTACACGCCAAGCCCATGGTTAACATCTGCATTTCCAATTCGAGGAAAATAACCACAATGTGTAGCCATTCACATCACAGTAGGAGCTATACATGATCCAAGAAAAGGATGTCTCGCACTCTAGTAAGTCTATTATGACCTAAATGAAACCAAGCTTTTCTTCGAGAACTGGGCTAGGCAAGGACACAATGATGTTTCCTTGCAGACCGGGGTTCGACTCCCGTCGGAAGCGATTTTCTGTGATCTCATGTAACACCCCAGTTGTAAAACTTCCATATTTGGCAATGTATCCAACCTTATCATGATCAATCCAAAGTGGTTTCCTCCTTCTTGGTTTCATTTTGGGTTTTGCTTTGTTTCATATTGCATTGCCTTCCTTTTCTTGTCATATTGTATTTGCTCATTCTTGTTGTTATCATGTGGTGCTTCATGTTCCTTGCTATGTTGCATTGTGCTTGGTGTCATTTTGCATATCCTCATCATCATGTGCATCTTCATATTGTAGCATATGGCATTGTGGCATGTTCTTATGCATCTAAGCATCATCATTTCCCCTTCACTCATCACCACCTCTCCTTCTCTTTTCTTCCATTTTTGCAAGTGCACCTCTACCCTACTCCATTAATGTTCATATTTGCCTCATAAATCATGCACCCTGCCTTAAACCTCTCTTCAAAATTTCATCTCATTTGGACTTGGTTTGGTTGGGGTCAAAAATGCCTCAAGTTTGAATCTAATTCAAACTTGTTTTATTTTTCTTCCTCTAAAATGTCCAAACCAATTTTACTAAATAGAGCATGATTCCAGGAGCTTCAGGATATTTTTATTATTCTCAAACACCTCTCCTATGTTCCTGTGCTTTTCTGTTTTGTTTTCCATCCTAGGGAAATGGAAAGAAAAGGGGCAGCAACAACAACAACCTACCTGGGCCTCTTCCTCGTAGGCCGGCCCAGCTCAGCCGGCGCCCCGGCCCAGCCTGCCTTGTGCGCCTGCCTCACCATTTCTCACCCGCGCCCGAACCTACCCCCGCTAGCCCTTCGCCATGTGGCACAGCCGGCCCCGCTCGTCAGCGTCTGCATACTCCTCCTCACCCACCTTTTCGTCTAGCTCTAGCAGCGCCATGGGGACCGCGAGCCCGAGCGCACCGTCGCGTCGTCCCACCGCCCTAGCCCCTTTTAAACCCACTCTCCTTGTCCTCTCCCTCTCCTAGGGTTTCCCTCATCTGCCGTCGTCGTCGCCTGGTAGGTTTAGCCACCAGATCCGCCGCCCCGACTGCGTCCCGAACGCGTCCGAGAGCGCTGCCATGTCGCCGCCGTGATCTCCGTCGTTCTTTGCTTCAACGCCCGTATCCGTCAAGTCTGCCGTTGTCGTCCACGTCGACTACTTCCCCTACGGCCTCAAGGGACACCAAGTTCGGCGCCGTCCCCTTCGTCCTCTTCTTCCTTCTTCCTTGGACAGGAACCGCGTCGGGTTCAGAGCTCGACCGCGTCGCCGCATGATCATCTCCGTCATCGTCGTCGTGTCCTAGGGTGAGCTAGGTATACCTGCTCCCCCTACCTCTTCTCATGCCGCATGTAGATCGCCATAGACGTCGCCAGGGTCGGGTTCGCGTCGTGCTCTTGTCGCTCCAGCGTTAATTGAATTTTTCTCAGGTTCAGTAGTCTGCTCTCTGCACCCCGCGGATCCCGAGACCAGTTGGCTCTGTAGACATCCCACTGGTCTCGCGCCTTCTTCCGCAGGTTCGCCGTCGTCTCGCCGTACCCTGTTGCCGTCGTCGCCGCTGCTTGCCGTGCCCCGAGTCGAGCCATGCTCAAGCTCGAGTGCCCCGCCGCTCCAAAACTGCTCGCGCCCTCGTATGGGTGCCGCCAACCGTTTTTGCACGCCCGCCGCTTCCCCCTGAGCCCGACCGTCACTGTTGCTGTCGCTGGTGTTGCCGTAGACGCCTCGGCCTCGTCGAAGCAGCCATCCGACAACGCTAGAACAAGTGGCACGAGGCCCCCCTCCTGTCCTCCACCTCGCTGTAGCCCAGCGGTTGACCCCGCACACCCGCACCGGGGAGACCCGGGTTTGATCCCCGCGGCCGCAATTAGGGTTAGTTTGGTTTGCGTCCTCGTTGTTTCAAGCCTGGCCTGGAGCGTGCCTGTGGTCTGCCTGGGAGGCGTTTGGTTCAGTTCCTCGAAAAGATAGTAGTGGCCTGGCCTGGTAGTCAGGCATCTTCGTTAGCCTGCCGGGCTTCCAAAAATTAGCCCTTAAACTCCTCCCCTTTGTATTTGATTAATGAGTCCCTAACAGTCAGGACCCACCAGTCATGCTCTCTGCCATCAGGTCCCACTTGTCACTCCCACAAAACCTTCTGTTCCCTTTTTTCTTTTTATTTAACCAAGCGAATATCCCATTTCAGGGAAAAGGAATCTTTCCATTTCGGGCAAGTCCATTTCTAGACGTTTCCAAATATGGAAAATGCCATTTCTGTAATGGCCATTTTAGGCAGATTGCATATTTGTGTAATTGTGGAGATCATTCTAATGCAACCTAGACATATTATATATGTTTTGGGGTAGAAAAATACCACCAATCTAGTGGTGGCATTATTTCCTGCATTTGAGCAAGTTTGCACACATGTCATTTTACATCATGTTGTTGTTTTGTCTTTTATGTGTATATTTATGCAAATATGCTATGGGGTAGTTTTGCACATGAACATGCTCTTCATCATGCCTACTTGATGCTAGAATTAATCTCATGCCATGATATGCTTTATATTGAGTTAAACATGCTATCATAAATCTGTTTCTGCCATGCCATTAAATTCTACTAAGTCTGAAATATGTTCATATCACTTGCCATGTTTCTTCCATGTCCAGTATTTTCACCAAGTCTGTAAAACTGTTAGCATTTGCATTTTTGCCATGTTGTTTAAGTCATGCTCTAGTGGTTTCTAGTAGTAGCTTAGTAATAGTGTTTTGTAGTGCTTGATATGTACTTCACTACCATGCCTTTTGTTTTCATGTTTGGGTGCTGTAGCATATTTTTATGTTGCATCGAATGTGCCATGTTGTTGTTAATCGTAGATTTGCATTGTTATTGTTTTGTTCACCGTTTGAGTTGTGTGCATCCATTCCTCATGATCTTTATTTCGATTTCAACCGAAATCCTCCAATCTATCTAGTGGCATGCTTGGTTTACCAAGATAGTGCCATGTTCATCTTTTCCCCTTCCAGAGCACCCATATGCATTGCATATCATATCTTGCATTCCATGCCATGTCTTGCATCATGTTGCTTGCGCGTTGCATCGTGATTGATTGTTGTTTCGTTGCTTGTGTTCTTGCTTTGGGTAGAGCCAGGAGATGAATTCATGAACGGGGACCCTATCGAGTACGTTTACGAGGAGCAAGCTTTCGTTCCCTCTGAGGAGAATTCAGGCAAGATGATCATTACCCCCGATATCACTTCTATCTTTGCTTGCTAGTTGTTCGTTCTACTGTTATGTCGCGCTACCTAGCATTTGTTTATCAAGCCTCCCATATTGCCATGTCAAGCCTCTAACCCACCTTCCTAGCAACCGTTGTTTGGCCATGTTATCGCTTTTGCTCAACCCCTCTTATAGCGTTGCTAGTTGCAGGTGCAGTGAAGGTTGTTCCATGTTGGAACATGGATATGTTGGGATGCCACAATATCTCTTATATGTAATTAATGCATCTATATACTTCGCAAAGGGTGGAAGGCTTGGACTTTTGCTCAGTGTTTTATTCCACTCTTGCCGCCTTAGTTTCCGTCATATCGGTGTTATGTTCCTTGATTTTGCGTTCCTAACACGGTCGGGGTTTATGGGCCCCCTTGTCTCTTCGCCTAAAGTAAAGCTTTTCCGAGGAGATCCAACATTGGTTTTACCATTTGCCTAATAACAACTAAAATTCGCATAGGGAGTAATTAACCTGAGGCCTCTTAATCAACCCCCCCCCCCCGAGGGCCAATGCTCGACATGAGTGTTGGTCCACCTACCTAGCAGTCGGTGGTGCCGCCTCGGCGCAACTCAAAGTCTTTTGGCTATCGTCCACTTTGCATAGACGGATGAGTCCGTAGATAGAGAGCGCGCGGCTCTGGACACAGGTATGACTCACCGGGAGACCTCCTTGGGATAGTTTTCCTTTCTTCGAAGAGCTTGTGCACCGGGATTCCGAAAATACTTGGGGTGTCCCGCGATGGAGGATTGTCTCCATGGATCATGAGCTTGTCATGGGCTAAGTTGGGACACCCCTACAGGGTTTTATCTTTCGAAAGCCGTGACCGCGGTTATATGGTAGACGGGAGTTTTTAATATCAGGTTGTAGTGAACTTGAAACCAAACTCTTTAAAATACACCAACCATGTGTGGAACCGTGATGGTCTCTTTTCGACGAGGTTCAGGAAGAGAACATGGTGGGGTTATGTTTGAACATAAGTAGTTCAGGATCACTTCTTGATCATTACTAGTTTGCGACCGTTGCATAGTTTCTCATCTTATTCTTGTATGCGTAAGTTAGCCACCATACAAATGCTTAGTGTCTGCTGCAACTCCACCATATGTCCATACCTTACCTTAAGCTTTGTTAGTCTTGATACTGTGGGTGATATGATTGCTGAGTTCCCGTGGCTCACAGAATACTACAAACACAGTTGCAGGTACCGACGAGACTGATGCAGGTGATGCCACTGAACTCAAGTGGGAGTTCGACGAAGACCGTGGATGTTACTATGTTTCTTTTCCGGACGATCAGTAGTGGTGCCCAGTAGGGTCGATCGGGACTTAGCTTGGGTGGTTGTTTTTTTATTCGTTTGATTTCGTCCGTAGCCAGACTCTGCGTTCATCTTGAATGATTGCATAACTTAATGATATTGTGTGACATTGTGGCGATTGTAAGCCAAAGTTCATATCCTATCTATTCAGTATATGAGATGAGCAAAGATACAACCACTCCTGTGACCATACCAATATGCGCTTATGCCCCAAGTTGTGCCTCTACACATATGGAGTATAGTCGCATATTGGGCGTTACATCTCACCCAGGTGTGCTTCTTCTATAAAAATATGTCCTGGGTGCTAGTGCCCATGAATCTATTTTTTAAAAACAAAGTTTTTTTTGACACAACATGCACATGACTTTTCGTGGCCATCAGGCAACATGCCAGGCAAAGAGCTAGCCTACAAACTCTTACTTGAAATGCTAAGATCTTATCTTTTGCCCACGGCTTATTGTCGATTAATAAATTAAAATAGCCATCAAACAGAATTTAGAAGCTGCAAATTGCTACAGTTGTGACAAAAGTTCTCTTTTCTCGATGAAAGAACATGTGGTGCCCCCATGTTTGGTTTTGGTAATTAATGACAATCTCTATGGACTAATGGTTGCCTTGAGTTATATTTGAAGGATTTGTCCATAGGATTTTCTTGGAGTCCATTTGTTGGTTTCAAGGAGAGTTTGTGATGACCAAGGTGCCATTCAAGGAATTACCTAAAGATTGGTCATGTGAGAGGTTGATCAAGACTAAGTCAAAGAGTGAATCAAGTTGATCAACACACAAAGCGTAGAAGATGTACCGAGAGGGATCAAGCGATCCCATGGTATGGTAAGCATTATCAATTACGCTTTGTGTACTAACCCATGATCTTCGTAAGAGTTCTTTATAGGGTTAGGTTGTGGTGTGCAAGTTCAAGTGAAGCATCACAAAGAGATCAAATGCTTGAAGCTTGCTGTCCATTGTGGTGAAAATGGACTTGTGAAGATGTGCGGAAGAGTGGCTCACCCATAGTGGAGTATGGGGGAGCAATCAACTAGTCTTCATCGAGCCAACACAATCAAGAAAGGTGGTCCAACTTGAGGGAGTCAAGATCGTCATCATCTAGCTCAAGTGGACCATGTGCAAGGCAAAGGTTTGCCCTTGATAGGTTTTCTATTTTGCCGGTATCATGATGGTAGTTGGGAGACCGGGTTTTAGGATCGATTGTCGTACTATCAAGGGGGGCTCTCGATGAGTAACTTGATCGTATCATTCGTAGAGAGCTCAAACCATTGCATCCTGGCATCATCTTTCTTGGTTCTTGTTTGGTTCTCTTTGTGAGTTTTTGAGCTTATAGTCATCTTGATGACAAGCTCGAGTTCATCGAAGACGGAGTTCACATGCTTCTTCTATGATGTTTTTGATGTTGGAGGTTATGCTGATTCTTCTCTGATGGAATGTTCACTTCTCTGATGGAGTTCACATGATTCTTCTATGATGTTTTCATTATTTTGATGCTACTCGTTGTCTTGTATCCAACAAGCTTGAGTTTGCTCAATTCGGAGCTCATATGAAGAAGTTATGGCAGTCCTGTTTTTCTCCCTGCGGTAGTACCGCGGAGCCAGCGGTAGTACCGCTTGTAGCGTTAAGCGGTAGTACCGCTCCTATGCCGCTCTACTACCGCCTCGTTTTTGGGTCTGCTCTTTTCGTGTCGGGTTCAACAGTAGTCGCACGGCAGTAAGGCACGGCAGTTCCGCCTATAAGCAGTAGTGCCGCCCAGAATGGACGGTAGTACCGCCTATAAGCAGTAGTACCGCTCCGTTCGGGCGGTAGTACCGCTACTGCACTACTGCCACCGTACTCTGCTCTGTCCTACCTCCTTTGGTCCCGTGCTCTGCTCCTCCAGCGGTAGTACCGCTGGGGTGAGCGGTAGTACCGCTTGTAAGCAGTACTACCGCCCCAAGGTTCATGTTTTGTTCCTCCTTTTCCCTGCTTCTTCCACCCGAGCGGTAGTACTGCTCATGGAGCGGTAGTACCGCTCATGTGCGGGCTGAGCACATAACGGTTGGATTTTTCCCCTCCTATAAAAGGTTTGTCGGTGTCAAAACCGGCGGACCTCGGGTAGGGGGTCTCGATCTGTGCATCTAAGGCTGATGGTAACAGGAGGCAAGGGACACGATGTTTTACCAAGGTTTGGGCCCTCTCGATGGAGGTAAAACCCTACTTCCTGCTTGATTGATATTGATGATATGAGTGTTACAAGAGTTGATCTACCACAAGATCGTAGAGGCTAAACCCTAGAAGCTAGCCTATGATGATTATGATTCTGTCTCTAAGGACTAAACCCTCCGGTTTATATAGATACCGGAGGGGGCTAGGGTTTACATGGAGTCGATTACAAAGAAGGAAATATAATATCCAGATCGCCAAGCTTGTCTTCCATGCAAAAGAGAGTCCCATCCGGACACGGGACGAAGTCTTGAGTCTTGCATCTTCACGGTCCAACAATCCGGCCAAAGTATATAGTCCAGCTGTCCGGATACCCCCTAATCCAGGACTCCCTCAGTAGCCCCTGAACCAGGCTTCAATGATGATGAGTCCGGCGTGCAGTTTTTTCTTCGGCATTGCAAGGTGGGTTCCATCTCCGAATACTCCAAAGTAGATCGATGATTGTGTCTGGCTTTGCGAGATAATTTCTGCACACCTCTATAGAGAGCATAGCACTTAATAAATCTGATCTGCTAGCAATTTTTGTACGGTGTGCTCTTACATCGTGGTATGGTCCAACACGAACCGGTTTTTCTTGGCCTGCCTCGATACGCGTTGCTAGGCGGTTTTATTGGCACATCCTGCCAAAGCAGAGATCATGCTCCCCTTATTGTGGGATTT
Source organism: Triticum aestivum (assembly GCF_018294505.1). Taxonomy (NCBI): domain Eukaryota; kingdom Viridiplantae; phylum Streptophyta; class Magnoliopsida; order Poales; family Poaceae; genus Triticum; species Triticum aestivum. The sequence goes on from NC_057801.1 coordinate 637,346,043, forward strand.
TCCATCAATACGGGAGCGTGCAACCCCACGACGCCTGTTGGTATGACTCCGTGTTTTTAGGCAAGTCCTGAGTGGTTACGCTGAGGACGCTTGATATTCACCCCCTTTATAAAGGGGCCGAGGCATATCCCTCTTTTCCACCACCCTTGCGCCTTTTCGCATCTCGAGTTCTAACACCCGAAACCCAAGCTCAAGCACCCCGGATTCTCCACCATGTCTGGATCCAACCCTCAAGGCCGGTGGGTGGCCTCCTCGGTCACATAGGAGGACATTGCGAAGCTTAGGGAGGTCGGATATTTGACCGCTGACATCAAGCACAGGCTTCCTGCTCCAGGGCAGGTCATCCCTACTCCCGAGCCCAACGAGAGCGTCGTATTTGTTTCTCACTTCCTCCGCGGCTTGGGCTTCACCCTTGATCCCTTTGTGAGAGGGCTCATGTTTTATTATGGGTTAGATTTTCATGATTTAGCTCCGGAAGCTATCCTCCATATCTCGTCGTTCATTGTTGTGTGCGAAGCTTTTCTCCATGTCACTCCACACTTCGGCTTATGGCTCAAGACCTTCAATGTGAAGCCGAAGATGACTGAGGGGCGACACGTGGAGTGCAGAGGTGTTGTGATAAGCAGGAATTCCGGCGCCCCATGGCCAGAGGGCTCCTTCCGAGAGCTGTCCGATCTATGGCAGCGGAGGTGGTTTTACGTCACGGCTCCTAGAGGCACAAAGTGGGTGGCTGCCCCCGACTTCCGTTCGGGCCCTCCTTCTCAACTGAAGTCATGGACCAATATAGGACGGGATTGGGGATCTGCTAGTGATGTACCAACATTGCAGAGCCGTATCCGGGAGCTTCTTGAAAAGGACATTAGCCTCGTCAACATAATTCAGGTAATGCTAATCCGACGGATGTTGTTGTGCAAACACCGGCCTCTCCGGATGTGGGAGTTCAATCCGGAGGGTCTGCGGACTATTCTACACTTCTTCGGCCTGACGCTCGAAGGGATGTGTAAATTATTCTTCGGACCACAAGTAAAGTGTCCGGATACCATCGAGGATGCGGGCCTGAGCTGCAATCGCCCAGATACCCAAGTAAGTAACCCAAAAACCGAACACTTTGTCTATTTTTGTCATAGTCATTATTCTGAAAATCCTCCGTGGCCAGGAATGGCTCAGCAAGGTGGAGAGAATCAGGTGTCCGACGCCACTTCCCGAAGGCTCGCCAAGTCCCGCCATAGCCAAGATGCTTGGCCGTGTGCTAAGTAAAGTGCCCTCAGGGAAAGACGAAGGGAAGAACAGAGAAGCATAACTTCACACATTGCGCATCCAAACTGGGGGAATTGCTACCTCCCCAAAGAAGGATAGTCGGGGAGGGGAATCTAAGGCCTCCTCCCCTCGCGGTAAGAAGAGGGCCGCCTCCGAAGACTTGGAGATGGAGGTGCCCAGACAAGGGAAGAAAGCTTCACCAGGGGGCCCTGCCCCAAAGGGCGTCCTCACCGCGCCATGCCCGCCAACGGGCCAGCCCTCAGCCGAGCTGTAAGTTAATCATAAATACAAAGATACTGCTTCCTTTTCCAAGAACAATAACCAGGATCCATTCTTTGCAGTCCGGCTAGCAGCTCTTCTCGACAGAGTTCGTCTTCGGGGGATCTCCTTTCGGAGATGATGGAGAGTGAGACCCCACCAACCTCTTCGCCTCATGAGGCGGGCAATCCCGAGGTGTCGTCACGGAGGAGTCCAGATCCGCCGAAGCCAAGAGCTAATACTTCGGCCGCCCTGAGCCCAGAGCGTCCGGCTCCCATGGGGGGCGATAAGAAGGGTCCGACACTTCGGCGTCCGGCCGGACACACTGATGGGCCTTCTGGAGCGAGTTGCTCTCTTGGAGGAGCACCATTCATTAATGAGCACGGTGCTCGAGAAGATTTCATCTGCCACAAGCGGGTTGAATGAAGCCTTTACGAGCCTGCTCTGAGGCTTTGAGGTATGTAATGAAAAATACATAATTTTTGGCTGTGACGCACGTGCTAGGTGTGCTCCATATGGATAGTAGCCCCTGAGACTCTGGTTGTCTGCCCTAGGCGGCAAACAGACGATCATATTGTGTAAGTAATCATCGCGCTGTATCTATGCGCAAGTGTCCAAGGATTCGGCAGCCGACCGGTCTGTTGAAGTTATCGAACTAAGGAGGCAGATTGGAGCTATTGATGCTGATATCACACTGGTAAACGAGCGGCTTAACGAGTCACAAGGTATGTGCTCTGCTTTCCTTATTATTTTTTGTAGGAAAAACTGAGAGGAGCATAATGCTAATGTTATATGCTTGGACTGCAGACGGTGCTGCTGCCGTGGAAGCCCTGAGGGTGGAACTTGCCCTGGCCAAGGAACAGGCCCGGGCGAGCAATGCGGCTGCCCTAAAGGCGGCCAAAGAGTTGAGAGCCGAACAAGCTGCTCGTCGCCGGAGCAAAGACAAAATAGCCTAAATGGCTGTGGAGCTAGAAAACGCCGCCAACCGGTATGAGTTTCTTGAAAAAGAAAATCAGGCGAATAAGGCTGACCTGAAGAAGGCCCTTGATGCGGCCAAGGAGACGTGTTCCAACATTAGGGATGCGCGGAGGAGCTTCGACAGGCCGGAGAAATCGCGGCTGGAAACCCCTATTTGTTGCGGATGAAGTTTTTAGATCCGAAGTACGTTCCTCTGGATCGACGCTGGAGTCCTGCAGACGCCTATGCGGATTTGGCGAAGAGTGCGGCTGATGCGGCCAAGTTTTTTGAGGATCAAAAAGATGATGAAGTGGAAAAGCTGTTCTAGTCGCAGTTCAGCGCTCCAACGCGCACATTGCCTTTGAGTGAGAGGATGGCTGCTGTGGCCGAGCTCCACAGGCTGTCCGGTCTTGCAATGCGGTCTGTAATAGACCATCTATGGCCGAAGGGGCCTAAGCCGGACAGTTATTTTGGTTTAGTGCAACAATTCCTTGGTGCCGTATCGCGGATCGATGCCATGAAGAGGTCGGCATGCATAGAGGGTGCACGGATGGCTCTTGCCCGTGTTAAAGCATATTGGACATATATGGAAGCCACCATCGTTGCGACCCAGAATCCGGCGGGGGCCAGGATCCGGCCGAGCACATGTGCTCGCTTAATAGAGGCTCAGTGCTCGAAAAATGTCATGTTCGAGTGACAAATCGTGTCATTGTAAAGACAATGTTATTTTGATTATGGAGGCTATATTTATACTTTTCGCCCGAAAGTGTTGTTGTGCCTCCTGTGTGGCCGTTATTTATATATATATATATATGTATGTGTGTGTGTGTATGTGTGTGTGTGTGCAATTCTGAAAGTTAGCAGTCGTTGGCTTCAGCCCCCACGCATATAATGCGGGGGTGTTCGCAAAAATATGAGTAATCACACTTGATCCAACATCTTGGTCCATTAAGGAGGTGATCGCATGTCGAACTAGGCAACCGGACTATATAGATTTAACACTTTCACTTAGCCATAGGAGTTCGACGGCGGGGCTACTATGTAGCCCCTTGTACCTTTGCGTGCATCTGAATCCAGGCGCGTGTGTACATGACCGGTAAGCAGTCCTTTGTTAATACGGAGGAACCCTGAAGGTTTCGATGAGTCTTCGAGTGGTTCAACAGTCTCTCGCAATATCATGACAGTCAGTTTTCGGCTTTCTCTACTGAGGTGCTCATCCGCAATAACCAGGGCACAATCGCAGTAGTTCTCCTTTGGCCGCCTTAGCCGATAAGAACGGGACGTAAGGCATCGAACCCAGGAGCCGGGCAAACCCAACATTTGACCAAAGACATGATTCGGAGCTGACACATATAAGGCCAAACTCGCGACGCCGAACACTCCCGAAGGTATTCGGACTTTATAACATATACTGGGCTGAGTAACGCCCCTTATTATGAACCCTGTATTCCCAGGTACGTGCATTAGTCTGTCGTGGCGAAATGCCAATAACGGCAGTATCCTCTGCGGGTGTAGTGCCCATGGGATGTGTAAGCAACAAGAGACAATAAAGAAGGTTTACACAGGGGCTTAATCTAAAGAGAAACCTTTGAGCAGGGCCCTGCTGCACGTCTGCGCCTTTGTCCCTGTTGTGCCGTGTCCTGGGAGGGTGTCGCACGAATGGTGTCTGTAAAAAGGAAAACTCATGTAGAAGAGTATGACATAAGCGTGCGAAAAGTTGGCTATCAATAATGGATAGTAAAAGTGTAAGACATTGGCCTGTTAATAAGGTTAGGCCGAGAATTGAGCTTTATTAATTGTCTATAGCCCCTGGTGTCCTCTATGGGATTACATGTGTGGCGCCTAGATCGGGTTGATCTGGGCTGTCAGACTCGTCTAACCGTGTCCGTGGTCTTAACAACCAATCATGCTATCTGGTATTAGAGGCCGCTTAGAGTCCGGCTGCTGGAGCCGTCGCGTATTCCTCTGTGCGTAAGGAACACTCTATACTTCTGTTAACGGTGATGACACCGCGTGGACCAGGCATCTTGAGTTTAAGGTAGGCGTAGTGCGGTACTGCGTTGAAGCAAGCAAAGGTCGTTCTCCCGAGCAATGTGTGATAACCACTTTGGAGGGGGCGCTGGGGAAGAGTAGTTTTTCGCTTCTGAAGTTGCCTGGGGAGCCGAATATCACCTCTAGTATGAGGGAGCCCCTGCAGTGGGCTTCGACGCCTGGTATCACCCCTTCAAAGGTGGTGTTACTGTGGTTGATTCTGGATGGGTCTATCCCCATCCTGCGGACAATGTCCTGGCATATTAGATTAAGACTACTGTCGTTGTCCGCGAGGACGTGAGTAAGATGGTATCCGTCGATTATTGGGTCGAGCACCAAGGCAGTTGATCCTCCGTGCCGAATACTAGTCGGGTAGTCCTTGTGATCGAAAGTGATTGGGTAAGCCGACCAGTGGTTAAGTTTGGGTGCAATGGGCTCTATAGTGCATGCGTCTCTGAGCGTGCATTCGCGCTTTCTCGTGGATATGTGAGTCGCGTGGATCATGTTTATTGTTTTTACCTCTGGTGGGAATTTTTTCTGTCCCCCAGTGTTCGGCTGGCGAGGCTCATCCTCGTCTTCACTTGGTGTTTCCCTTCCCTTGTGTTCGACATTTAATTTGCCGGCCTACTTGAAGACCCAGCATTCCCTGTGAGTGTGGTTCGCAGGTTTTTCGGGGGTGCCATGAATTTGGCACAGTCTGTCCATGACTTTGTTCAGGCCGGACGGTCCCTCTTTGTTGCCTTTAAATGGCTTCTTTTGTTGACCGGGTCGAGAGCCCCTGAATCCGGCGTTGACCGTTGTGTTGTCCGGACTTTCTTCCTTGTTTTGACGTTTGTTTTTATTGCGATGTGGCTTCCCGTTGCCATCCCTGGTTTCGGATGTACTTGGGTCGTTGGTGCCTTTACGGGCCAACCAGCTATCTTCGCCTGTGCAAAAACGGGTCATAAGGCTTGTTAAGGCTGCCATTGTCCTCGGCTTTTCTTGGACGAGGTGTCTGGCGAGCCATTCGTCCCGGATGCTATGCTTGAAGGCTGCTAGGGCTTCGGCATCCGGACAATCGACAATTTGATTCTTCTTAGTGAGGAATCTATTCCAAAGCTTGCGGGCGGACTCTCCGGGCTGTTGAATTATGTGACTTAAATCGTCCGCATCCGGAGGCCAGACGTAGGCCCCTTGAAAATTGGCCCTGAAAGCATCCTCGAGTTCCTCCCAACTTCCAATTGAATTTTCGGGGAGGCTTTTCAACCAGTGTCGAGCTGGTCCCTTCAACTTGAGGGGAAGGTATTTGATGGCGTGGAGGTCGTCCCCACGAGCCATGTGGATATGCAGGATAAAAATCCTCAATCCAGACCCCGAGGTCTGTCGTTCTGTCGTATGCCTCTATGTTCACAGGTTTAAAACCCTGTGGAAATTCATGGTCCAGCACCTCTTTGGTAAAGCACAGGGGGTGAGCAGCCCCTCTGTATCTGGACGTGTTATGGCATGCCGTCGGTTGTTGTTGTGTCCGGTGCTGATTTCGAGCTGGTATCCGATTGGTAGGATCGTTTTGGTGACCATAGTACTGCGCAGGGGTGTGTCCTTTAGATCCATAGATGGACCTAGCCGCATCGGCCTTTTTATCCAGCAGCTCACGTAAATCGTGTGTAGCGTCGGTAGCCGCTCTATTGTGGTTACGAAGTGGTTTGTCCGGCCTCCTGGCCGTATTGTTTTTCGGTGGAACGGCCTCATCGTCGAATTCTGGCCGCAACTTGCGTTTTGGATAGCTCTTTGTGTGGCGATCGTCGTCGTACTTTTCTTCAGTGTCTAGCACTTTATTCCATCTGCGACTGAGCGTTTCCTGTGCGGCCTCAAGCCTTTGCTTCTGCTTCTTTACACTTCTCGCAGTGGCCATAAGCCTTTGATAACCCACAAGTATAGGGGATCGCAACAGTTTTCGAGGGTAGAGTATTCAACCCAAATTTATTGATTCGACACAAGGAGAGCCAAAGAATATTCTCAAGTATTAGCAGCTGAGTTGTCAATTCAACCACACCTGGAAACTTAGTATCTGCAGCAAAGTGTTTAGTAGCAAAGTAATATGATAGTGGTGGTAACGGTAACAAAAGTAAAGACAGCAAAAGTAATGTTTTTGGTATTTTGTAGTGATTGTAACAGTAGCAACAGAAAAGTAAATAAGCGAGAACCAGCATATGGAAAACTCATAGGCACCGGATTAGCGATGGATAATTATGCCGGATGCGGCTCGTCATGTTACAGTCATAACATAGGGTGACACAGAACTAGCTCCAGTTCATCAATGTAATGTAGGCATGTATTCCGTATATAGTCATACGTGCTTATGGAAAAGAACTTGCATGACATCTTTTGTCCTACCCTCCCGTGGCAGCGGGGTCCTATTGGAAACTAAGGGATATTAAGGCCTCCTTTTAATAGAGAACCGGAACAAAGCATTAGCACATAGTGAATACATGAACTCCTCAAACTATGGTCATCACCGGGAGTGGTCCCGATTATTGTCACTTCGGGGTTGCCGGATCATAACACATAGTAGGTGACAATAGACTTGCAAGATAGGATCAATAACACACATATATTCATGAAAACATAATAGGTTCAGATCTGAAATCATGGCACTCGGGCCCTAGTGACAAGCATTAAGCATAGCAAAGTCATAGCAACATCAATCTCAGAACATAATGGATACTAGGGATCAAACCCTAACAAAACTAACTCGATTACATGATAAATCTCATCCAACCCATCACCGTCCAGCAAGCCTACGATGGAATTACTCACGCACGGGGGTGAGCATCATGAAATTGGTGATGGAGGATGGTTGATGATGACGACGGCGACGAATCCCCCTCTCTGGAGCCCCAAACGGACTCCACATCAGCCCTCCCGAGAGAGATTAGGGCTTGGCGGCGGCTCCATATCGTAAAACGCAATGATTTCTTCTCTCTGATTTTTTCTCCCCGAAAGCCAATAAATAGAGTTGGAGTTGGCGTCGGAGGGCCACCAGGGGGCCCACGAGGTAGGGGGCGCGCCGAGGGGGGCGCCCCCCACCCTCGTGGACAGGGTGTGGGCCCCCTGGTCTTCATCTTTGGCGAGGATTTTTTATTATTTTTTCTAAGGTGTTCCGTGGAGTTTCAGGTCATTCTGAGAACTTTTATTTTCTGCACATAAAACAACACCATGGCAATTCTACTAAAAACAGCGTCGGTCCGGGTTAGTTCCATTCAAATCATACAAGTTAGAGTCCAAAACAAGGGCAAAAGTGTTTGGAAAAGTAGATACGACAGAGACGTATCAACTCCCCCAAGCTTAAACCCTTGCTTGTCCTCAAGCAATTCAGTTGACAAACTGAAAGAGAAAAAGAAAAACTTTTACAAACTCTGTTTGCTCTTGTTGTTGTAAACATGAAAAGCCAGCATTCAAGTTTCAGCAATTATTATGAACTAACCATACTCACAATAACACATAGGTCTCACAATTACTCATATCAATAGCATAATCAGCTAACGAGCCATAATAGCAAAACTCGGATGACAACACTTTCTCAAAATAATCATAACATGATATAACAAAATGGTATCTCGCTAGCCCTTTCTGAGACCGCAAAACATAAATGCAGAGCACCTTTAAAGATCAAGGACTGACTAAACATTGTAATTCATGGTAAAAGAGATCCAGTCAAGTCATACCCAATATAAACCAATAATAATGAATGCAAATGACAGTATGCTCTCCAGCAGGTGCTTTTTAATAAGAGGGGTGATAACTCAACATAAAAGTAAATAGATAGGCCCTTCACAGAGGGAAGCAGGGATTTGTAGAGGTGCCAGAGCTCAGTTTTAAAATAGAGATAGAATAAAACTTTGAGCGGCATACTTTTGTTGTCAACACAACAACTATGAGATGACGATATCTTCCATGCTACACAAATTATAGGCGGTTCCCAAACAGAATGGTAAAGTTTATACCCCCCCTCCTCCAAAAGCATCAATCCATGGCTTGCTCGAAACAACAAGTGCCTCCAACATTCAACGGGTCCCAGGGGGAGTTTTGTTTGCAGTTATTTTGATTTAGTTTGCATAAAGCATGGGACTGGGCATCCCGAAGACCAGCCATTTTCTCGTGAATGAGGAGCGAAGTCCACTCCTCTTGAGAATAACCGCCTAACATGGAAGATAAGGGCAGCCCTAGTTGAAACATGAGCTGCTCAAGCATACAAAACAGAATTTCATTTGAAGGTTTGGAGTTTGGCACATACAAATTTACTTGGAACGACATGTAGATACCGCATATAGGAAGGTATAGTGGACTCATATGGAACAACTTTGGGGTTTAAGGAGTTTGGATGCACAAGCAATATTCCCGCTTAGTTCAGGTGAAGGCTAGCAAAAGACTGGGAAGCGACCAACTGAGAGAGCGACAACAGTCGTAAACATGCATTAAAATTAATTTACACCGAATACAAGCATGAGTAGGATATAATCTACCATGAACATAAATATCATGAAGGCTATGTTGATTTGATTCAACTACATGCGTGAACATGTGCCAAGTCTAGTCACTCAATTCATTTAAAGGAGGATACCATCCCATCATACCACATCATAATCATTCTAATAGCATGTTGGCACGCAAGGTAAACCATTATAACTCATAGCTAATCAAGCATGGCACAAGCAACTATAATCTCTAAATGTCATTGCAAATATGTTTACTTCATAATAGCTGACTCAGGAATGATGAATCATCATATTTACAAAAACAAGAGAGGTCGAGTTCATACCAGCTTTTCTCATCCCAATAAGTCCATCATATATCATCATTATTGCCTTTCACTTGCACGACCGAACGATGTGTATAATAATAAGAGTGCACGTGCATTGGACTAAGCTGGAATCTGCAAGCATTCAACTCAAGAGAGAAGACAAGTAATATGGGCTCTAAGTTAAAATAATCATTCATGCATATAAGAGCCACTAAGCAATTTCAATATAGTCTTCTTGACCCCCAAAGAAAGGAGAAGAAAAATATAAAAAATTATTTACACGGGAAAGCTCCCAACAAGCAAAAGAAGAACGGGAAATATTTTTGGGTTTTCTTTTTAATTACTACAACAAGGAAATAAACTGCTACTATTTTTTTGGTTTTTCTTAAGGTTTATCAAACACACAAGAAGAAAGCAGGAAAAATAAAATAAACTAGCATGGATATTACAGTGAAAGAGTATGAGCACCGACATCTAGCAATGAGTGTGTGTGAACATGAATGTAATGTCGGTGGGAAATACGTACTCCCCCAAGCTTAGGCTTTTGGCCTAAGTTGGTCTATTGCCAGGGATAGCCTGGCGGATACCCGTAGGTGAAGCTGGGGTCATACTGTGACGAAGAAGGCTCCGGCTGCCACTGACTGGCAACCTCCTCTGGATCCCAAGAATAAACAGATAGTCGTGGAGGCTCATCTTGTGGTTTCGGTTCCGGGGCTGGTGCAGGATTCCGATAGGCTTGAATAGCCGACCACGGAACAATGTGAGGACCTGCAGATAAATTAAACAAAGAAGGAGCAGGCAAAGTAATAGTCTCAGGGTGATGCTTATCAAAGTATAATTTGTATTTGAGCTCCCCTTCGTGACTCTTAACAAGAAAATCATGCGCTATCATACTCTTACAATCTAAGTAAGCACGGGGCAGTGCTGTTTCTTCTTCCTCCTCATGCCTAATAGGTATTTCAAAATGTTCAGCTAGGCGTGAAGCATAAATGCCTCCAAAGATGGGGCCCTTAGTACAGTTCAGACTTAACCGTCTAGCAACAATTCCACCCATACTAATAGAGTTATTGTGGTATAAACCATGGAACAAAATAATAATATCAGGAATACTAAGGTTCCCACAGTTTCCGCGTCCAATCAAGCAACGACTAGCAAATAAGGCAAAGTAGCGTAAAACAGGAAAATGTATGCTAGTGATCCTCGCATCAGAAACCTTCCTGGTTTCTCCCACAGTGATAGTGTTAATAAAAGCTTCTACATCGTTACGATGGGGTTCATCTAAGGTGCCCTCAAAGGGTATTCTGCAAACCTCGCATAATTCAGCTAATGTCATCTCTTGAACAACGTCATATAAATGAAATTCTACTGTTGGAGGTGATTTCTTAGGGAAAAAGTAGAAATTTTGCACAAAAGTATTTGTGAGTAAGAGATACTGATGACGTTGGCCGCGGAGGAAGTCGGTGAGGCCGGCGTTCTCAATCAATAGATAGATATCCTCATAAATCCCGACTCTCCTCAAGAAGTCATCGGAAGGTCATTCACACGGTCGGACCTCCGCGGTGCGAGGCAAATTAAATTTGGGCTTCTGCTCTTCTTCCTTTTGTTTTTTCCTTCGAGCTTCAGCTCGACGAGCCCCTCAAAAATCTCTTCATTATTTCTGAAACAATCTGAAATTTTTAGTAACTTCAAATAAAAGTGAACCAACTTCAATAAAATTGATAGTAACAACTCCCACAAGTGCCTAGAGCCCATATAAAGCATTGGAACTACTTGGAACCATATAAATTTGACATGCAAGCTCAAGAACATGGTCACCTATGCAGCACAAATTTGCAATGAATAAAGCACTAGAACAAAAACTAATTGGACCAATGGAAGAGTCACATACCAAGGAACAATCTCCCCAAGCAGTTTTGCGAGAGGTGCTTTGAGCAAGGAGATCGAAAATCACAACAACAGGGACTGGAACTCGTGCTTGAGTTGGTTTTTCGTGTTCGTGTGTGTCGGTGTCAAAACCGGCGGATCTCGGGTAGGGGGTCCCGAACTGTGCGTCTAGGCGGATGGTAACAGGAGACGAGGGACACGATGTTTTTACCCAGGTTCGGGCCCTCTTGATGGAGGTAAAACCCTACGTCCTGCTTGATTAATATTGATGATGTGGGTTACAAGAGTAGACCTACCACGAGATCAAGGAGGCTAAACCCTAGAAGCTAGCCTATGGTATGATTGTTGTTCGTCCTACGGACTAGAGCCATCCGGTTTATATAGACACCGGAGAGGGCTAGGGTTACACAGAGTCGGTTACAAAGGTAGGAGATCTACATATCCGTATCGCCAAGCTTGCCTTCCACGCCAAGGAAAGTCCCATCCGGACACGGGACGAAGTCTTCAATCTTGTATCTTCATAGTCTTGGAGTCCGGCCGATGATGATAGTTCGGCTATCCGGACACTCCCTAGTCCGGAACTCCCTCAGTAGCCCCTGAACCAGGCTTCAATGACAACGAGTCCAGCGCGCATATTGTCTTCGGCATTGCAAGGCGGGTTCCTCCTCTGAATAATTTATAGAAGATTGTGAACACCAGGATAGTGTCCGGCTCTGCAAAAATAAATTCCACATACCACCGTAGAGAGAATAATATTACACAAGATCAATCTGCTGACGTATTCTATGGCGTGACGTCACACCACTTCCAAGCCTTTACTCGAATTGTTTTTATTGTTCCACCTTAGCGCGTTTAGCGAGGCGGTTTCCTTGGCACGTCTTGTTGAAGCAGAGACCGTGTTCCCCTTATTTCGGGATTGCCATCAATATGGGCGTGGGTAACCCAACCGCGCCATTGATTGTGACGTTTGGGAGATAAGGGAGTTTTACCAGGCCGGTGGGGACGCGTGTTTCTGTCCGCCCATATAAGGGGATAAAGATCCAACCTTTTTACCTGCGCCTTCTTCCTCCTTGGCTTATCCATCTCTGCGAACTCGAGCTCCAGCGCCCAAGTCCGCACTTCTCACCTCAACCTTCTCCAACTATGTCCGGAGCGGGAGGCAAGTGGATGGCCTCCTCCGTCACGGAGGGGCAGATCCAGAAGCTGCGCGACGCCGGATACTTGTCCAGTGACATCGCGCATCGGCTCCCCGACGAGGGAGAGCTCATCCCCACCCCCAGGCCCCATGAGAGGGTAGTGTTTCTTCCCCATTTCCTCCGCGGACTGGGCTTCCCACTTCATCCCTTCGTCCGGGGGCTCATGTTCTACTACGGCCTGGATTTCCATGATTTGGCCCCGAATTTCATCCTCAACATCTCGGCGTTTATCGTCGTGTGCGAGGCCTTCCTCTGCATCCAGCCCCACTTCGGCTTGTGGCTCAAGACCTTCAGTGTCAAGCCGAAGGTTGTGAAGGGCAGCCAAGCGGAGTGCGGAGGCGCCATGGTGGGCAGGATGTCCCACGTTACGTGGCTGGAAGGCACTTTCGTGGAAACCATCAAGGGGTGGCAATCGGGGTGGTTCTACATCACCGAGCCGCGTGACGCCGATTGGGCAGCGGCCCCCGAATTCAGATCCGGCATCCCTACACGGCTCACCTCCTGGAAAGAGAGTGGCCTGATCTGGGGGAATTCGGAGGAGCTGACCGGACTCCAAGCCTGTATCCAGAAGCTGGTGGACAAGAAGCTCAAGCTTGTCAACGTAGTCCAGGTCATGCTCATCCGCCGGATTCTCCCGTGCCAACGACGGGGTTTCAACATGTGGGAGTTTGATCCGGCGCAGCACCAGACCCTGAGCGGGCTCTTCGACACTATGTATGAAGATGTCTGGAAGGTGTTGTTCAAGGGCGCTGAAGCTCCCGCATCAGCTATCGAAGATCGCCGATTCCGCTCGCAGCGTCTGGCTGACGAGGTAAGTGATTTTGCCACTTGTTTTCCATAGTTTGACTCTATGCAGGATCTAAACTCCCTTTACCTTTGACAGGACTGGCTGGCGAAGGCCGAACAGACTATCTGTCCGGCCCCATTGCCAGAGGATCCAGCGGACGCCCGCCTAACGGGGCTGCTGGCTCCGGCACCCCACGTGGTGCCGAAGAAGAAGGCCAAGAAGAAGGCCACGGGGACTCGGAAGAGTTCCCGTTTTCAGGTGCTATCGGATGATGAATCCGAGGCTGACTCCTCCCACCAAGGCGAGGAGGAGAAGAAAGCCTCTCCCCCAGCGGGGGAAGGGAAGAAAAGGAAGGCCTCCCCAACAAGGGAGGCCGAAGGGTCCAAGAAGGGAAAACTCTTCCCCCGGACCGCTCCGCCAACGCCAGTGACGACGACGAGGACTGGCCTCCAAGGGCCAAGCCCCTGGCGAGATCGTAAGTATCCAGACTCCCGAATAACTTCAAGGTTTTTTATTTTCGCCACATAATGTCTTTTTAATGCCGCATACAACCCTGCAGTCCGCCCAAGGATGATCTTCCCGTTTCGTCGAGCGGGTCCTTAGGGGCGTCGGATATGGATTCTCTTCCGACTGCCTCCACCCCCCGTGATGCGGACGATGCCGAGGTGGGATCCCAGGAAGGGACCCACCAGGAGGAGGAGGCCCCGGAGGTGTCGCAGGACAACCTCCCGGACTTTGCACCGGACTCAGCCCCGGAGCCCACAGTGGCTCCGGAGTCCAGCGGGCGACCCCTTCGTAAGAAGGGCAAGACCGCGACGCCGGCTGCCTCCGTCCAACCGGAGGTGCCGGATAATTTGCTGGAGGCGCTCAACGGCGCCTCCATCGAAGAGGAACACCGCACTGTTATGAGTGCGGTGATTCAGAAGGTTCAGCTCGCCAAGAGCGGGCTGACCGAAGCCTGCAGCAGCCTTCTAAAAGGCTTTGAGGTAAGAATTTCAATATATGTAAAATAGTACCACATAGACAGTAGCCCCTGATGCTCGGTTCGGTGTTCGGAAAGAAAAGCCGGACTGAGGATCTTTAGAAAGATAAATGCAGGAGTCATGAAAATATGTCAATATGGGATTGCAGGCTGTGCTGCTGACCTCCGCCGCCCTGACTGCGGAGGTCAATACTTTGAAGGAAAACCTCGAGCGATCCGAGAACGAGCTCGGCCGTGCCAAGAAGCAGCTCAAGGAAAAAGAAGGTGAGTAATACCTTATGAAAATTGTACCTTACAGAAAAGGATTTGGTTGCAAGAAAAATGACAAGGATAACTTGGGTATTGCAGGGGCCACTAACGAGGTGGCGACCCTGAAGGAGGCGGTGGCCGCAGCCGAACGCAATGCGGCCCGGAGCGCACCGAGCGAGAGAGGCAGGAGGCGCGGGTGGCGGAGGTACAGCAAGAGCTCCAGGATCTCGTGAAAAAACATGAGAGCTTGGAGCGTGACTCGAAGACTCGAGAGTCTGAGCTTGCAACGGCTCTTGAGAGTGCCAAAGCCGCTAAGGCCGAAGCCTACAAGGCCCTCCAGGAGATTGAGGCGGTGAAGAAAATAGCAGCGGGTAAGACATTTTTCATTCAAAGTAAGCATGTGAGTGTTACTTACCTGTCGCTTACCCGAATTCGGAGCTCTCCAGGAGCGTTCGCAGATCTTCCTCGCAGCGTGTCCGATGCTGCCGCATTCTACCGGGCCGAGGAGGGGAGCTCGACGGAGAAGGTCTTCTGGTCTTAGTATGCTGAGGCCGGACATCCGGTGCCCCTTAGCGACCAGCTGAAGCAGCTGGTCGAGCTCCACAAGGCGGCCGAACAGGCCATGAAGGGCCTCATAGTTCGGCTGTGGCCTAAGGAGGCCATGCCTGGGAGCTACTTCGGCCTGGTGCGGCGGCTGGTGGATGCGTGCCCGTGGGTTGAAGTCATCAAGCATTCCGCTTGTATTGAAGGTGCCCGTTGGGCCCTTGCCCGCGCAAAGGTGCACTGGGGCAAGATGGATGCCCAGAAGCTCGTGACGGACCCGCCACCAGAGGGCAAGGAGCATCGCACGCCCGAGATGTATTATAAGAGTGTGCTGAAGGGCGCCCGCACTATTGCGGGTGAGTGCTCCAAAGATGTAATATTTGAGTAGACTCGCATTTGTTATCCTGTGCGCTGAAAACTTGGTTCATATGCGCTAAGCAACGCTTGTTAATTTAAAATATTACCTTCTGTGCGGCTGTTTATCAAATCTGAGAGATGGCAAGTCGTCGGCTTCAGCCCCCATGCCACGAGTGCTGGGGTGTTCGGGATAAACTCGAGCGCTCTTGTTCCCATTTTTGGGTCCATCTAGGGAGGCGCTCGACACAGCGAACAAGGCAACCGGACTTATAATGCTTGAACACTCTCACTTAGCCATAGAATTCTATAATTTTAAATTTCGGCGAAGCCCCTAGTCTTCGGAAGGCCGAATTTGGGGCGCTATCCACGCCTTGGCCGGACAGTATCCGGCTCCTCGCTCTAAGCGGCATAAGTCTTTAAGGACTCGCAAAAAACCTCTCGAACAGCGACCGGCTCTCGCCTCATCATGACGGTCAGTTTTAGCTTTCTCCACTGAGGCGTTAACCCAGCTCAACTGGGGCGCAATCGCAGTGGTTCTCCCAGTGCTACCTTAGCCGATATAACGGAACGTAAGGTACCAAAACATGGGAGCCGGGCAAACCCAACTATTGACCCAAGACATGATTCGGAGCCGATGCATATAGTGCTATAAGTTCGGGGTGCCGCACTTGTGAAAGTGTTCGGACTCATCACACCATGATTCGGGGAACATAAGCCCCTGATGTGTATTAGCCGTACCAAAGTGTACGAATGCAATATGCCGTGAATGAACATATGTATGAAAAGGAAATGCAATTATAAGCAAAAAGGTGCTGCATTGTTTTATTCAATAAGTGCTGCTACGAATGCAGAACGATACAAATAGTGCGATAAGCAAGGTATGGGACTGTTAAACATGTCCCCCTCCAGGGGTAGGCTGCAGATTGGTGTATAAAAATGCTCGTAACGGAGACCACCTGTATATTCGTTGTAGCCTTTATCCTTCCCTGGCTGTTGCATCGTGAGTTCGGCAGATCTGCTGCCGGACAGGGCCTCTGACAAACGGAGTCCTGTGGGTAAAAAATAAAAGGTAAAAAGAAAAGAAAAAAGAACGACACACTTGAGAGCCCCTGGTGTGGTTGAGCCGCAGTTGGGTTTATCGTGGTCGTGCCCCTCTCCCCATGCCCATGGTATCTTCAGAGCGTAATGGTGTACGCGAAGGACCTGCTTTAACGTTTCGCAGGAGCTGGGGTTGGGGCCGCACTGCTACGCGTGCTCGGAACGTGCCAGGTGGTCTTGTTGTAAGTTACTCCGGGCGCGCTTAGCTGTGTCCGGCCGCTTAGAGGCCGGACTCGAGAATTGCCTTAAGAGGCTGCATTGCACTTCTGCCGCGAGAGCCGCTGTATGTTCCTCCGTGCGGAGAGAACGTTCAGTGTTTCCGTTGACCGTGATGACTCCTCGAGGGCCTGACATCTTGAGCTTGAGGTATGCATAGTGCGGCACCGCGTTGAACTTTGCAAACGCGGTGCATCCGAGCAAGGCATGATAGCCGCTGCGGAACGGGACTATGTCGAAGATTAACTCCTCGCTTCGGAAGTTATCCGGGATCCGAAGACCACTTCCAGTGTAATTGAGCCTGTACAATTGGCTTCTACACCTGGTATGACGCCTTTAAAGGTCGTTTTGGTAGGTTTAATCCTTGAGGGGTCTATGCCCATTTTGCGCACTGTATCCTGGTAAAGCAGGTTCAGGCTGCTGCCGCCGTCCATCAGGACTCTGGTTAGGTGAAATCCATCGACGATTGGGTCTAAGACCAGTGCGGCGAATCCGCCGTGGCGGATGCTGGTGGGGTGGTCCCTTCGGTCAAAAGTGATCGGGCAGGAGGACCATGGATTGAACTTCGGGGCAACTGGCTCCATCGCGTAGACATCCCTGAGTGCACGCTTCCGCTCCCTTTTGGGTATGTGCGTTGCGTATATCATGTTCACCGTCCGCACCTGTGGGGGGAAACCCTTCTGTCCTCTATTGTTCGGCGGTTGGGTCTCGTCCTCGTCATCGCTATGTAGCCCCTTGTCATTGTTTTCGGCAATTAACTTGCCTGCCTGCTTGAATACCCAACAGTCCCTGTTGGTGTGGTTAGCTGGCTTTTCGGGGGTGCCGTGTATCTGGCACAAGCGGTCGAGTATTCGGTCCAAATTGGACGGACCCGGAGTAGTTCTTTTGAATGGCTTTTTCCGCTGACCGGGTTTAGAGCCTCTGAATCCGGCATTGACTGCCGTATCCTCAATATGATCGCCGTTAATGCGGCGTTTGTTTTTGTTGCGACGCGGCCTGCCATTTCGGTCCTTGAAGTCCGGACTGCCAGAATTTTTGCTGAGGTTGTTGCTGCGTGCTAGCCAGCTGTCCTCACCCGCGCAGAAGCGGGTCATGAGTGATGTGAGGGCTGCCATGGATTTCGGCTTTTCCTGTCCCAGGTGCCGGGCAAGCCACTCGTCGCGGATGTTATGCTTGAAGGCCGCGAGGGCCTCCGCATCCGGACAGTCGACGATTTGGTTTTTCTTGGTTAAGAACCGTGTCCAGAATTGCCTGGCCGATTCGTCTGGCTGCTGAATTATGTGGCTTAGGTCATCAGCGTCTGGTGGTCGCACATAAGTGCCCTGGAAGTTATCGAGGAATGCGGCTTCCAGGTCCTCCCAACTCCCAATTGACTCTGCTGGCAAGCTGTTGAGCCAATGCCGGGCTGGTCCTTTAAGCTTGAGGGGGAGGTATTTGATGGCGTGAAGATCGTCACCGCGGGCCATGTGGATGTGAAGGAGATAGTCTTCAATCCAAACCGCGGGGTCTGTTGTGCCATCGTAGGATTCAATATTGACGGGTTTAAACCCTTCGGGGATTTGATGATCCATTACTTCATCTGTGAAGCATAGTGGGTGTGCGGCGCCTCTGTACTGGGCGATATCACGACGGAGCTCAAGGGAGCTTGGTCTATTTTGTTCGGCCCGGCCGGACTTACTGTGTCCGGCGCGACGATTGTCGTCACGTATCGTGGGACGCCCACGCGATCCATAGATCGATCTTGATTGTCTTGCCTTATCCTCCAATATATCTCGCAAGTCCGGAGTGTTCCCCTGTGGCCGTGTGCTTTTCGAGCGATGCCGGGGTACGGGTCTGGTGAAGGGCCTAGAGGCCACTCTGTCGCGACCACGGGGTGGTCGGTCAGCCGTATTGTCTCCTGGTGATGCGGGTTCGTAAGCCTCCTCCTCTAATCGGGGGAGCAGCTTGCGTTTAGGGTAGCTTTTGGAGGGCGTTCGAGCTCATGCTCTTCGGCCGCGAGGACTTCAGTCCATCTGTCGGCTAGCAGATCCTGATCAGCTCTAAGCTGTTGCTGCTTTTTCTTGAGGCTGTTCGCCGTGGCCATAAGCCTGCGTTTAAAACGCTCTTGTTCGACGGGATCCTCAGGCACGACGAATTCGTCATCGTCGAGGCTCGCTTCGTCTCCGGAGGGAGGCGTATAATCCTCTGCCTCTTCTCCTGCCGCTCCTTCATAAGGGCTGGCGTCTCCGTCCTCCTGCGCTGCATCTTGCTGGAGCGGGTTGTCTTCGGCACTGTCCGGTGTATTATTGTCTCCGGTGCCGGAGTCTTCATTCTTGCTGTGGCGGGATTTAGAGCGGCGCCGCTGACGCCGGCGCTTGGGCTGCTTTTTGGAGGGGTCATCCTCCTCTGTTCCTTCGCCATTCCCATCTTTTGGGATATCCACCATGTATATATCATACGATGAGGTGGCTGTCCAGTGCCCAGTGGGCGCTGATTCTTGGTCGTCTCCGGCATCATCGTCCATACCGTCGATGTCCTCGGAGTCGTAGTCTAGCATGTCGGTTAAATCATCGACAGCGGCTACCAAGTGGGTGGTGGGTGGGCTTTGAATTTCTTCGTCGTCCGCATCCCAACCATCCTGACCGCAGTCCGGCCAGGGCTCTCCTGATAACGAGAGATATTTTAGCGAACTCAAGATGTCGCCGAAAGGTGAGTGTTGAAAGACGTCCGCTGCGGTGAACTCCATGATCGGCGCACAATCAGATTTGATCAGGGCGGGCGTGGGAGGTTCGGAGTCCGGCGAGGAGTCCGGCACCTTGGAGTCACGAGCTTTATGAGGGACAAAGTCAATGTTCGGCTCTATCGCCGTAGAGGTTGCAGCCCCCGAGGCGGTGTCTAGGCATCCATCCTCGATCTGCGGAGCTGGCTCCCAATTGAAGATCGGAGCGGTTTTGAGTGCGGCCTCCAAGGTACTGTCCGGCCGCAGAGCTAAATCATGCTCGCCGCGACAGTGCGGCACGCTCGGCTGTGGCTCGAACCCATCGAGGATCAAGTCCCCGCGGATGTCAGCCGTGAACTTCAAACTTCCAAACCTGACCTAACGGCCAGGGGCGAAGCCTTCGATCTGCTCCAGTTGGCCAAGAGAATTGGCCCGCAGTGCAAAGCCGCCGAATACGAAGATTTGTCCGGGGAGGAAGGTCTCACCCTGGACTACGTTGTTGATGATGATTGAAGAAGCCATCGAGCCTATCGGTGACGACACAGAGGAACTCTCAATGAAAGCACCAATGTCGGTGTCAAAACCGGCGGATCTCAGGTAGGGGGTCCCGAACTGTGCGTCTAGGCGGATGGTAACAGGAGACGAGGGACACGATGTTTTTACCCAGGTTCGGGCCCTCTTGATGGAGGTAAAACCCTACGTCCTGCTTGATTAATATTGATGATGTGGGTTACAAGAGTAGATCTACCACGAGATCAAGGAGGCTAAACCCTAGAAGCTAGCCTATGGTATGATTGTTGTTCGTCCTATGGACTAGAGCCATCCGGTTTATATAGACACGGCGAGGGCTAGGGTTACACAAAGTCGGTTACAAAGGTAGGATATCTACATATCCGTATCGCCAAGCTTGCCTTCCACGCCAAGGAAAGTCCCATCCGGACACGGGACGAAGTCTTCAATCTTGTATCTTCATAGTCTTGGAGTCCGGCCGATGATGATAGTTCGGCTATCCCGACACCCCCTAGTCCGGAACTCCCTCAGTGTGAGACAAAGGAAGAAGATGGGTGCAGGAATAAGTGGAGGAGGCCCACCATGGGCCCATGAGGCAGGGGGCGCACCCAGGGGGGTAGGGCGCGCCCTCCACCCTCGTGGCCAGGTGGCAGCTCCCCCCGCGGTGATTTTTGCACAGTAAATCCTCAAATATTCCCGAAAAATCATATTAAATTGGCATGGCATTCTGAAGACTTTTATTTACGGGATATTTTTATATTGCACGGATAAGTCGGGAGACAGACAGAAAATACTATTTTACTTTATTTCTACTAAACGACAGAAAATATAAAGAGGGTATAGAAGGTTGTGCTTCTAGTTTCATCCATCTCGTGATCATCAAAAAGAATCCACTAACAAGGTTGATCAAGTCTTGTTAACAAACTCATTCCGACAATCATGGAACCGGAGAAACTTTGAATAGCACTAAGTTACCTCAACGGGGATATGAAAATCCCCAACAATAAGAATATCATACTTTTTCTTGACAGTAGGGAGAGGGAATTCAAAACCTCCAAATATAATCGATGGAATTTTTCCAATAGAGTTGATACTATAAACTTGAGGTTGTTTCCTCGGAAAGTGTACCATGTGCTCATTGCCATTAACATGAAAAGTGACATTGCCTTTGCTGCAATCAATAACAGCCCCTGCAGTATTAAGAAAAGGTCTTCCAAGAATAATAGACATACTATCATCCTCGGGAATATCAAGAATAACAAAGTCCATTAAAATAGTAACGTTTGCAACCACAACAGGCACATCCTCACAAATACCGACATGTATAGCAGTTGATTTATCAGCCATTTGCAAAGATATTTCAGTAGGTGTCAACTTATTCAAGTCAAGTCTACGATATAAAGAGAGAGGCATAACACTGACACCGGCTCCAAGATCACATAAAGCAGTTTTAACATAATTTCTCTTAATGGAGCATGGTATAGTAGGTACTCCTGAATCTCCAAGTTTATTTCGTATTCCACCCTTAAAAGTATAATTAGCAAGCATGGTGGAAATTTCAACTTCAGGTATCTTTCTTTTATTAGTAATGATATCCTTCATATACTTAGCATAAGGATTTGTTTTGAGCACATCAGTTAATCGCATACGCAAAAAGATGGGTCTAATCATTTTAGCAAATCGCTCAAAATCCTCATCATCCTTTTTCTTGGATGGTTTCGGAGGAAAAGGCATGGGTTTCTGAACCCATGGTTCCCTTTCTTTACCATGTTTCCTAGCAACGAAGTCTCTTTTATCATAACGTTGATTCTTTGATTGTGGGTTATCAAGATCAACAGCAGGTTCAACTTCTACATCATTATCATTACTAGGTTGTGTTGGGGAACGTAGTAATTTCAAAAATTTCCTACGCACACGCAAGATCATGGTGATTCATAGCAATGAGAGAGGAGAGTATTGTCCACGTACCCTCGTAGACTGTAAGCGGAAGCGTTATGACAACGCGGTTGATGTAGTCGTACGTCTTCACGATCTGATCGATCCAAGTACCGAACGTACGGCACCTCCGAGTTCAGCACATGTTCAGCTTGATGACGATCTCCGGGCTCCGATCCAGCAAAGCGTCGGAGATGAGTTCCGTCAGCACGACGGCGTGGTGACGATGATGATGTTCTACCGGTGCAGGGCTTCGCCTAAACTCCGTGACAATATGACCGAGGTGGAATATGGTGGAGGGGGGCACCACACACGGCTAAGGAATGATCCGTAGATCAACTTGTGTATCCTAGGGGTGCCCCCTCCCTCGTATATAAAGGGGGAGAGGAGGAGGGGGCCGGCCAAGGGGAGAGGCGCTCCCTAGGGGGAGAATCCTACTCCAAGTAGGATTCCACCTCTTTCCTAGTCCAAGTAGGAGAGGGGAAGGAAGGGAAGGAGAAGGAGAAGGAAGGAGAGGGAGGAAAAGGAGGAAAGGGGGCCGGCCCCTTAGTCCAATTCGGTTTGGGCTAGGGGGGCCGCGCGCCCTGCCTCCTCTCTTCCACCACTTGGCCCATGAGGCCCATTGCTTCTTCCTCGTATTCCCGTAACTCCCCAGTACCCCCACCTGAATCACTCGGAACCTTTCCGAACTCCGAATATAGTCGTCCAATATATTGATCTTTACATCTCGACCATTTCGAGACTCCTCGTAATGTCCCCGATCTCATCCGGGACTCCGAACTCCTTCGGTACATCAAAACTCATAAACTCATAATAAAACTGTCATCGAAACCTTAAGCGTGCGGACCCTACGGGTTCGAGAACAATGTAGACATGACCTAGAACTATTCTCGGTCAATAACCAATAGCGGAACCTGGATGCTCATATTGGCTCCCACATATTCTACGAAGATCTTTATCGGTCAAACTGCATAACAACATATGTCATCGGTATGTTACTTGCCCGAGATTCGATCGTCGGTATCCAATACCTAGTTCAATCTCGTTACTGGCAAGTCTCTTTACTTGTTCCGTAATACATCATCCCACAACTAACTCATTAGTTGCAATGCTTGCAAGGCTTTAAGTGATGTGTATTACCGAGAGGGCCCAGAGATACCTCTCCGACAATCGGAGTGACAAAACCTAATCTCGAAATACGCCAACCCAACATGTACCTTCAGAGACACCTGTAGAGCACCTTTATAATCACCTAGTTACGTTGTGACGTTTGGTAGCACCCAAAGTGTTCCTCCGGTAAATGGGAGTTGCATAATCTCATAGTTACAGGAACATGTATAAGTCATGAAGAAAGCAACAACAACATACTAAACGATCAAGTGCTAAGCTAACGGAATGGGTCAAGTCAATCACATCATTCTCCTAATGATGTGATCCTGTTAATCAAATGACAACTCTTTTGTCCATGGTTAGGAAACATAACCATCTTTGATAAACGAGCTAGTCAAGTAGAGGCATACTAGTGACACTATGTTTGTCTATGTATTGACACATGTATTATGTTTCCGGTTAATACAATTCTAGCATGAATAATAAACATTTATCATGATATAAGGAAATAAATAATAACTTTATTATTGCCTCTAGGGCATATTTACTTCAGTCTCCCACTTGCACTAGAGTCAATAATCTAGTTCACATCATCATGTGATTTAACACCAATATTCATATCTGTATATGATTAACACCTATAGTTCACATCGTCATATGATCAACACCCAAAGGTTTACTAGAGTCAATAATCTAGTTCACATCGCTATGTGATTAACACCCAAAGAGTACTAAGGTATGATCATGTTTTGCTCGTGAGAGAAGTTTAGTCAACGGGTCTGTCATATTACAGAGTCGTATGTATTTTGCAAATATTCTATGTCTACAATGCTTTGCATGGAGCTACTCTAGATAATCGCTCCCACTTTCAATATGTATCCAGATTGAGACTTAGAGTCATCTGGATCGGTGTAAAAGCTTGCATCGATGTAACTCTTTACGACGAACTCTTTTATCACCTCCATAATCGAGAAACATATCCTTATTCTACTAAGGATAATTTTGACCAATGTCCAGTGATCTACTCCTAGATCACTATTGTACTCCCTTGCCAAACCAGGGCAGAGTATACAATAGGTCTGGTCCATAGCATGGCATACTTTTATAGAACCTATGACTGAGGCATAGGGAATGACTTTTCATTCTCTTTCTATTTTCTGCCGTGGTCGGGTCTTGAGTCTTACTCAATTTCACACCTTTGCAACACAAGCAAGAACTCTTTCTTTGACTGTTCCATTTTGAATTATTTCAAAATCTTGACAAGGTATGTACTTATTGAAAAACTTATCAAGCGTCTTGATCTATCTCAATAGATCTTGATGCTTAATATGTAAGCAGCTTCACTAAGGTCTTTCTTTGAAAAACTCCTTTCAAACACTCCTTTATGCTTTCTAGAAAATTCTACATCATTTCCAATTAATAATATGTCATTCACATATACTTATCAGAAATGCTGTAGTGCTCCCACTCACTTTCTTGTAAATACAGTTCTTTCCAAAAGTCTGTATAAAACCATATGCTTTGACCAACTCATCAAAGCGTATATTCCAACTCCGAGATGCTTGCACTAGTCCATTGATGGATCGTTGGAGCTTGCACATTTTGTTAGTACCTTTAGAATTAACAAAACCTTCTGCTTGCATCATATACAACTCTTCTTTAATAAATCCATTAAAGAATGTAGTTTTGACATCCATTTGCCAGATTTCATAACATGTGACAATTGCTAACATGATTCGGACAGACTTAAGCATCGCTACAGTTGAGAAAATCTCATTGTAGTCAACACCTTGAACTTGTCGAAAGCCTTTTTATGACAAGTCGAGCTTTGTAGATAGTAACACTACTATCAGTGTTCGTCTTCCTCTTGAAGATCCATTTATTTAACATGGCTTGCTGATCATCGAGCAAGCCAATCAAAGTCCATACTTTGTTCTCATACATGGATCCTATCTCAGATTTCATGGCCTCAAGCCATTTCGCGGAATCTGGGCTCATCATCGCTTCCTCATAGTTCGTAGGTTCATCATGGTCTAGTAACATGACTTGTAGAATAGGATTACCATACCACTTTGGTGCGGATCTTTACTCTGGAAGACCTACGAGGTTTGGTAGCAACTTGATTTGAAGTTTCATGATCATCATCATTAACTTCCTCACTAATTGGTGTAGGAATCACTGGAACTGATTTCTGTGATGAACTACTTTCCAATAAGGGAGAAGGTACAATTACCTCATCAAGTTCTACTTTCCTCCCACTCACTTCTTTCGAGAGAAACTTCTTCTCTAGAAAGGATCCATCTTAGCAACGAATCTTGCTTTCGGATCTGTGATAGAAGGTGTACCCAATAGTTACCTTTGGGTATTCTATGAAGACGCACTTCTCCGATTTGGGTTCGAGCTTATCAGGTGAAAACTTTTTCACATAAGCATCGCAGCCCCAAACTTTAAGAAATGACAACTTTGGTTTCTCGCCAAACCACGGTTCATAAGGCGTCATCTCAACGGATTTTGATGGTGCCCTTTTTTAAAGTGAATGCAACTGTCTCTAATGCATAACCCCAAAACGATAGTGGTAAATTGGTAAGATACATCATAGATCGCACTATATCCAATAAAGTACTGTTATGACGTTCGGACACACCATTAAGCTGTGGTGTTCCAGGTGGCATGAGTTTGTGAAACTATTCCACATTGTTTTAATTGAAGACCAAACTCGTAACTCAAATATTTGTCTCCGCGATCAAATTGCAGAAACTTTATTTTCTTGTTACGATCATTCTCCACTTCACTCTCAAATTCTTTGAACTTTCCAAATGTTTCAGACTTGTGCTTTATTAAGTAGATATACTCATATCTGTTCAATTCATCTTGTGAAGGTCGGAAAATAACGATACCTGCCACGAGCATTGTCACATCCCTAGTTCTGGCCTGACCTATGCTTGCTTCCACGTGTGCATCATGTTTAAAGTTCATGAAATTTGAAATGGGGATGACCAAGCCCTAGCACCAAAGCAATGCAAATAGGTTCAACTTCAAAATATTTTCAAAGAACCCAAATTGGTTTGCAAAAATGTTCATGATTAATGGAAAAGGGTGAAAACCATATCCAGAGATGATGGATATTTTTCCAAGACATTTTTGGATTTTTGAATAAACCATATTGTATTTGAATTGGGGCATTTAAATACTGTTAATATTTTTAAATGCTCCAATAATTCTGAAAATAGTTGAGGGCCTCTGTAATAATTCAGTTAATGCCCACAATTATTTTCAGGATTTATTAAAATGATTTGGTTTATAAACTAAGTCAAAACAGAGCAAATAAATAGAAAACAGAAATAAGAGAGAGAAGCCCAGCCACTTACCTGGCGCTCACCTGCAGCAGAGCCGGCCCAGCTTCCGTTCCGGCCCAGCCCACCGCCGCCTTCCCCCCCCCCTATCGTCTTCCTCCTCGCCAGAAGGACAGAGGCATGTCGCCCGCGCGCGCTTGCCCCTGGCCACCTCCTGCTTCCTCCCCGAGCCCTCTAGCGACGCCACGGAGACGCCCTCGACCCCCTCGACCGCTATCCCTTCTCTCTGCTCGCTCTAGCTCTCTCCCTCCCTCGATTTGGAGCACCACCGAGAGCCACCGGAGGGCGCCGCCATCGCATCCATAGCCACCGGCCACCCCTCGCCCTCCTGCTGAGCTCAGGAGCTCCGCCTCGACCCCCTCTTCCTCCCCACCGAGCCAAGCCCCTCAGGAAGCCCTGCATCGCCGGCTGCCTCGTCTTCTTCCTCCTCGGTCGCCGGAAGCCACACGCGCCGATTCGCCGCCGTCTCCGCCTCCCCGAGCTCGTCATCTACCTCATCCGAACCACCGTGAGCTCCTGCACGTTTTGCCCCTAACCCCGTGGCTTGCCGCTCGCCGTAGCCGCCATTTCATAGCTGGCCGTAGCAAGCCGCCGCCTGAGCTCGTCGCCGGCGTAGCTCCGGTGACCATTAGGTCACCCCGGCGCGCCTAACTTGCTCCCCGCATCGTGTAGCGCTCCGCTAGCCCATCGCCTCGCTCATTAGCACACCGCAACGCTAACCCGCACCAGCCCCGAACTCCGGCAGCCGCCGCGGGTTCCACTCCGGCGAACTCCGGCCACCCCCGCACCTCCCGTTGGTTCCCCTAGATGCGCGCGGGCACGGGCTATCCTCTGGTGCCCCTGGCGCATCGATCCGTCGACTCTGGCGAGTTCCGAGCGAACTCCGCCGCGGTTCGAGGTCACCGCCGGCGAGACTCCGGCGAGATGACGTGGCCCGTCATTAGCAGCTAACAGCCCCACTAACCAACCTCCTAGCTCACTGACAACTGGGCCCCACGCCCTAACTAACCCAGGTTTTATCTGTGTTTAGATTAAACTAACCCCCACGGGCCCACAGGTCAGTTTGACCTGGCCACGTCACATGTTGACCGACCCCACACGTCAGTATTGACTTGCTGACGTGTCTGTTGACCCGGCCCCACCTGTCATTGACACTAACCAGCCCCAGTCACTGACCAGTGGACCCCACTGGTCAGGTTTGACCAGCAGCAGCGTTTGTTGACCTGCTGACGTCATGCTGACACAGTAAATGTTTTCTGGATTTATTTTTATTCAGAAAATTCCAGAAAATTGTATAAACTTCTAAAAATCATAGTAATTCAACCGTAACTCCAAATGAAATAAATTATATATGAAAAATTATCAGAAAAATTCAAGGAATCCATCTGTAATATTTTCATGCATGTTAGAACAGCTTATAGCTGCTGTTTAGCACAAATCAATTAATTGGCATTTAAACTCTCACATATGGAGTTTGAATTTGAACCTAGTGTTCAAACCAGCCCCATTTAACATGTTGCTAGATGCATTAGCCCAACACACATTCATATTGCCATGTCATTATCATGCATCATATTGTTGCATCGCATTGATTGTGTTCTTCCTTGTTTGCCGGTAATTGTCCCCTCTCGATAGACGTGTACCGGCGATGTGATCGATGACACCGATGAAGAGCTATATTATCTTCAGAAGTGCCAGGCAAGCAAAACCCCCTTGTTCATTCCGATAAAATCCCCCTCTCTCGCCCCTGCTCTCTTTTACTGCATTAGGACAACACCGATTCATCTGTTACTTGCTGCGGTAGCTGAACCCCTTTATCCTTTGCATGACCTGTCATTGCCACAGTAAATAGATGAAACCCACTAGCATGAGTAGGAGTTGTTTGAGCCCTGATGTGCCTACTCATTCATGCTTGTTTGTCATGCCTGCTACTGCTTAGAGTTGAGTCTGGTCTGATTCATTGGGAATGAATCGGAGGTGTGTGAACATGTCCTACTGTGTGTGAGCTAAGTGTGTGAACACGATTTGGTAAAGGTAGCGATGAGAGGCCATGTAGGAGTACATGGTGGGTTGTCTCATTGCAGCCGTCCTCAGGAACTGAGTTCTGTGTTTGTGATCCATGAACAGCTACTACCACACATTGGGATCCTTAATTGACTCTCTCGACTTATTAATCAACATGATCTCTGTCCAGGAGTTGCAACTAGTTTCTGGTGTTTGTAGGTAGTGTTAGTAGTCTACCAAGTGGCACCCGGTACAGGTGGGCTTGGGACAGACTAGGCACAGTGGCACGGTGTACCAAGCGTAGATCCACCCGTCGAGGTGGGCTTGGGAACCCTGCTCACATCGTTTGGGGCCGTGAGCGACACCCCGGCCAGATCTCCTTGCGGATGGAACCCGAATAGGCGATAAACCTAGACGAGAGACTTGTATGGTTAGTCAGGTCGTGGCCGACTCCCTCGCCCGGCTTCCACTTGAAGGTTGCCGAGGTACATGACGTGTACTGGGCGATAAGTGGCGGGAGCGTGTGTGAAGAAGTACACCCCTGCAGGGTTATCATTATCTATTCGAATAGCCGGATTCCTCGGATATGGAAACTTGGACCCCTTGCATAGTTCATAGACGAGTGAAAGTGGATACTCTAAAATACGCAAGATAAGCGTGAGTGCTATGGATGGCGTTCTCGTAGGGAGACGGGAGCGGATCCATAGTGGTGTATTGATATGGTGAATATGTGGACTCGTGTGCGCCATCTCAAAAGAGTTACTTGCAGTCGTAGTTCAGGATAGCCACCGAGTCAAAGCTGGCTTGCTGCAGTTAAACCCCACCACCCCCTTGTTGATAATGATGCATATGTAGATAGATCTGATGTAAGTCTTGCTGGGTACATTTGTACTCACGTTGCTTAATTTATGTTTTTGCAGAGAGACTTCAGTCTCGCTAGTAGTACCTCGTGGACTTTGACGTTTAGCTTGTTACCTCAGCTACGATCTTGTGCCCTCGGCAGGATCTGGTAGATAGTCAGGCTTCTCAGCCTTTTTCATTTATAGTTGTCTGTACTCAGACATGTTAAGCTTCCGCTTGTGCTTGACTTGTTTGCTCTGAATGTTGGGTCATGAGACCCCTGTTTGTAATATCTCGCTCCTCGGAGCCTATTGAATAAAATACTTGAGTCGTAGAGTCATTTTGTGATGCCATGTTGTATTGCACATATCGAGCATATTGTGTGTATGTTATTGAAATGCTTGGTATGTGTGGGATCCGACTATCTAGTTGTTTATCTTTAGTAGCCTCTCTTACTGGGAAATGTCTCCTAGTGTTTCCACTGAGCCATGGTAGCTTGCTACTGCTCCGGAACACTTAGGCTGGCCGGCATGTGTCCTTCTTCGTTCCTGTGTCTGTCCCTTCGGGGAAATGTCACGCGATGAATACCGGAGTCCTGTTAGCCCGCTACAGCCCGGTTCACCGGAGTCCTGCTAGCCCAGTGCTACAGCCTGGATTCACTCGCTGATGACCGACACGTTCGATGCTGGGTCATGGATGCCTGTCCCTGTAAGTCTGTGCCACTTTGGGTTTACGACTAGCCATGTCAGCCCGGGCTCCTTATCATATGGATGCTAGCGACACTGTTATATACGTGTGCCAAAAGGCGCAAACGGTCCCGGGCAAAGGTAAGGCGACACCCGTGGGAATACCGTGCGTGAGGCCGCAAAGTGATATGAGGTGTTACATGCTAGATCGATGTGGCATTGAGTCGGGGTCCTGACAGCTTTGGTATCAGAGCTTGACTGCCTGTAGGATTACCAAGCCAAACTGGTCGAAGTTGAGTCTAGAAATTCTTTAGTTATATAAGGGAATTGATTGTGGGATGGAACGTAAGGCTCTTTTTACTCCTTATACCTTATGCCCTTCTGATCTGAGTCATCTTATCTTTCCTACGGGGTTAAGGAACTAGGCTTTCTCTTCTTTCTATCAGGATCACGTGTTACTAATCCGTAGACCTATAGAACTGTTGGACTTAAGCCTCAGTCCAGTTCCTACTACTTCTGTATGTTAACTGTTGATCTCCAAACCTTGATATTATGATGATCAAGTGGTTATGCCACCATTTTTGTGAATGTCTCAAATCTTTTCTGAGCATTTACAGCCGTTATGCTGTCCGAGTCATCCCAGGTTTCTAAATAGTCTGATGCATTTGCAAATCCTTTCTTTCCGTTCCCGATGTCCTTTATGGCCAGATTAACCACACTAGACGGTGAGTTGAGGTACTCTATTGCCTCGACATTTATGTTGGAGTTATTATTATGACCCTAGGTGTCTCAGGGGATCATCTATTAGTCTAGCCATGTTTTGTGATCCCAGTGTGATGATTCTGGCCATCATTCCCAAAAGCATCCCGTGATGCCAGTTAGCTAGTAGGCATTCTACTTCTGGGTTCTTGACCCGAGATTCACCCTACCTACTTCATGTTGATAGTAATTGCTAGCTCCCTTAGGTTATTAGTAACCTTTGCGATAGTCCTTGAAGTCCGTGGTATCTTCTTCTTCCAAATACCATGAACTACTTATGGCAGAAGTTCCTCGTTGAACTGAACGATCACAACCAGAGTGCTCTTGATGAGTTCTCCGTTATATATTGTGGCTCTGCCAGTTCTACCTTTCCGCATGGGTTATCCGGAAGAAATATGTTGAACTTCGTTCGACATGCTAAACCATGCATCCACAACTCAGAAAATCGTATGTTCCTTTGAGTTGTCCCTCTTTAGTTGTCTTCTGACCCTCGTTTATCAATTGATAGTCAAGAGTATGCGTGCAATCGTTCATCGATACCTATTACTCTTGTGGTCCGTCAAGCCATTCTATCCCGGAATGACTAGGAGAAACAAACTCCAGTACCTCATCCATATCTAGGATTGGGTCAAAACAATTGTACTCCGCAGATCAAAATGCCAATCCAGCTTTTGCTCTATTCTACCTTGGAGTATTACCATCTTTTATATCGGGATTATTGTAGGAATTGCACACCATCCTATGAACTCTTGGTACAGTGATACTTCTTGCCATCATTGTTCATTCCTCGGTTCCTGTGTTATTGTAACCGGAATGCCGACAAGTGAATCGTGGTGTGTGAAATCAATACTGCTAGCAACTCTGTTGCTTGGTAGTTAAATGGACAATAACATCATTCTTAACATGTTGGTTCTTGAATCATCATTCTAAGATTGATCGTGCTACCTTGTCCATCTTCCTGGTGCACATTTCGATTGATGAGTTAGGATTTTGTCAAGTCCTCGCTCATTTGATCATATCGTCTTGCCCTGAAAAGCATGATTGTTCTCGATCTTAGTAACATATCGGTGGTTCGTGATTTTTCCGAATATCTTCTCGAAAGTATCACCAGGTTGTCACCTGACTGTTATGTTGAGCTCGTGATCAAGTTGGTTTATCCTGTAAACCACCCCTTCTCCAAGAATCTGTGCAGGATACCCCTGAGCTAGTTGGTTAAGCTAAACAACAACTTGGAGAGTTGGAAGATAAAAGCTTGTCTAACTTAGTTCATTTCCAAAGGGATATTCTGTGTTATGTGTTTGTTGAAGAAAGATGATATCTTCATTGATTGATCCTCATGGTCAATTGCTGGATCTATTATGTTATCCAATCTTTGATTTGAGTATGGGCTATCGTCAAATCAAATCAGAACCAACGATATTCGTAATGTTGTCTTACTCGTGGTTGTTTCCTCGAGCATACATCATTATATCTTTTGGGTCTGACCAATGCTATCACTTGTTCACATAATTATGGAATTCCATCTTCATGGAAACCTGGATGAATTGTTGTTGCACCCATCAGCAACATTGTTATCTTCTCCATGATTTGTGTTGAACATCGAGCTAGTATTGGAAACTTTATAAGCGTTATCTTCATGTCCCGTTCATGAAGCATATGCTCGGATGAAAGAAATGACTTCCTCTAATTCATGTGCATTTTGGTGCAAGTTGCCGCCGTGAATTCGAGAAAGTCTATTTTTGCTTCCTCTAGAATCATCCCAAGTCAGCCATGCACGTGCAAAGTATTCTGTGGTCTGTTAGACTGATCATCTTCGTTCCATATGAATTCTGTAGCACACCAAGCCACTGACTGATTTGTTCTAGGAGAAGGAGTTCTTTTTAAGAGCTAACCCGGGCTTAATCAAGAACTTCAATATCCTCGATTATGGTTCCCCACCTGAACTCGGTAGTGTTTTATTGTAAGACTACCATGTGATAATGTTTTGTCTGGGACAACGTGTTCACATGTTTGTAGCAGAACCAGCTCATGTTTTGGAGCTTGCTATCGTAGTTCATTCCCCGAGAATCTCGCAACGTCATCTCGTCGATTTGTGTTGCCAACTTTCATTTTTCTTTCCAGACTTGATGAGTCTGGAATATTCTGACACCAACCAGTTCTGAATCTCAGGCAGACTTGATGGTTGGAACATTTCCCAAGAACTATAATATTGGTCCCTCGATAACCGGTAAGGTGGATGTCGTGGCCAACACACCCATCCGGGAGACCTATTATATTAGTATCTTGACTGAGGAAGTTGGCCACCTCCCCATAAGGATTTCGTAGGATTTACCCCCTAGTTGTTCCTTATGAATTTTCTTTTGTGCTCCCGAAGTCCGACCTTTTACTTGATGTTCTAGGAACCAAACCATTTTAATTAATGGGTTGCACTAGAACATCAAGGAGAACATTAGTAGCGGAGTGCTAAATGTCTCTCAGTCGATCATCCAGATTTTGTTTCCTTGGTCTCGCTAAGGTGAAATCTGAGAAAGTGTTATCCTCCTTTGCATCTGCGTCGTCCATCGCTATTCATCATGGTAGTATGTTGTGTTGTCAGCACCCTTGACACGGATGTTGATAAAACCTTGATGATTGTGGAAATGCTCAAGTTCTTGAGAGCACGCACAAGCACTAGGTATTATCGCCGGCACTAACTGGGATTTCTCCTAGTCTCTTCGGTTATGCTATAACCACTCCAACAGTGGAATCACTCTCTACTGCTGAGCTCCTCCCCAGTTATCAGAATCATTTCCAGCATTTGTGTTTTGTTTCCAGCTTGCACCGTCATTGTGCCATCCTATCTTGGGTCCCACCCATTTCCGATGATAAGCAAAATCGTCCCTTGTGTTGTCTTCAACAAGGTAATCCACATCATCCAACCTGGCCCGAGAATGTCATTCTCTCGGACTCCTTCAAATGATCGATTGTGAATTGCCTTAGACTGGTATAAAGAGTTTCAATGATCTCTGAATCAAAGGTAATTCTTTTTGCCACTTAAGGTAATAATCTACGAATCACCCTCCTCCAAGGTGTCTCGTTGTCATATCATGGCAACTCAACCCTCGCTATCTTGAAACCATTCACCACCCCCTCAAGTGTGGAATTGTTGTCAACCTAGTGAACCCTCGTCATCTGTCTCACTCCATTTCTTCAGATCTATGCTTCGTGTCTCAGCTCGAGAGATGTGTCAATGTCTCATCCCATGAGTTGATCCTGAGTTGTTCGATCTTCGAGAAGATCGATCCTTCTAGAGTTTTCCTTTCCTCTTCTTGTCATGATAGTTGGAGTTCTCAGAGCAAGACTTCGAGACAATGATGGTGAACGAATCAACGTTCAGTTGAAGTGCACCCTGGATCGTGAAGATTATACTAGTTTGCGTTTCCCCTTCATCTTACCCTACGCTTGAATCTCGAGACGAGATTCTTGTTTAGTGGGGGTGAGTTGTCACATCCCTAGTTCTGGCCTGACCTATGTTTGCTTCCATGTGTGCATCATGTTTAAAGTTCATGAAATTTGAAATGGGGATGACCAAGCCCTAGCACCAAAGCAATGCAAATAGGTTCAACTTCAAAATATTTTCAAAGAACCCAAATTGGTTTGCAAAAATGTTCATGATTAATGGAAAAGGGTGAAAACCATATCCAGAGATGATGGATATTTTTCCAAGACATTTTTGGATTTTTGAATAAACCATATTGTATTTGAATTGGGGCATTTAAATACTGTTAATATTTTTAAATGCTCCAACAATTCTGAAAATAGTTGAGGGCCTCTGTAATAATTCAGTTAATGCCCACAATTATTTTCAGGATTTATTAAAATGATTTGGTTTATAAACTAAGTCAAAACAGAGCAAATAAATAGAAAACAGAAATAAGAGAGAGAAGCCCAGCCACTTACCTGGCGCTCACCTGCAGCAGAGCCGGCCCAGCTTCTGTTCCGGCCCAGCCCACCGCCGCCTTCCCCCCTATCGTCTTCCTCCTCGCCAGAAGGACAGAGGCGTGTCGCCCGCGCGCGCGCTTGCCCCTGGCCACCTCCTGCTTCCTCCCCGAGCCCTCTAGCGACGCCACGGAGACGCCCTCGACCCCCTCGACCGCTATCCCTTCTCTCTGCTCGCTCTAGCTCTCTCCCTCCCTCGATTTGGAGCACCACCGAGAGCCACCGGAGGGCGCCGCCATCGCATCCATAGCCACCGACCACCCCTCGCCCTCCCGCTGAGCTCAGGAGCTCTGCCTCGACCCCCTCTTCCTCCCCACCGAGCCAAGCCCCTCAGGAAGCCCTGCATCGCCGGCTGCCTCGTCTTCTTCCTCCTCGGTCGCCGGAAGCCACACGTGCCGATTCGCCACCGTCTCCGCCTCCCCGAGCTCGTCATCTACCTCATCTGAACCACCGTGAGCTCCTGCACGTTTTGCCCCTAACCCCGTGGATTGCCGCTCGCCGTAGCCGCCATTTCATAGCTGGCCGTAGCACACCGCCGCCTGAGCTCGTCGCCGGCGTAGCTCCGGTCACCCCGGCGCGCCTAACTTGCTCCCCGCATCGTGTAGCGCTCCGCTAGCCCATCGCCTCACTCATTAGCACACCGCAACGCTAACCCGCACCAGCCCCGAACTCCGGCAGCCGCCGCGGGTTCCACTCCGGCAAACTCCGGCCACCCCGCACCTCCCGTTGGTTCCCCTAGATGCGCGCGGGCACGAGCTATCCTCTGGTGCCCCTGGCGCATCGATCCGTCGACTCTGGTGAGTTCCGCGCGAACTCCGCCGCGGTTCGAGGTCACCGCCGGCGAGACTCCGGCGAGATGACGTGGCCCGTCATTAGCAGCTAACAGCCCCACTAACCAACCTCCTAGCTCACTGACACCAGGGCCCCATGCCCTAACTAACCCAGGTTTTATCTGTGTTTAGATTAAACTAACCCCCACGGGCCCACAAGTCAGTTTGACCTGGCCACGTCACATGTTGACCGACCCCACACGTCATTATTGACTTGCTGACGTGTCTGTTGACCCGGCCCCACCTGTCATTGACACTAACCAGCCCCAGTCACTGACCAGTGGACCCCACTGGTCAGGTTTGACCAGCAGCAGCATCTGTTGACCTGCTAACGTCATGCCAACGTCATGCTGACGCAGTAAATGTTTTCTGGATTTATTTTTATTCAGAAAATTCCAGAAAATTGTATAAACTTCTAAAAATCATAGTAATTCAACCGTAACTCCAAATGAAATAAGTTATATATGAAAAATTATCAGAAAAATTCAAGGAATCCATCTGTACTATTTTCATGCATGTTAGAACAACTTATAGCTGCTGTTTAGCACAAATCAATTAAATGACATTTAAACTCTCACATATGGAGTTTGAATTTGAACCTAGTGTTCAAACCAGCCCCATTTAACCTGTTGCTAGATGCATTAGCCCAACACACATTCATATTGCCATGTCATTATCATGCATCATATTGTTGCATCGCATTGATTGTGTTCTTCCTTGTTTGCCGGTAATTGTCCCTCTCGATAGACGTGTACCGGCGATGTGATCGATGACACCGATGAAGAGCTATATTATCTTCAGAAGTGCCAGGCAAGCAAAACCCCCTTGTTCATTCCGATAAAAATCCCCCTCTCTCGCCCCTGCTCTCTTTTATTGCATTAGGACAACACCGATTCATCTGTTACTTGCTGCGGTAGCTGAACCCCTTTATCCTTTGCATGACCTGTCATTGCCACAGTAAATAGATGAAACCCACTAGCATGAGTAGGAGTTGTTTGAGCCCTGATGTGCCTACTCATTCATGCTTGTTTGTCATGCCTGCTACTGCTTAGAGTTGAGTCAGGTCTGATTCATTGGGAATGAATCGAAGGTGTGTGAACATGTCCTACTGTGTGTGAGCTAAGTGTGTGAACACGATTTGGTAAAGGTAGCGGTGAGAGGCCATGTAGGAGTACATGGTGGGTTGTCTCATTGCAGCCGTCCTCAGGAACTGAGTTATGTGTTTGTGATCCATGAACAGCTACTACCACACATTGGGATCCTTAATTGACTCTCTCGACTTATTAATCAACATGATCTCTGTCCAGGAGTTGCAACTAGTTTCTGGTGTTTGTAGGTAGTGTTAGTAGTCTACCAAGTGGCACCCGGTACAGGTGGGCTTGGGATAGACTAGGCACAGTGGCACGGTGTACCAAGCGTAGATCCACCCATCGAGGTGGGCTTGGGAACCCTGCTCACATCGTTTGGGGCCGTGAGCGACACCCCGGCCGGATCTCCTTGCGGATGGAACCCGAATAGGCGATAAACCTGGACGAGAGACTTGTATGGTTAGTCAGGTCGTGGCCGACTCCCTCGCCCGGCTTCCACTTGAAGGTTGCCGAGGTACATGACGTGTACAGGGCGATAAGTGGCGGGAGCGTGTGTGAAGAAGTACACCCCTGCAGGGTTATCATTATCTATTCGAATAGCCGGATTCCTCGGATATGGAAACTGGGACCCCTTGCATAGTTCATAGACGAGTGAAAGTGGATACTCTAAAATACGCAAGATAAGCGTGAGTGCTATGGATGGCGTTCTCGTAGGGAGACGGGAGCGGATCCATAGTGGTGTATTGATATGGTGAATATGTGGACTCGTGTGCGCCATCTCAAAAGAGTTACTTGCAGTCGTAGTTCAGGATAGCCACCGAGTCAAAGCTGGCTTGCTGCAGTTAAACCCCACCACCCCCTTGTTGATAATGATGCATATGTAGATAGATCTGATGTAAGTCTTGCTGGGTACATTTGTACTCACGTTGCTTAATTTATGTTTTTGCAGAGAGACTTCAGTCTCGCTAGTAGTACCTCGTGGACTTTGATGTTTAGCTTGTTACCTCAGCTACGATCTTGTGCCCTCGGCAGGATCTGGTAGATAGTCAGGCTTCTCAGCCTTTTTCATTTATAGTTGTCTGTACTCAGACATGTTAAGCTTCCGCTTGTGCTTGACTTGTTTGCTCTGAATGTTGGGTCATGAGACCCCTGTTTGTAATATCTCGCTCCTCGGAGCCTATTGAATAAAATACTTGAGTCGTAGAGTCATTTTGTGATGCCATGTTGTATTGCACATATCGAGCATATTGTGTGTATGTTATTGAAATGCTTGGTATGTGTGGGATCTGACTATCTAGTTGTTTATCTTTAGTAGCCTCTCTTACCGGGAAATGTCTCCTAGTGTTTCCACTGAGCCATGGTAGCTTGCTACTGCTCCGGAACACTTAGGCTGGCCGGCATGTGTCCTTCTTCGTTCATGTGTCTGTCCCTTCGGGGAAATGTCACGCGATGAATACCGGAGTCCTGTTAGCCCGCTACAGCCCGGTTCACCGGAGTCCTGCTAGCCTAGTGCTACAGCCTGGATTCACTCGCTGATGACCGACATGTTCGATGCTGGGTCATGGATGCCTGTCCCTGTAAGTCTGTGCCACTTTGGGTTTACGACTAGCCATGTCAGCCCGGGCTCCTTATCATATGGATGCTAGCGACACTGTTATATACGTGTGCCAAAAGGCGCAAACGGTCCCAGGCAAAGGTAAGGCGACACCCGTGGGAATACCGTGCGTGAGGCCGCAAAGTGATATGAGGTGTTACATGCTAGATCGATGTGGCATTGAGTCGGGGTCCTGACAAGCATCGACACTCATTGGACCGTATACATCGGTATGTATTATTTCCATCAAGTCAGTAGCTCATTCCATTGTTCTGGAGAACGGAGTTTTAGTCATTTTGCCCAAATGGCACGGTTCGCAAGCATCAAATGATTCATAACCAAGTGTTTCCAAAAATCCATCTTTATGGAGTTTCTTCATGCGCTTTACAC
The DNA here is from genome assembly GCF_018294505.1 of Triticum aestivum. Classification (NCBI taxonomy): domain Eukaryota; kingdom Viridiplantae; phylum Streptophyta; class Magnoliopsida; order Poales; family Poaceae; genus Triticum; species Triticum aestivum. Next base: position 637,384,413 of record NC_057801.1, read on the forward strand.
CGATATGACCTAAACGGCAGTGCCACAAATAAGTTGCACTATCATTATCAACTTTGCATCTTTTGGCATCAATATTATGAATATGTGTATTACTACGATCGAGATCCAACAAACTATTTTCATTGGGTGTATGACCATCGAAGGTTTTATTCATGTAAATAGAACAATAATTATTCTTTGACTTTAAATGAATAACTGTATCGCAATAAACATGATCAAATCATATTCATGCTCAACGCAAACGCCAAATAACATTTATTTAGGTTTAACACTAATCCCGAAAGTATAGGGAGTGTGCGATGATGATCATATCAATCTTGGAACCACTTCCAACACACATCGTCACTTCACCCTCAACTAGTCTCTGTTTATTCTGTAACTCATGTTTCGAGTTACTAATTTTTAGCAACCGAACAAGTATCAAATACTCAGGGGCTACTATAAACACTAGTAAGGTACACATCAATAACCTGTATATCAAATATACCCTTGTTCACTTTGCCATCCTTCTTATCCACCAAATATTCAGGGCATTTCCGCTTCCAGTGACCATTTCCTTTGCAGTGTTAACACTCAGTTTTAGGCTTTGGTCCAGCTTTGGTCTTCTTCACGGGAGTGACAACTTGTTTGCCATTCTACTTGAAGTTTCCCTTTATTTTCCTTTGCACTTTTCTTGAAACTAGTGGTCTTGTCAATCATCAACACTTGATGCTCTTTCTTGATTTCTACCTTCATCGATTTCAACATTACGAAGATCTCGGGAATCGTTTTCATCATCCCTTGCATACTATAGTTCATCACGAAGTTCTAGTAACTTAGTGATGGTGACTAGAGAATTCTGTCAATCACTATCTTATCTGGAAGATTAACTCCCACTTGATTCAAGCGATTGAAGTACCCAGACAATCTGAGCACATGCTCACTAGTTGAGCGATTCTCCTCCATCTTTTAGCTATAGAACTTGTTGGAGACTTCATATCTCTCAACTCGGGTATTTGCTGGAAATATTAACTTCAACTCCTGGAACATCTCATATGGTCCATGACATTCAAAACGTCTTTGAAGTCCCGATTCTAAACCGTTAAGCATGGTGCACTAAACTATCAAGTAGTCATCATATTGAGCTAGCCACACGTTCATAACGTCTGCATCTGCTCCTGCAATAGGTTTTTCACCTAGCGGTGCATCAAGGACATAATTCTTCTGTGCAGCAATGAGGATAAACCTCAGATCACAGATCCAATCTGCATCATTGCTACTAACATCTTTCAACACAATATTTTCTAGGAACATATCAAAATAAACATATGAAAGCAACAACGCGAGCTATTGATCTACAACATAATTTGCAAAATACTACCAGGACTAAGTTCATGATAAATTTAAGTTCAATTAATCATATTACTTAAGGACTCCCACTTAGACAGACATCTCTCTAGTCATCTAAGTGATCACGTGATCCAAATCAACTAAACCATGTCCGATCATCACGTGAGATGGAGTAGTTTCAATGGTGAACATCACTATGTTGATCATATCTACTATATGATTCACGCTCGACCTTTTGGTCTCCGTGTTCCGAGGCCATATCTGTATATGCTAGGCTCGTCAAGTTTAACCTGACTATTCCGCGTGTGCAACTGTTTTGCACCCGTTGTATTTGAACGTAGAGCCTATCACACCCGATCATCACGTGGTGTCTCAGCACGAAGAACTTTCACAACGGTGCATACTCAGGGAGAACACTTCTTGATAATTAGTGAGAGATCATCTTAAAATGCTACCATCAATCAAAGCAAGATAAGATGCATAAAGGATAAACATCACATGCAATCAATATAAGCGATATGATATGGCCATCATCATCTTGTGCTTGTGATCTCCATCTCCGAAGCACCATCGTGATCACCATCATCACCGGCGCGACACCTTGATCTCCATCGTAGCATCGTTGTCGTTTACGCCATCTATTGCTTCTACGACTATCGCTACCACTTAGTGATAAAGTAAAGCAATTACAGGGCGTTTGCATTTCATACAATAAAGCGACAACCATATGGCTCCTGCCAGTTGCCGATAACTTCAGTTACAAAACATGATCATCTCATACAATAAAATATAGCATCACGTCTTGACCATATCACATCACAACATGCCCTGCAAAAACAAGTTAGACGTCCTCTACTTTGTTGTTGCAAATTTTTACGTGGCTGCTACGGGCTTAGCAAGAACCGTTCTTACCTACGCATCAAAATCACAACGATAGTTCATCAAGTTAGTGTTGTTTTAACCTTTGCAAGGACCGGGCGTAGCCACACTCGGTTCAACTAAAGTTGGAGAAACTGACACCCGCTAGTCACCTGTGTGCAAAGCACGGCGGTAAAACCAGTCTCGCATAAGCGTACGCGTAATGTCGGTCCGGGCCGCTTCATCCAACAATACCGCTGAACCAAAGTATGACATGCTGGTAAGCAGTATGTCTTGTATCGCCCACAACTCACTTGTGTTCTACTCGTGCATATAACATCAACGCATAAAATCTAGGCTCAGATGCCACTGTTGGGGAACGTAGTAATTTCAAAAATTTCCTACGCACACGCAACATCATGGTGATGCATAGCAACGAGAGAGGAGAGTATTGTCCACGTACCCTCGTAGACCGTAAGCGGAAGCGTTATGACAACGCGGTTGATGTAGTCGTACGTCTTCACGATCCGACCGATCCAAGTACCGAACGTATGGCACCTCCGAGTTCAGCACACGTTCAGCTCGATGACGATCTCCGGGCTCCGATCCAGCAAAGCATCGGGGATGAGTTCTATCAGCATGACGGCATGGTGACGATGATGATGTTCTACTGGCGCAGGGCTTCGCCTAAACTCCGCGACGATATGACCGAGGTGGAATATGGTGGAGGGGGGCACCGCACACGGCTAAGGAACAATCCGTAGATCAACTTGTGTATCCTAGGGGTGCCCCCCTCCCCTATAAAGGGGGAGAGGAGGAGGGGGCCGGCCAAGGGGAGAGGCGCGCCCTAGGGGGAGAGTCCTACTCCAAGTAGGATTCCCCCTCTTTCCTAGTCCAAGTAGGAGAGGGGAAGGAAGGGAAGGAGAAGGAGAAGGAAGGAGAGGGAGGAAAAGGAGGAAAGGGGGGCCGGCCCCTTAGTCCAATTCGGTTTGGGCTAGGGGGGCCGCGCGCCCTGCCTCCTCTCTTCCACCACTTGGCCCATGAGGCCCATTGCTTCTTCCTCGTATTCCCGTAACTCCCTGGTACCCCCGAAAATACCTGAATCACTCGGAACCTTTCCGAACTCCGAATATAGTAGTCCAATATATCGATCTTTACGTCTCGACCATTTCGAGACTCCTCGTCATGTCCCCGATCTCATCTGGGACTCCGAACTCCTTCGGTACATCAAAACTCATAAACTCATAATAAAACTGTCATCGAAACCTTAAGCGTGCGGACCCTACGGATTTGATTGAGATTGAAAGAAAAGGAGTCGAGCCTTGGTCTCTTTATAAAGAGGTTGAATACTAAGAGCCCTCCCCGTGACCGTTTGGGAATCACCTTTGCTTGAGAAGACATACCAACAGGCACGGTTGGGTTACCCACGCCCGTATTGATAAGAATCCCGGAATAAGGGGACACAATCTCTGCTTTGACAAGACGTGCCAAGGAAATCGCCTTGCTAAACGCGCTGAGGTGGGACAGTAAAACGATTCAAATAAAGGCTTGGCCATGGCATGATGTCACGCTGTAGAATACGTCAGCAGATTAGATTTGTTCAAATGTTATTCTCTCTACGGTGTATGTGGAACTTATTTTGCAGAGCTGGACACTATCTTTGTGTTCAAACATCTTCTATGAAGTATTCGGAGGAGGAACCCGCCTTGCAATGCCGAAGACAATTGGCGTGCCGGACTCGTCGTCATTGAAGCCTGGTTCAGGGGCTACTGAGGGAGTCCCGGATTAGGGGGTGTCCGGATGACCGGACTATGACCTTTGGCCGGACTCCTGGACTATGAAGATACAAGATTGAAGACTTCGTCCCGTGTCTGGATGGGACATTCCTTGGCGTGGAAGGCAAGCTTGGCGATACGGATATGAAGATCTTCTCCCATTGTAACCGACTCTGTGTAACCCTAGCCCTCTCCGATGTCTATATAAACCGGAGGGTTTTAGTCCGTAGGACGAACAACAATCATACCATAGGCTAGCTTCTAGGGTTTAGCCTCTCTGATCTCGTGGTAGATCTACTCTTGTACTACCCATATCATCAATATTAATCAAGCAGGAGTAGGGTTTTACCTCCATCGAGAGGGCCCAAACCTGGGTAAAAACATCGTGTCCCTTGTCTCCTGTTACCATCCGCCTAGACGCACAGTTTGGGACCCCCTACCCGTGATCCGCCGGTTTTGACACCGACATTGGTGCTTTCATTGAGAGTTCCTCTGTGTCGTCGTCTTTAGGCCCGATGGCTCCCCCGATCATCAACAACGACGCGGTCCAGGGTGAGACTTTTCTCCCCAGACAGATCTTCGTATTCGGCAGCTTTACACTGCGGGCCAATTCGCTTGGCCATCTGGAGCAGATCGAAAGCTACGCCCCAGGCCATCAGGTCAGATTTGGAAGTTTGAACTACATGGCAAACATCCCTGGAGACTTGATCTTCGACGAATTCGAGCCACGGCCAAGCGCGCCGCACTGTCACGATAGGCATGACCTAGCTCTGCCACCAAACAGTGCCTTGGAGGCCGCCCCAGTGTCCGCTCCGACCCTTAGTTTGGAGCCGACTGTGCCAATCGAGTACGGGTGGCTGGACACCGCCTCGGGGGCTGCAATCTCCACGGCGATCGAGCCGAACACCAGCCTTGTCCTTTGCAAAGCTCGTGACTCCAAGATGGCGGACTCCTTTTCGGACTCCGAACCTTTCGCGCCCCTGCCAATCGAACCCGATGGGGCGCCAATCATGGAGTTCGCCACCGCGGACATCTTTCAGCACTCGCCCTTTGGCGACATTCTAAACTCACTAAAGTCTCTCTCTTTATCAGGAGAGCCCTGGCCAGACTATGGTCAGCAAGGTTGGGATGCAGACGACGAAGAAGTTCGAAGCCCACCCACCACCCACTTTGTAGCCACTGTCGATGATTTAACCGACATGCTTGATTTCGACTCCGAAGACATCGACGGTATGGACGACGATGCAGGAGACGAACAGGAAACAGCGCCTATAGGGCACTGGACAACCACCTCATCTCACGAGGTATACATGGTGGATACACCTAAAAGAAGCGACGATGAGGAACAAAGGGACGCAACGAGGGATCGCTCCCTTGACAAGCAATCAAAGCGGCGGCGTAAGCACCGCGCCAAACCCCACCTCGACAGAAACCCAGCCAACGAGTAGGGCGAACCGGCGGACGACGAACATACCATCGAGCAATCATCTGAACATGGCAATTTGGGTAAACAAACTGAACAACCCGTCCCCGGTGAAGATAATAGTCCGGACGACCTCACGCCGGACAAAATGCTGGAGCAGCAGAATCTCCACAAAAGGCTCATCGCCACTGCGCGTAGCTTGAAAAAGCAGAAGCGGAAGCTCAAAACAGCGGAAGATGCACTCAGAATTAGATGGGGCAAAGTACTCAACACAGCAAACAAGTACGGCGACAGTCGTCACACAAAGAGCTATCCGAAGCGGAAATTACTGCCGGAATTTGATGAGGAGGCCTTAGAGCCCCCGCAATCAAAAAATAAAAAAGACACCCGGTCGGATAAAAAACCCCATGGCCAACATAGAGCGGCAAGGGGCGCCGCACTCAAGCCGGCACGCGATCCGCACAAGGATTCGCATCAAAAAGACGGTCTGGCCAGATCTATCTACGGGCCAAGAAAGCAAGCTCTAGTAAGCAACACAGCGCAACAAGTATCCGAACATCACGGCATACCCAAGTATAGGGGTGCCGCACACCCCTTATGTTTCACCGATGAGGTGCTGGACCACGAATTTCCAGCGGGATTCAAGCCCGTAAACATAGAGGCATACGACGGAATAACATACCCTAGAGTCTGGATTGAGGACTATATCCTCCACATACACATGGCTAGAGGAGATGACCTCCACGCCATAAAATACTTACCCCTAAAGCTCAAAGGGCCAGCCCGACATTGGCTTAAAAGCCTTCCCGAAAACACCATCGGAAGTTGGGAAGAGCTCGAGGATGCTTTTCGGGCAAATTGTCAAGGGACCTATGTCCGACCTCCGGATGCAGATGATCTAAGTCATGTAACTCAACAACCCGGAGAGTCAGCCCAGAAACTCTGGAACAGATTTCTTACTAAAAAGAACCAGATAGTCGACTGTTCGGACGCCGAAGCCTTAGCAGCCTTCAAACACAGCGTTCGAGACGAATGGCTCGCCAGACACCTCGGCCAAGAAAAGCCAAGAACAATGGCCACATTAACAATCCTCATGACCCGCTTTTGCGCAGGAGAGGACAGTTGGTTGGCAAGAAGCAGCACCAGCGACCCAAGCACATCCGAAGTCAGGGATGGAAACGGGAAACCACGGCGTAGCAAGGACCAACGCCGAACCAAGGGAAACAGCCTGAAGAGCGCGGCAGTCAACGCCGGATTCAAAAGCTCTCGGCAGAATCAGAAAAAGCTGCCCCTCAAGGATAGCAGGGATGAGCTATCTAACCTAAACAACATCTTGGACAAAATATGTCAAATCCACAATACTCCCGGGAAGCCTGCAAACCATACCCACAGAAATTGTTGGGTCTTCAACAATCCGGCAAACTTAACGCCGAACACAAGGGGCTCGACATACCAAGCGAGGACGATGACGAACCCCACAAATAGAGCACGGAGAACAAAAGAAATTCCCACAAGAAGTCAAAATAGTAAACTCACTTCACGTGACAAAAGGGAAATACAGAGCGACACCTATAAAGATACGCGCCATACGGCCTGTTCCAGAGGAGTCTGACCACTGGTCATTACAACCAATCACCTTCGACCATCAGGATTACTCTAGAAGTATCTGGAACACGGGCAGGACTGCCATGGTATTCGATCCGATAATTGACGGACTCCACTTTACAAAAGTCCTAATGGACGGCGGCAGTGATTTAAACCTGCTATACCAGGACACAGTCCGCACAATGGGGATAAACCTGACAAAAATTTGCCATGGCAACACTTCCTTTCAAGGGGTAACGCTAGGCCCAGATACCCATTGTACGGGTTCTCTCCTACTAGAAGTTATGTTCGGCTTCCCCGACAACTTCCGTCGTGAAAAGCTAACCTTTCACATCGCCCCATTCACAAGTAGCTATCAAGCACTGCTGGGACGCGACGCTTTCACCCGCTTTAACGCAATACCGCATTATGCATCCCTTACGTTTAAAATGCTCGGTCCACGAGGCATCATCTCATTAAAGGGAAATATCGAGTGTTCCTCGAGTGCGGAATACTATGCGGCTGCTTTGACAGCCACACACTAAACCAGCTTTACTAGTTAAAGCAACTAAATAGGTCGTTCAGACCCCCGGACATGGCTAGACGAGTCCGGCGTAAACATGCAAAGGCTTATTAGCAGCACACCCCCGTAAAAGGGTCTCCGCGCATATACAACAAGAGACAATCAAGCTCAATCCTACCCATTTCCCGAACTATACTTTGTTTATTTAATATAACATAAAGTTTCGCACGATTGTTTTTCAACTAAGTTCCTCTCTTTTACAGATGAACACCGTGCTACACCCGCCCAGGATACGGCACAACGGAGACACAGGCGCAGACGTGCAGTAGGGACCCCTCCCAAGGATTCTTTTCAGATTAAGACCCTGCGTAAACCTTTTTCACTGTCTCTTGTTGATAACATCCCCCGGTTTCTTTCCATAACCGAGGAGGAGGCTGGCGTCCTGGCATTTGGCCACGTCAGATTTTTGCGCGTACCTAGACACCAGAGGCTTCTTATCAAGAGCATTGTTCAGCCCGTTTTCATAAAGACCGAACACCTTAGGGAGTGTTCGGCGTCGCGAGTTTGGCCTTATATGCATCAGCTCTGAATCATGTCTTTGGTCAAATGTTGGGTTTGCCCGGCTCCTGTGTTTTGCTGCCTTACGTTCCGCTCTATTGGCTAAGGCGGCACTAGGAGAACTACTGTGATTGTGCCCCGGTTCGGCCAGGCGAGCACCTCAGTAGAGAAAGCGGAAAACTGACTGTCATGATATAGCGCGAGACTGGTCAACCACTCGATGACCCGCCGAAATCTTTAGAATTCCTCCGCATTAACGAAGGGCCGTTTCCCGGTCAGGCACATACGCGCCCCGAATTCGGGTGAGCGCGGTGCCCCTAGGGGCTATATAGTAGCTCCACTGTCAAACTCCTCTGGCTAAGTGAAAGTGATAAAGCATTATAGTCCGGTTGCCTAGTTCGCTGCGTTGTCACCTCCTTTATAGGACCAAGACGTTGGATCAAGTGTGAAAATGCGCCTTTTGCAAACACCCCCGCATTATATGCGTGGGGGCTGAAGCAGAAGACTGCCATCTTCCAGGTTATATACGCATATACATCAATGGCCGCACAGGAGGTATTCTAATTCTTGAAAGCGCAAGTATAAAAAGCTTTTATATCCCATCAAAACATTGTTTTACAATGACACACGTTATTCATACATAACATCCTTCGAGCACTGCGTCTCTATTAAACGAGCGCCCTGCAGAACCTCCGGAAAATAGTGCTCGGCAGGTACTCGGCTTTCGTCTAAATCTTGGGATGCAACAGCACTGGCCTTCATATCCGCCCAGTATGTCTTGACACGGGCAAGAGCCATCTGTGCACCCTCTATGCACGCCGACTTCTTCATTGCATTAATATGTGGCACCGCACCGAGGAACTGCTGCACCAGGCTAAAATAACTGTTCGGCTCGGGCCTTTTCGGCCACAGGTGACTCACGACATGATTCATGGCGAGTCCGGATAACTTATTCAGCTCCGCCCATGCGGCCAACTGATTGGACACTGAAAGTGGGCGCTCTGGATTGTGGAACTGCGACCAAAAAAGCTTCTCCACTTTGCGGTCATTTTGATCGCAGAAGTGTTCGGCCGCGTCCACGACACACGCTGCCACGTCCAGGTAAGTGTTCGCCGCACTCCACTTCCGGTCCAACGAAGCATATCTAGGATCCCCAAACTTCATCCGCAGCATATAGGGCTTCCTAGCCGTGATATCTCCGGCCTAACGTAGCTCCTCTTTCATAGCTCTCATCGCAGAGCGAATGTCCTTGACCTCGGCAGTGACCTTTTCTAGGTCCTTCTGTGCCACTCGATCTTCTTTTTCAAGAAGCTTGCAGCGGTCGGCAGCATTCTTCAACTTTCCAGCCATCTTGGCCTTTTCCTTCTTGCTTTGGCAGTGAGCAGCCTGTTCGGCTTTCAGCTCTTCAGCTGCCTTTAAGGCAGCCACATCGCTTTTTCTGGCCTGCTCCTTGGCTCGAGCAAGTTCCGCCCGAAGGTTCTCCATGGCAGCGGCACCATCTGCATCAAGCACATATGTTGTAAGGTACGGGCATCAAGCTCCTCTTACCAGGTGTCTTCGGAGAAATTATATACCTTGTGCCTCGTCAAGCCGCTTGTTGACAAGCGCGATGTCGGCATCTGCCACGTCAAGTTGCCACTTTATCTCGGCAAATTCATCAATCCGGCCAGCCACCGGACACTTCGCCACCTATATAAGAAAGGCGCAATATTATACCTGGGATTATGATCCTCGGCGCGCCGTCCCTTTTTGACAACGCACCGAGTCTCAGGGGCTACTATCTACACAGGGCGCATTTTACATATGCGGATCTGTCAAAAGGTACATCGCTTCACGTACCTCAAAACCCGTCAGTAAACTCCTGGCAGCCTCGTACAATCCACTTTCCACAGATGAAATCCTTCCAATCACCGTATCCATCAACGCACGATGCTCTTCTGAGATAGATGCTTGCCCGAGCAGATCCTTCAGCTCCTCCGACCGTGCACCAGGCGGTGCCGGACTCGTCCGCTGGCCTTCTTTGAAGGCCGGACACGAAGGGCCTTGGGGGGGCCATACGACTGCCTTCTGGCCCGGCCGGATTCGGAGAAACCCTCCGTGACGACACCTCATGGTCGCCCGCCTCGCGAGGTGATACGGCAGGGGGAGGCATTCCGCTCTCCATCATCTCCGGACGGAGATCCCCTGAAGATGAGCTCTGCTGGGAAGGGCGGAGACCCAAACTACAAGGTAAAGATTTCGGTTATCTTCCTCGGGAATAGAACAGGGATATCTCTCATTTTAAAACCCCCCTCTTTACTTACGGCTCGGTGGAGAGCTGATCCCCTTGGGGACACAATGCGGCCGAGGCACCTCCCGGCGCCGGACCCTCTGACGAAGGTTTCTTCCCCCGCTTTGAGGCCATCGCCTCCGGGTCTTCAGAGGCGGTCCTATTCCTTCCATGGTTGGAGGAATTCTCGATTCCTCCTTCCCTGACAGCCTCCTTCGGGGAGGCGGTAGCTTCCTTGTTCCCCTCTTCGCCTTCTTCCAAAGGCGCAACCTCCAGCATCCTGGTTAACACAGGATCCAGCGTAGTCTCGGGGAGGGGAGCCGGACACCTAATTACTTTTGCTTTCGCTATCCACTCCTGCTTAAGGGACGGCTCTTTCAAGGGCAATTTTATGACAAATATGCATATAGCGAGTCCAGGTATAGGGCTACTTACTTGAGTGTCCAGACGATTGCAGCTCAGACCGGCGTCCTTGGATGAATCCGGACACATTGCTTGTGATCCGAAGAACAAATTGTACATCTCCATGGGCGTCGCGCCCACAAAATGTTGGAGGGCTCGTGGTCCTTCCGGATTAAACTCCCACAGGCGGAGGGGGCGGCGTTTGCAGGGCAGGATGCGGAGAATCAACACAACCTGCGTCACTACGGCCAGATTGATATCTCTTTCTAGGAGGTCTCGAATGCGGCCCTGCAACAAGGGCACGTCCTTGGATGGCCCCCAGTTTAACCCTTTATTGACCCATGATGCTAGCTATGGTGGGGGACCCGAGCGAAAAGCAGGTGGCGCCACCCATTTGGTGCCCCTGGGAGTAGTAATATAAAACCACTCTCGTTGCCATAAGCCGAACTCCTCTTGAAAAGAGCCCTCGGGCCATGGAGCGTCGGCAATCTTGCTTATAACAGCACCTCCGCACTCCGCATGCTGCCCCTCGATCAGCTTTGGCTCTATTTTGAAGGTTTTGAGCCACAATCCGAAGTGAGGAGTAATATGGAGGAAGGCCTCGCACGCGACAATGAACGATGAGATATGGAGGATGGACTCCGGGGCTAAGTCGTGAAATTCCAGCCCGTAATAAAACATGAGCCCCCTCACGAAGGGATCGATCGGGAAGCCTAGCCCCCGAAGGAAGTGAGACGCGAACACCACGCTCTCACCGGGCTTGGGAGTAGGAATGACCTGCCCTTGGGTGGGCAGCCTATGCAAGATTTCACCGGTAAGATACTTGGCATCTCTTAACTTTAACACGTCTTCTTCCGTAACGGAGGAAGGCATCCACCGGCCCTGAAGGTCGGAGCCGGACATCGTCGGAAGTCCGAAGCGCCTGAATCTGAAGCTTTGGGTGTTGGAACTCGAGGTAGGCGGCGGATTTGATTGAGATTGAAAGAAAAGGAGTCGAGCCTTGGTCTCTTTATAAAGAGGTTGAATACTAAGAGCCCTCCCTGTGACCGTTTGGGAATCACCTTTGCTTGAGAAGACATACCAACAGGCACGGTTGGGTTACCCACGCCCGTATTGATAAGAATCCCGGAATAAGGGGACACAATCTCTGCTTTGACAAGACGTGCCAAGGAAATCGCCTCGCTAAACGCGCTGAGGTGGGACAGTAAAACGATTCAAATAAAGGCTTGGCCATGGCATGATGTCACGCTGTAGAATACATCAGCAGATTAGATTTGTTCAAATGTTATTCTCTCTACGGTGTATGTGGAACTTATTTTGCAGAGCCGGACACTATCTTTGTGTTCAAACATCTTCTATGAAGTATTCGGAGGAGGAACCCGCCTTGCAATGCCGAAGACAATTGGCGTGCCGGACTCGTCGTCATTGAAGCCTGGTTCAGGGGCTACTGAGGGAGTCCCGGATTAGGGGGTGTCCGGATGACCGGACTATGACCTTTGGCCGGACTCCTGGACTATGAAGATACAAGATTGAAGACTTCGTCCCGTGTATGGATGGGACATTCCTTGGCGTGGAAGGCAAGCTTGGCGATACGGATATGAAGATCTCCTCCCATTGTAACCGACTCTGTGTAACCCTAGCCCTCTCCGATGTCTATATAAACCGGAGGGTTTTAGTCCGTAGGACGAACAACAATCATACCATAGGCTAGCTTCTAGGGTTTAGCCTCTCTGATCTCGTGGTAGATCTACTCTTGTACTACCCATATCATCAATATTAATCAAGCAGGAGTAGGGTTTTACCTCCATCGAGAGGGCCCAAACCTGGGTAAAAACATCGTGTCCCTTGTCTCCTGTTACCATCCGCCTAGACGCACAGTTCGGGACCCCCTACCCGTGATCCGCCGGTTTTGACACCGACATTGGTGCTTTCATTGAGAGTTCCTCTGTGTCGTCGTCTTTAGGCCCGATGGCTCCCCCGATCATCAACAACGACGCGGTCCAGGGTGAGACTTTTCTCCCCAGACAGATCTTCGTATTCGGCAGCTTTACACTGCGGGCCAATTCGCTTGGCCATCTGGAGCAGATCGAAAGCTACGCCCCAGGCCATCAGGTCAGATTTGGAAGTTTGAACTACATGGCAAACATCCCTGGAGACTTGATCTTCGACGAATTCGAGCCACGGCCAAGCGTGCCGCACTGTCACGATAGGCATGACCTAGCTCTACCGCCAAACAGTGCCTTGGAGGCCGCCCCAATGTCCGCTCCGACCCTTAGTTTGGAGCCGACTGTGCCAATCGAGTACGGGTGGCTGGACACCGCCTCGGGGGCTGCAATCTCCACGGCGATCGAGACGAACACCAGCCTTGTCCTTTGCAAAGCTCGTGACTCCAAGATGGCGGACTCCTTTTCGGACTCCGAACCTTTCGCGCCCCTGCCAATCGAACCCGATGGGGCGCCAATCATGGAGTTCGCCACCGCGGACATCTTTCAGCACTCGCCCTTTGGCGACATTCTAAACTCACTAAAGTCTCTCTCTTTATCAGGAGAGCCCTGGCCGGACTATGGTCAGCAAGGTTGGGATGCGGACGACGAAGAAGTTTGAAGCCCACCCACCACCCACTTTGTAGCCACTGTCGATGATTTAACCGACATGCTTGATTTCGACTCCGAAGACATCAACGGTATGGACGACGATGCAGGAGACGAACAGGAAACAGCGCCTATAGGGCACTGGACAACCACCTCATCTCACGAGGTATACATGGTGGATACACCTAAAAGAAGCGACGATGAGGAACAAAGGGACGCAACGAGGGATCGCTCCCTTGACAAGCAATCAAAGCGGCGGCGTAAGCACCGCGCCAAACCCCACCTCGACAGAAACCCAGCCAACGAGTAGGGCGAACCGGCGGACGACGAACATACCATCGAGCAATCATCCGAACATGGCAATTTGGGTAAACAAACTGAACAACCCGTCCCCGGTGAAGATAATAGTCCGGACGACCTCACGCCGGACAAAATGCTGGAGCAGCAGAATCTCCACAAAAGGCTCATCGCCACTGCGCGTAGCTTGAAAAAGCAGAAGCGGAAGCTCAAAACAGCGGAAGATGCACTCAGAATTAGATGGGGCAAAGTACTCAACACAGCAAACAAGTACGGCGACAGTCGTCACACAAAGAGCTATCCGAAGCGGAAATTACTGCCGGAATTTGATGAGGAGGCCTTAGAGCCCCCGCAATCAAAAAATAAAAAAGACACCCGGTCGGATAAAAAACCCCATGGCCAACATAGAGCGGCAAGGGGCGCCGCACTCAAGCCGGCACGCGATCCGCACAAGGATTCGCATCAAAAAGACGGTCTGGCCAGATCTATCTACGGGCCAAGAAAGCAAGCTCTAGTAAGCAACACAGCGCAACAAGTATCTGAACATCACGACATACCCAAGTATAGGGGTGCCGCACACCCCTTATGTTTCACCGATGAGGTGCTGGACCACGAATTTCCAGCGGGATTCAAGCCCGTAAACATAGAGGCATACGACGGAATAACATACCCTGGAGTCTGGATTGAGGACTATATCCTCCACATACACATGGCTAGAGGAGATGACCTCCACGCCATAAAATACTTACCCCTAAAGCTCAAAGGGCCATCCCGACATTGGCTTAAAAGCCTTCCCGAAAACACCATCGGAAGTTGGGAAGAGCTCGAGGATGCTTTTCGGGCAAATTGTCAAGGGACCTATGTCCGACCTCCGGATGCAGATGATCTAAGTCATGTAACTCAACAACCCGGAGAGTCAGCCCAGAAACTCTGGAACAGATTTCTTACTAAAAAGAACCAGATAGTCGACTATTCGGACGCCGAAGCCTTAGCAGCCTTCAAACACAGCGTTCGAGACGAATGGCTCGCCAGACACCTCGGCCAAGAAAAGCCAAGAACAATGGCCACATTAACAATCCTCATGACCCGCTTTTGCGCAGGAGAGGACAGTTGGTTGGCAAGAAGCAGCACCAGCGACCCAAGCACATCCGAAGTCAGGGATGGAAACGGGAAACCACGGCATAGCAAGGACCAACGCCGAACCAAGGGAAACAGCCTGAAGAGCGCGGCAGTCAACGCCGGATTCAAAAGCTCTCGGCAGAATCAGAAAAAGCTGCCCCTCAAGGATAGCAGGGATGAGCTATCTAACCTAAACAACATCTTGGACAAAATATGTCAAATCCACAATACTCCCGGGAAGCCTGCAAACCATACCCACAGAAATTGTTGGGTCTTCAACAATCCGGCAAACTTAACGCCGAACACAAGGGGCTCGACATACCAAGCGAGGACGATGACGAACCCCACAAATAGAGCACGGAGAACAAAAGAAATTCCCACAAGAAGTCAAAATAGTAAACTCACTTCACGTGACAAAAGGGAAATACAGAGCGACGCCTATAAAGATACGCGCCATACGGCCTGTTCCAGAGGAGTCCGACCACTGGTCATTACAACCAATCACCTTCGACCATCAGGATTACTCTAGAAGTATCTGGAACACGGGCAGGACTGCCATGGTATTCAATCCGATAATTGACGGACTCCACTTTACAAAAGTCCTAATGGACGGCGGCAGTGATTTAAACCTGCTATACCAGGACACAGTCCGCACAATGGGGATAAACCTGACAAAAATTTGCCATGGCAACACTTCCTTTCAAGGGGTAACGCTAGGCCCAGATACCCATTGCACGGGTTCTCTCCTACTAGAAGTTATGTTCGGCTTCCCCGACAACTTCCGTCGTGAAAAGCTAACCTTTCACATCGCCCCATTCACAAGTAGCTATCAAGCACTGCTGGGACGCGACGCTTTCGCCCGCTTTAACGCAATACCGCATTATGCATCCCTTACGTTTAAAATGCTCGGTCCACGAGGCATCATCTCATTAAAGGGAAATATCGAGTGTTCCTCGAGTGCGGAATACTATGCGGCTGCTTTGACAGCCACACACTAAACCAGCTTTACTAGTTAAAGCAACTAAACAGGTCGTTCAGACCCCCGGACATGGCTAGACGAGTCCGGCGTAAACATGCAAAGGCTTATTAGCAGCACACCCCCGTAAAAGGGCCTCCGCGCATATACAACAAGAGACAATCAAGCTCAATCCTACCCATTTCCCGAACTATACTTTGTTTATTTAATATAACATAAAGTTTCGCACGATTGTTTTTCAACTAAGTTCCTCTCTTTTACAGATGAACACCGTGCTACACCCGCCCAGGATACGGCACAACGGAGACATAGGCGCAGACGTGCAGTAGGGACCCCTCCCAAGGATTCTTTTCAGATTAAGACCCTGCGTAAACCTTTTTCACTGTCTCTTGTTGACAACATCCCCCGGTTTCTTTCCATAACCGAGGAGGAGGCTGGCGTCTTGGCATTTGGCCACGTCAGATTTTTGCGCGTACCTAGACACCAGAGGCTTCTTATCAAGAGCATTGTTTAGCCCGTTTTCATAAAGACCGAACACCTTAGGGAGTGTTCGGCGTCGCGAGTTTGGCCTTATATGCATCAGCTCTGAATCATGTCTTTGGTCAAATGTTCGGAGCTGACACATATAAGGCCAAACTCGCGACGCCGAACACTCCCGAAGGTATTCGGACTTTATAACGTATACTGGGCTGAGTAACGCCCCTTATTATGAACCCTGTATTCCCAGGTACGTGCATTAGTCTGTCGTGGCGAAATGCCAATAACGGCAGTATCCTCTGCGGGTGTAGTGCCCATGGGATGTGTAAGCAACAAGAGACAATAAAGAAGGTTTACACAGGGGCTTAATCTAAAGAGAAACCTTTGAGCGGGGCCCTGCTGCACGTCTGCGCCTTTGTCCCTGTTGTGCCGTGTCCTGGGAGGGTGTCGCACGAATGGTGTCTGTAAAAAGAAAAACTCATGTAGAAGAGTATGACATAAGCGTGCGAAAAGTTGGCTATCAATAATGGATAGTAAAAGTGTAAGACATTGGCCTGTTAATAAGGTTAGGCCGAGAATTGGGCTTTATTAATTGTCTATAGCCCCTGGTGTCCTCTATGGGATTACATGTGTGGCGCCTAGATCAGGTTGATCTGGGCTGTCAGACTCGTCTAACCGTGTCCGTGGTCTTAACAACCAATCATGCTATCTGGTATTAGAGGCCGCTTAGAGTCCGGCTGCTGGAGCCGTCGCGTATTCCTCCGTGCGTAAGGAACACTCTATACTTCTGTTAACGGTGATGACACCGCGTGGACCAGGCATCTTGAGTTTAAGGTAGGCGTAGTGCGGTACTGCGTTGAAGCAAGCAAAGGTCGTTCTCCCGAGCAATGTGTGATAACCACTTTGGAGGGGGCGCTGGGGAAGAGTAGTTTTTTGCTTCTGAAGTTGCCTGGGGAGCCGAATATCACCTCTAGTATGAGGGAGCCCCTGCAGTGGGCTTCGACGCCTGGTATCACCCCTTCAAAGGTGGTGTTACTGTGGTTGATTCTGGATGGGTCTATCCCCATCCTGCGGACAATCTCCTGGCATATTAGATTAAGACTACTGTCGTTGTCCGCGAGGACGTGAGTAAGATGGTATCCGTCGATTATTGGGTCGAGCACCAAGGCAGTTGATCCTCCATGCCGAATACTAGTCGGGTAGTCCTTGTGATCGAAAGTGATTGGGTAAGCCGACCAGTGGTTAAGTTTGGGTGCAACGGGCTCTATAGTGCATGCGTCTCTGAGCGCGCATTCGCGCTTTCTCGTGGATATGTGAGTCGCGTGGATCATGTTTACTGTTTTTACCTCTGGTGGGAATTTTTTCTGTCCCCCAGTGTTCGGCTGGCGAGGCTCATCCTCGTCTTCACTTGGTGTTTCCCTTCCCTTGTGTTCGACATTTAATTTGCTGGCCTACTTGAAGACCCAGCATTCCCTGTGAGTGTGGTTCGCAGGTTTTTCGGGGGTGCCATGAATTTGGCACAGTCTGTCCATGACTTTGTTCAGGCCGGACGGTCCCTCTTTGTTGCCTTTAAATGGCTTCTTTTGTTGACCGGGTCGAGAGCCCCTGAATCCGGCGTTGACCATTGTGTTGTCCGAACTTTCTTCCTTGTTTTGACGTTTGTTTTTATTGCGATGTGGCTTCCCGTTGCCATCCCTGGTTTCGGATGTACTTGGGTCGTTAGTGCCTTTACGGGCCAACCAGCTATCTTTGCCTGTGCAAAAACGGGTCATAAGGCTTGTTAAGGCTGCCATTGTCCTCGGCTTTTCTTGGACGAGGTGTCTGGCGGGCCATTCGTCCCGGATGCTATGCTTGAAGGCTGCTAGGGCTTCGGCATCCGGACAATCGACAATTTGATTCTTCTTAGTGAGGAATCTATTCCAAAGCTTGCGGGCGGACTCTCCGGGCTGTTGAATTATGTGACTTAAATTGTCCGCATCCGGAGGCCAGACGTAGGTCCCTTGAAAATTGGCCCTGAAAGCATCCTCGAGTTCCTCCCAACTTCCAATTGAATTTTTGGGGAGGCTTTTCAACCAGTGTCGAGCTGGTCCCTTCAACTTGAGGGGAAGGTATTTGATGGCGTGGAGGTCGTCCCCACGAGCCATGTGGATATGCAGGATAAAAATCCTCAATCCAGACCCCGGGGTCTGTCGTTCTGTCGTATGCCTCTATGTTCACAGGTTTAAAACCCTGTGGAAATTCATGGTCCAGCACCTCTTTGGTGAAGCACAGGGGGTGAGCAGCCCCTCTGTATCTGGACGTGTTATGGCATGCCGTCAGTTGTTGTTGTGTCCGGTGCTGATTTCGAGCTGGTATCCGATTGGTAGGATCGTTTTGGTGACCATAGTACTGCGCAGGGGTGTGTCCTTTAGATCCATAGATGGACCTAGCCGCATCGGCCTTTTTATCCAGCAGCTCACGTAAATCGTGTGTAGCGTCGGTAGCCGCTCTATTGTGGTTACGAAGTGGTTTGTCCGGCCTCCTGGCCGTATTGTTTTTCGGTGGAACGGCCTCATCGTCGAATTCTGGCAGCAGCTTGCGTTTTGGATAGCTCTTTGTGTGGCGATCGTCGTCGTACTTTTCTTCAGTGTCTAGCACTTTATTCCATCTGCGACTGAGCGTTTCCTGTGCGGCCTCAAGCCTTTGCTTCTGCTTCTTTACACTTCTCGCAGTGGCCATAAGGCTTTGATAACCCACAAGTATAGGGGATCGCAACAGTTTTCGAGGGTAGAGTATTCAACCCAAATTTATTGATTCGACAAAAGGAGAGCCAAAGAATATTCTCAAGTATTAGCAGCTGAGTTGTCAATTCAACCACACCTGGAAACTTAGTATCTGCAGCAAAGTGTTTAGTAGCAAAGTAATATGATAGTGGTGGTAACGGTAACAAAAGTAAAGACAGCAAAAGTAATGTTTTTGGTATTTTGTAGTGATTGTAACAGTAGCAACAAAAAAGTAAATAAGCGAGAACCAGCATATGGAAAACTCATAGGCACCGGATTAGCGATGGATAATTATGCCGGATGCGGTTCGTCATGTTACAGTCATAACATAGGGTGACACAGAACTAGCCCCAGTTCATCAATGTAATGTAGGCATGTATTCCGTATATAGTCATACATGCTTATGGAAAAGAACTTGCATGACATCTTTTGTCCTACCCTCCCGTGGCAGCGGGGTCCTATTGGAAACTAAGGGATATTAAGGCCTCCTTTTAATAGAGAACCGGAACAAAGCATTAGCACATAGTGAATACATGAACTCCTCAAACTATGGTCATCACCGGGAGTGGTCCCGATTATTGTCACTTCGGGGTTGCCGGATCATAACACATAGTAGGTGACAATAGACTTGCAAGATAGGATCAATAACACACATATATTCATGAAAACATAATAGGTTCAGATCTGAAATCATGGCACTCGGGCCCTAGTGACAAGCATTAAGCATAGCAAAGTCATAGCAACATCAATCTCAGAACATAATGGATACTAGGGATCAAACCCTAACAAAACTAACTCGATTACATGATAAATCTCATCCAACCCATCACCGTCCAGCAAGCCTACGATGGAATTACTCACGCACGGCGGTGAGTATCATGAAATTGGTGATGGAGGATGGTTGATGATGACGACGGCGACGAATCCCCCTCTCCGGAGCCCCGAACGGACTCCACATCAGCCCTCCCGAGAGAGATTAGGGCTTGGCGGTGGCTCCGTATCGTAAAATGCGATAATTTCTTCTCTCTGATTTGTTTTCTCCCTGAAAGCCAATAAATAGAGTTGGAGTTGGCATCGAAGGGCCACCAGGGGACCCAAGAGGTAGGGGCGCGTCCAGGGGGGCGCGCCCCCACCCTCGTGGACAGGGTGTGGGCCCCCTGGTCTTCATATTTGGTGAGGATTTTTTATTATTTTTTCTAAGGTGTTCCGTGGAGTTTCAGGTCATTCCGAGAACTTCTATTTTCTGCACATAAAACAAGACCATGGCAATTCTGCTGAAAACAACCTCAGTCCGGGTTAGTTCCATTCAAATCATACAAGTTAGAGTCCAAAACAAGGGCAAAAGTGTTTGGAAAAGTAGATACGACGGAGATGTATCAGCCTTCTGTGGAGGTTATCTCGTTCCAAACATGTTTCCGGGATGATGAGTGCATCATCATTCGGACTATGCTCTTGTCCCGGGGCGGTTTGATGAGCTCGTCCCTCGGGATCATTGTGATCGGGCGTCTGCTCCGAGCTGTGTTCGGCGTGACCTGGCTCATCCTGCTCCATTGCTGGGTCCATATGGTCGTTGTTGCCTTCGGAGTTGACTGGGGTGTCGATCTTTCTAGTGTTGTTATCGCTATTTTTACTGTGCTGGACTTGGAGCGGCGTCTGCGTCATTGTTTTGGCTTTTGTCTGGGGGTTTTATCCTCCAGTTTATCGCCGTCGTCCTCCTTAGGCGTATCCACCATGTATATATCGTATGACGAGGTGGCAGTCCAGCGCCCCGTTGGTTCTGAATCGTCTCCTGCGCCGACGTCCATACCGTCGGTATCATCGGAGTCGAAGTCAAGCATGTCTGATACATCGTCGACAGTGGCTATGAAGTGGGTGGTGGGTGGGCAACGGATTTCTTCGTCACCTTCTTCCCCCTTGAGCCGGACATAGTTCGGCCAAGAGTCTCTTGACAAAGATAGAGACTTTAATGAGTTCAGCATGTCGCCAAAGGGCGAGTACTGGAAGATATCCATAGCGTTGAACTCCATTACCGGAGCCCAACCAGGTTCGGCGGGCTTGGGAGCGCGCGGGCTGTAACCTATAGCCGGATACGAGTCCGGGGGTCCGGTATCACAGGCTTCCTTGGGGGTGAAGTCTGTGTTCGGCTCTACCGCCGATGGGTGTGCGGCCTCTGGGGCGGGGTCCATCCACCCGTCCTCGGGCGACGCAATCTGCCTCGGATTTAGGTCCGGGGCTCCTGCGGGGGTGATATCCCGAGCATTGTCTGACAGCAGGTCTAAGCCGTGCTCATCGTGACTGTCCGGTGCTCCTGGCATAGGCCCGGATCCGTTGAAGATCAAGTCTTCACGGATATCGGCCGTGTAGTTTAGGTTCCCGAACCTGACCTGATGGCCAGGGGCGTAGCCGTCGATCTGTTTCAGATGGCCAAGCGAATTGGCCTACAGTGTGAAGCCACCGAACACGAAGATCTGTCCGGGGAGAAAAGTCTCACCCTAGACCATGTTGTTGATGATTAAAGGAGCCATCATGCCTTGCAGCGACGACACAGTGGAACTCTCAATGAAAGCACCAATGTCGGTGTCAAAATCGGCGGATCTCGGGTAGGGGATCCTGATCTATGCGTCTAAGGCTGATGGTAATAGGAGGCAAGGGACACGATGTTTTACCCAGGTCCGGGCCCTCTCGATGGAGGTAAAACCCTACTTCCTGCTTGATTGATATTGATGATATGAGTGTTTCAAGAGTTGATCTACCTCGAGATCGTAGATGCTAAACCCTAGAAGCTAGCCTATGATGATTATGATTCTGTCTCTAAGGACTAAACCCTCCGGTTTATATAGATACCGGAGGGGGCTAGGGTTTACATGGAGTCGGTTACAAAGAAGGAAATATAATATCCGGATCGCCAAGCCTGTGTTCCACGCAAAGGAGAGTCCCATCCGGACACGGGACGAAGCCTTGAGTCTTGCATCTTCACGGTCCAACAGTCCGGCCAAAGTATATAGTCCGGCTGTCCGGATACCCCCTAATCCAGGACTCCCTCAAGGGGGTCTTCTTCCCCAATGAACCTTATCATTTGAGCTTGTGTTCTTCCCCATTGTTGACCTTCTTCGAGCTTGCTAACTCTCAATCCCTCCATGGATTCTTGCTAGCTTTTGAGGGAAAAGAGAGAGGAGATCTAGATCCACATTTCCACCAATCACTTTCTCCTCTATGTGAGGGGAACCCCTTGGATCTAGATCTTGGAGTTCTTGGTGTTCTCCTTCTTGTTCTTCCTCTCATCTTCCTCCCTGGCATTAGTTGCTTCGATGGGATTTGAGAGAGAAGGATTTGGGCACTCCGTGTGCCCTTGCCATTGCATTTGGTGCATCGATTTGAGTTCTCCACGTGATACATGGAAGTTACAAATTGAGAAGCTTATTACCCTTGGGTGCTTGGTACCCTTGAGCTTGTTACTCTTGTGTGCTTGGACACCCTAGAGCTTGTTCCTCTTGGGTGCCTTGGCGCCCTAGACGATTGGTGTTGTTCGGAGCTCAATCATTGTGGTGTAAAGCTCCGGGCAAGCGCCGGGGTCTCCAATTAGGTTGTGGAGATCGCCCCGAGCAATTTGACGGGTACCGGTGACCGCCCCAAGGGTTGCCAAAGTGTACGGGTTTGGTGACCGCCCCGAAGGGTTGCCATTTGTACAAGTTCGGTGACCGCCCTCAAGGGTCCCTTAGTGGAATCACGGCATCTTGCATTGTGCGAGGGCGTGAGGAGATTACGGTGGCCCTAGTGGCTTCTTGGGGAGCATTGTGCCTCCACACCGCTCCAAACGGAGATTAGCATCCACAAGGGTGTGAACTTCGGGATACATCGTCGTCTCCGCGTGCCTCGATTATCTCTTACCCGAGCCCTTTACTTATGCACTTTACTTTGTGATAGCCATATTGTTCTTTGTCATATATCTTGCTATCACATAGTTGCTTATCTTGCTTAGCATAAGTTGTTGGTGCACATAGGTGAGCCTAGTTATTTTAGGTTTTGTGCTTGACAAATTAACCGCTAGGTTTATTCCGCATTTGTTCAAGCCTAAACCGTAATTATTTTAAAGCGCCTATTCACCCCACCCCACCCCACCCCCCCACCCCCCCTCTAGGCGACATCCTCGATCTTTCACTTGGTATTATAGCCTTTTGCTCGCAGCAAATAAGCCACTCCAAATGTTTAAACAAATTTATTCTTCTGCAAAACATTGAATCGTATGAAACCTAAGCTCTTGCGACTCTTTCAAAACTGATGGTCTAAACCTCTAGATATACACATGGCCAACATGCTTACGTGACACTAACCTTCTAAACGGGTGCACCAAAGCAAGTTAAGTATTGTTGACCCGTTTAACTCCTAGGAGACAGATTACAGAAGGAAACCCCTTTTCTGATTGGCCACATGCAGCTCCATATTTTAATTATTTATCATTGCTTCGAAATTGTACAATAGTGCAAAAGAAAGAGGGAGAAACCAATGATTCTAAAGCTTGTTTTTTACATTTTGGGAAACTATGGATTGGACATGCTTATTTACATGTTTACATGTCTTTATTTTCTCTTCTTCGTATGCTTTCTTCTGGTTTTTTTCCAACTCCCATGTGTGTATAGAGAACTATCTTTTACTTTCATTCATATTTCCACTTGTTGGCAGACATGAAGATAATGGCAAGTATTGTCACTATGGTCGTTTCTGTCCGCCGCAGTTGCAACAAGATCGACCACAGGGCTATGATATTCCTATTGCTCTGCTGGTAACCACTACAAAGCAAATTTAAAGTTGTCGTTCTTTGGGTTGCACCAGAAGATCTCCACTTCGGCCGCACTTTTTGCTACGGACTTGGTTGCATCTTTGGGCTACACCAGAAGATCTCCACTTCGGCCACATTCATTTGTTTGCAACAAATGCATTTATGAAGTGTTTCAAGACGCACAAAGATCTGTACGTACAAGAATTATGTGGATGGGTCTGCTCCCCCATTTATATATCAGGGGTACTATTTATATACCAGGGGTACATACTGGGGGAGGGGGGCAAATGCCCCCCCCCCCCACCCACACACAAAATATATTTGTTCAATGGTTGTTTACGGTTGAGTATATGCATGTTATATTCACTATATATATAATTCAATCACAATATAGAATATATATGGTATATTAAGTGGAAAAATGCTAATGGTGCTTGCTATCTTGACCGTCCTCCATCAGTGTGGGATCCCCAACTAGCGCATATACGGGATACAACTAGCACTGTATATTGCATTGCATGTGCGTATTCCGGCTGAAAGCCACCCTAGAGCTAGCTAGAGAATCTCTCCCGGCCCTCCAACCAATTAATTTGCCGCGCAAATGCATTAGCATTTCCAGAAAACGCATGTACACGAGCTCATCGACTAGGAGAATATCTTGTGATAATGCTCCAAGTTTGGAAAGGTCAAACTGAGAAGTGTCAAAAAATTCTGATTTGTTTTTGAATGTCATAACACATATGTTTACAACCCCTAGAAATTTTGAATCTAAATTCGAAATACACATTAAGAATAAAAAAGATAAATCCAACATGAATAGTGTCAGTAATAGAGACAACATGAATATGTCCAAAACAACACTATTCATATCTGAATTTATTTATTTTTGTTTCTCAATGTGTATTTTGAATTTGGATCTGAAATTTTTAGGAGTGGTAGACATATGTCTTGTGAAGATTCATAAAAAAAAATATTAACACTTCCAAATTTGACCTTTTTTAAACTTAGAGCATGGGAGCACTTGAGTCATGGTATCACAATGATATACTCCCCTCATGGACTGTACTCACATGTGCGGGAGCTCATGAACTGTACTCAGGCCGGTGGTAACAATTCTTGTGTATGTGGAGAAGATAGTACTGTCCACAATCAGTACATAATTGAGCTTTGCCCGCATGCCGAGTCAATTTGTTTGGCATTAGGTGAGACGGATCTCATAGTTATTTACATTTTCTTTTTTTTTGTGAGAAAAAAAATAGATTTTCTTAGAGTGGTATAGTTTAGGGCTCCGCTCTTATTGCTCGGCCTGTTGGGCTTTGTGAGAGCCCATGGTCAGTGATGCCGATTGGACTCTAAACTAAAAATCAGAATACAATGTTCCAACCCCTACTTGCTCTAATTAAGTTTTAACAAAAATCCTAGTTTGTCTCAAAAAAAAATCCTAGTGCCCTAAAAAATTGTTACATTTCTCAAAAAAAAAAAGTGTTACAATCCTATTGCTCATTTCCAAAACAAACAAGCAAAAAAAAATCCTACAGACCGATCAAAACAGAATGCTCCTGTCCGTCTTATAGTTGTATACGTAATTTTTTGTTCGATTTTCCAGCTTGTCATTTTTCACCCCCACATATAGCATGCAAGTATGGAACTGTACCACATACAGCATGGAAGAACATATCAATGCTACATAAAAGTTGACATGGAAAAGCTGTCGACACAACTCCAATTCTACATGAGATCCAATGGACCAACGTTAACAGCAATAGAACATTTGTAAACCTCGGTCAGTAGAATAGAGACACCCTGCACGCAAAGGAGCAACCACTATTTTCATCACAGCCCAGTACAACAGATATCTCATCCATTCTCTTTCCTTGAAGAAAAAAAAGAACTCATCCAAAACCTTTGCCAAGTCTTCTTTCGATCACCGTATATATATGTTACAACAAAAACACGCCGAGCTAGATCGGACTTGTACAAACAAATGATGAATCGAATTAAGTTACAGCTTTGACCTCCACCTATAACCTATCTACGGAGCACAATGTCAATCTCCAGTCCACTGCAGTTCTTGTAGTCGGTTCCAACGGTGCCGGAGAACTAAAACCGCAGGCACCCGCCACAGCATTGCTTGCCGGAGAATGCTCTGCCTGATCGGCTAGCGCACCATCGGCTTGTCACACATCAAAACCTTCCTGCTAGCATACGCGCCTTCAGCAGTGTCACGTATGGTGGATCTCCATCCCATCGCGTCTGTTATTTCCTTGATCTCCACTATCGTTTCCTTTTTATCACGGATATACGCCCTACCACCAGGTCTGAGTATCCGATCCATCTCAAGCAAGATAATTGAGGCGTTACACCTGGTAATGAGAGAAAATATGGTGAACTGCAAATAAGGTATATCCGATGAATGACGCAAGGTCGGTTCTTCTGCATTACAACTACCACAGAGTAATAGATGACACAATAATCCAAGCAAGGTGTTGTCAACCGGGTGCTTAAACAGTGCAACTTAGTTACATAGCCGGGCATCCATGTAATAAACCATCTCCTTTAACGTAAGCACCTCAATTGTTTACATGTTTTGCTAAAGGCTAGAAGGCCTAAAGCAGCAGTTTGTTCTCAATTGTATTCTTGGGTTTCCTGGGTTATACAACCATGGAGATTTCTACATATCTTTTGTCAAGAAATCTGAACAAAGAACTAACATGAATTTATGTTCAAAAGAGCTGGTTACCTTTTCTGCTCCTTTGAGAATAGCCCGAATGCATGCAGCAGATCATAAGTCCTTGGATATGTGTCAAATGGTTCACACCTGTCCATATAAACATATAAATTGCAGAATGGGCAATATCAAGGTGGAAACTACATGATGCCCTTTGGGTGCCTTTTCTTCTTCTTCAAGAAAAAGGTGGAAACTATGCCATGAGCTCATTCACGTCAAGCATCTACCAGCTGCTTCTTAGAAAGAAGTTTGATGTCCGGAAAATATAGGAAGCAAAGCACTGATAATATTATAATAAAAAATGTTGGCTAATTCAATGCATGGCAACTCGTTCTGAGGAACTCATTCAAACACTTCAGGAAGACAAGATGCAATGAGAAGAAAATGTGGCTGATATGCTATGCTTAGAACTCCATGTTGAAGTGCAATATTTTTTTAGGAAGAGCAATTCCAACTTAATATTATGCCAGGCAACGAATATACCAAAAACTTACCAGTCATGGGCCACTCCAAGAAGTCCCCGGTCATAAATTACAGGCAGTGTGTTTGGCTCAGTAACAGGAACAACATTCATCACCCAGCAATCAAGCTTGCGACCGATCAATGCAGCAGCAAACCTACACGCAAAATTGGTAATAGAAATGAGATGTTCAGCAAAACAAACAATATTCCACATCAAGCACAAAAGTCTGATCTGCTAATTATTTTGTATTCAGGACAACCCATAGCCTGGTATTAGAGCAAAAGGTTGTGACAGCCGAGGTCATCGGTTCCAGCAGTATTTCCATGTATTCTCGGTCTGTATTCATCCAAACAAATGTGAGTCCTCCATCTAGTAGCTTTGCTAACAACCTTCTAATGGTCAGAGGTGATTGGAGGCTATTTCTATGTTTGAAACAACAAGAGAGAGAATGGAGGGACCAGGAAAGAAAGGGCTTTGAGCAAATAAATTACCCTCCAAATCCAGCCCTCATGTCCATTACATTCCGGAGTTTGAACTTTTTCCACTTGAAAACACGAATATAACCTTCGAGTATATCATCCCAAAATTTCGTCTCTGCTTTGAAAAGCTCATTCTTTGATGAGTAGGCGTCCATTTCAACACCTTGAAGTCTCCTTGGAGGCTCCATTAAGCGTGCAGGCCATGGAAAGGGAGTTGATCCGTCACTATTCACAGGTAGTCGACTGATACATGCTTTCAGACCAACATACCTGAAACCGAAGAGAACGTATAGCGCAAAAAAAGTTTGTGTCAAATAAGCTCAGTAACAGTATAATATAGTCCAAGAAAGGAGAAGCAGTCTATATGAATTTCAGCATCTGTTAAATGATCGCAGTGCAAACAACAAGATGAACAGGTTAAAGCACATTGTTGCCCCAACATTAATTATACGCCACATTCTTGCAGATTTTGCTGTCAACATGCTTTGTGTTTATCAGGTATTGTCATACTGATGGCAAATGCTTGACAGATCTTGCTAATGATGATGGAAATGAAAGATCGTTCGCATCTAAAGTGCTATTTTAAGGCCCGACAAGAATTAAAGATCTTAATGACAGAGAAAACAATGTGGCCAGTAATGAGAGTTATTAAGTTATTTCCACTGCCAAGACTTATCCAAGAAGTGACTAAAGTGTTAAACTGAGGCTTCAATAATAAAACCGGGTCAAGTGAGGTCGAAACATACCAGACATTATCTGGATTATCATCAGTATCACAAAGTGGAGGTTTGACCCCTGGATCACGGCTCATATAGCACGAGTTATTTACAGGCTTCCTCCACATAGCAACATATCCCTCTTTCTTCACAAGCTCCCAACAAAGTCGGGTTGTGAGGTCCTCCATCTCTACAAATAAATTTATCTGTGAGCAATCATTTTGGAAACAAAAAACAATGCAGCATTTCATTATCAGAGGCTTCTTGACCTGATATAAGTAATGTTATCAAAAACTATTATTACAACATCCCAAGGATTTGCAGTTTAAACTATGCACTTCCAATTTTCGTCATCCTTCACATGAAAGAATATCTCTGGCATACTGTAGATTTAATCAGGCCATCTGTGCATATTAGCAGTTTGGCGTAGATAGTTGTTACTAGAAAAATATTGTTCATGTGTAACCATAGGAATCCATCCTCTTTCTAGTTGTGCAATTTAACTTATGCGGGAAACCGGGAACAGCCAAATAGGTAGTAGAGCACAGAATTCAGGTCAAAGCATTTGTGTATGCCAAAGATACAGGCATACACAATATGATAACATTTTTCCTGTCAAGACTGTGTTAAGTTGTTCTGGCTGAGATCAGTTTGTATTTTGCAATAGGATAGCACGATCAAAAACAGATCCATTAGGTAATGCCTGTAGCTCAAGATCGAGTTTTCTGGCAGTGCATCAGACTCGTTTCCCTCTAGTCCTAATGAACTTCCTTTTCCATTACCAGTCAACGGGAATCCGGTTTGAAAACAAAAGAAGACTTTACTCTGACTAGATCCTAAAATCAACAAATGGACAACTATGGATGCATCTTGTGGAAAAATAACAACAGTGTAAATTGACACATAGTGTATATAGCCCTAAAGAAACAAAATTATCACATAGTACTAAGCAGCAATACCTTTCCACGCCTCTTGCTGGGCCTCTTCATGCTTATAAACAGGCTGTGCTGCCCAAGCAAAATACCCACCAGCTCTTAGCATTCTATTAACCTCCAGGAGCAGGATTCCATCTTAGAAAAGGTAAATTATGACAACAGGAATTAAGTGGTTTGTCAATCGAAGGAATAAAGTAGGTGCATTATCAAGAAAATAAATAAAGTAAAACTACACATCAAAATGAGTGCTCACCGTCACGTGTCCAATTTATTCTGCAGCGGGAACAATGGATAATCTCAAATGCTTGACTGGGATATAATAGTCTGTGTGTTGCAAATGCTGCCACCATTGCAGGAACACCACGCTCAAGAGCAAACTGTATCTGATTCTCATGAACATCTTTGGGGGCAATGGACAATGTCAACACGTCACGTGAAAGTAAGTATGCGCCAAAACTTGCTACACCACAGCCAACATCCAGAACAACTCTAGTGCGAGAGCCAAATGCAATATCTGGTACCATCTGGACAAACAGAGAAACATGTGCTTCGAATGAGATTCAGAAATGGTAGAGGTTTTTTAGCAGTGGAAGCTGATGCAGTCCATGAAACTTTAGCGGTTATTTGTCTTTTGCATGTTCCTGTTAAGCACGGATGCATCTAGAACCCATATGTGTTATGTTCTACTTTTACTTATACACTCTCTAGAAACTACTCGTTTGCTTTCATGTTTTAAGCAATTTGAAGTTACCTTTCACGTTTCCAAAAAGATTTGAGTAATTTATAATATATAATCAAGGGAAACCTGAGATATCTGATCCAGGTATTGACTTGCTCCATGTATGAACTGGGTTCCTCCCCCAGGAAATGTAAATTTATCTTTAGCCTTGGTAATCCAATTCTGCCCTCCTTTGTCGTCAACCAAGCGTGTATGAGGTACATTGCTAAACCACACCTGCAATTCACAGAAGTACATAAATTCCATTACATGGATGCTGCAGTTTCTGCGGGAAAAGCCAACCCAGTTGGTTCAATTCGATTCTGCAGCAATAATGGCATACATCAAATGTTGCTTAAATCATGTCTAGTTCATTCAAGCTAAAACTTTGAGTGCTGTGATTGGTGAAACAATAAACCCTGTGTGCAGAGAGGTGCTAGCAGAAACCCAAGAAGAAGATTACTACAGTACAAAGACATACTATTCCATTGCAGTAAAACCGAAAGGTTCTTTACCAGTTGAACCGGCAAGAATCAATACAGATACTCACCTCGTCTCTGCTCCGAGGCCAGGGGATGGGCGCCCTATACCCCTTGGGGGCTGGCACGAGGCAGCTCAGGGCCTTGTCCTTGGCCGGGCAGTGCCGCTCGAACCGCTCCCCACGCTCCGTGGAGGGCAGCCGCCTGATCTCCTCGTCGTTGTCGAGGCAGGGAATGTACTCCCTCATGCTCGCGGGGCAGGCAGGGAACTTCCCAATCCGGGCCCTGTTGCCGCCGCCGGCGCCCGCGTTGCCAAGCTCCTCCGGCGCGCCCTCGTCGGTGGCCAGATCGGTTTCGTTGACGACGGCGCCGATGTCAAAGTCGTCCCGCATAGCGCCGTCCTCGCCGACGATGCCGAGGCGGACGGGCGGGGGAGGGGGCGAGGGCGGGAGGGGAGGCGGCGGTGGTGGCGACGGAGTTGGCGTTGGAGGCGGCGGCGACGGAGTTGGCATTGGAGGCGGCGGAGATGCCACTGGAGGCGGCGGCGGGGCATTGGGGGTAGACGAAGCGGGCGGAGCAGCTGCGGGGGCGGGGATTAGGGATGGGTCGAAGGAGATGTTGGAGTTAGGCGAGATGGCGACGGAAGGGGAGCGAGACGATATGCGGGAGGAGGGGGACGCCGGGGAGAAGACGGACGAGAAGAAGAGGGGGCTCGCGGAGGCGTCGGACCAGCGGTAGCCGACGAGGAAGGAGGCGGCGCAGGCGAAGAAGAGCACGGTGGCGCGGACGAGGTGCGGGCCGCGGAGCAGATCGGAGGCGTGCGCGCCGAGGGCCTTCATGCTCGCCCCGCCGGCCGGCCGCCCTTGGGTGGGGAGCGATCGGCGTCGGCGCGGTGCCTTGCCGATGCGGAGGGGATGGGATCGTACAGCGGAGTGAACTGGACTCCGGCGTGTTGCTTCGAAGGGGAAATCCCACTTCCGTTATTATTGTTTCTCGGAGGAGTATGTACAGTGGTTGATAGAATATTTCTTTTTGAAAAATTCACTGTAGGTTACATAACTCGAGCCGGGTGACACTTTGGTACCACTACTTTAAAATATCCGAACTACGGTCCACGTACTTGCGCAAGGGGTTCACTTTGGCCCGTATGTACGATTTCATCTACGTATTTGCTGACTTGGCCGAGCCAGCGGCCGCCAGCTTGCTTTGACCGTCACCTAGTCGTGCCTAAGGTGAATACTAGTCTATTCGGGGTGTTTTTTTTTGTAAAAACGCCGGACAATGCGGGAGTGCGTCTGAGTTCCTTCGCTCCCTCGGCCTCGGCCTCGACGACCTCGCCGCCTACCCGCTCGCCCTCGGCTGCAACATCCGCAAGAACATGGTCCCCGTCCTCGACTACCTCGGCAAGATTGGCGTCCGCCGCGACGAGCTCCCGCACCTGCTCCGCCGCCACCCGCAGGTGCTCCACGCCAGCATCACCGTCGACCTTGCGCCCGTCGTTAAGTACCTTCAGGGGATGGACGTCAAGCCCGGCGACATGCCGCGCGTGCTCGAGCGCTACCTCGGCTGCATGCTCGAGGGCACCATGAGCACCTCCGTCGCCTACCTCGTCGGCATTGGCGTCGCCAGGCGCCACGCTGAGCTGCTCACAAGTGATCTTTATTCAGCCGGCGCTGCCGCCAAGACGCCATGGCGATTGGCGAAGCCCCACTGAACCGAGCGCATGCAGGCGACGGCGCGTGCGGCGGCACAAGTCCGGTAGTGCATTGCTCTCTCCGCGCGCGCACGCACACCACGACCTGAATATAGTAGCACAGCTGGTGCTAATTGAAGGGACCATGCATGCTAAATTATTATAGGCACTGTTGATTATTCATATGTGTCTTTCATTTCCAGATTGCAGGTGGATGTTGGTATGTTCTTGCGATTCAGCGTGTTGCCTCCTGCCTACAATCGGAATGCGAGATAAACAACAACTGCAATTTGATGTCACTGGCTTGCTCCAAGGAGATGTGCTTTCACTTCCCTTGGTCATCAGACATGACTGCATTAGCATGCGATACGAGCTTAACTTCTTTCAGTCAACAAAATGTGCCGGCCTGTCTAAGTGGCAATGGCGCCTTTGCTTATGGGATCTACAAGGGAGCCCTTCCTGTTATCTCCAGCAATTCACTTGCTGTCAAAATCATCTATCCCATATTCTGGGGTCTCATGACCCTCAGGTAATTTATATAGTATTATGTTAAATAATAATATCATCCATTTCTGACATAGGAAATGTTTTCCTCCGTGAAACTTGAATATCTGAATGTTCAGTAGTCGGCTCGGCTGTCATTCTATCTGAAATATGCACATTCCTGACAAATTTATATGCCGCTCAGGCCGCACGACCACCTCGAGTAGGCTGGGGACCGATCGGGTGACTAGAAGGGTGCGTGACTGCGTGGCAGCGTGGGGATGGATGCAGAGGGACCATGGATCGATCTGCCGGCCGTATGCCGTTTTGCAAAAAAAAAAAAAAAACCCGGATGGACTTGTACTCACGAAAGGAACGACAGTGTGGCGGTCAAAGCCGAGCTGGCGGCCGCTGACTCGGCCAAGTCAGTAAATACGTACACAAAATCGTATACATGGACCAAAATGAACCTCTAGCGCAAGTACTTGGACCGTAGTTCAGGTATTTTGAAGTAGTGGTTCAAATGTGTCACCCGGCTCAAGTTTAGTGACCTAGAGTGAATTTTTCTCTATTTCTTTTTTAAATTTTGCATGTAATGTAATGATGACAATAAAAATATATCTACAATAAGTTATGCTTATCTAAAATAATTAGTTACTCCCTCCGTTCCTAAATATTTGTCTTTTTAGAGATTTCAAATGGACTATCACATACGGATGTATATAGACATATTTTAGAGTGTACATTCATTCATTTTGTTCCGTATGTAGTCATTTGTTAAAATTTCTAGAAAGACAAATATTTAGGAACGGAGGGAGTATTTCTTAAAATCATGGACATTTCTGCTAAAAAACTCCCTCCGTTCCAAAATAGATGACTCAACTTTGTAACTCTTAAAAAGAGAGGCATCTGATAAGCGCCCCAAAGTATCGACCGGTCGCGCGCGGGCCTTCCGATGCCAATCGTATAGACCGTCGGATCTATAGAAAAATGGTTCATTAGAGCCCCTTTCTTCCTCACGCAGCACCCACGTCTCCCACCGCGTCTTGCGCATGCACCCCCTCCCCCACGCGCCCGCGTCTCGCGTAGCTCGCCGAGGCGCCGCGCTCTCCTACTGCCCCCTCCATCCGTCCCTCGCCGCACCTCATCGCGGGCCACCCACTCGTCGGCCATTGACCTCACAACAGGTTGCACCTCGTCGCACCCACCCCCGTAGATCACAGCTAGCCACTGTCATCGTCGCCGCAGCTGGGCGATGAAGTCGTAGCAATTCCGTCGCCGCCGACCATCGACACGTGCAAACACTCGCCGCTTGCTCGTAGCACTGGTGTCGTGGAATTGTCACGGCAGATGTCCTAGTGAAAGGACTTAGACGTGGAGCCATTGCGACGTAGTTAGCTTAAAGGGGTTAAACGGGACAAAGGACACGAGGAGTTTATACTGGTTCGGCCCCCTTATGGTGAAGGTAAAAGCCTAATCCAGTTTGAGGTGGTATTGCTAGGGTTTCGATTACCAGGGAGCGAATACGTTTGACCTGGCTTTCGATCTGTTGTTTCTTGTCCTAAACCGTCGCCAGGTCGTCCCTTTATATACATAGGTTGACGCCCCGCGGCTTACAGAATCCCGGCCGGCTCATAAACGTGTCCGGCTCGATATCTAACCCCGCATATCTTACAATATAAGTCATACACATATGACGGTTTACACTTATGGGCCCTAACCCGCCTTTGGGCTTTGGGCCTCTTAATAAGTTTCCTTCGTAAATCGCCATCTTCCACGTCTTCATGGGCTTCAACTTGGTAAACCGCCATGGGTGGGTTATATTCATTAGTTATATCCCAACAACTGGCAGCCGCTTCCAGCATTTGCGGGCCATGGTTTCAACATTTCTCCACCGCAACCACAACACCCCCCGCTTGGTCATGGTCATCGCCGGGGAGCTCGTGTTCGCGGGGTCCAGTTTCTGTTAGCCCATGGTTCCAGCAAATTCCCATTGCGGTTCCAGCATCCGGTAAATGCGATTGCAACATTCCTTGCGCCGCCGTCGTCGCAATGCCCCGGCGCAAATGCATGGATGTAGCGAAAATCTTTGCCGGTGGTAGCAAAATCGAAGCATAGTTGCAGCAAAAGATCGTAGTCACCGTTGTTGCTGGTTGCAGCTAATCCATGAATGGATGTAGCAAAAATCAGCGGCAGTCGAAGCAAAAAAGTCGCCGCCGTCGCCGCACGTCGCAGCTAAGTTGTGAGGCATGTAGCAAACAATGACGCTGATAGTAGCAAAATTGAAAATGATTGCAGGCAAGTGTTGTCGCCGTCGACCCGGGTCGCAGAAAATCCGTACATGGTTTGTAGAAAAAAACACGCCGGTGGTAACTCCACCATAGCCGTTGTGGCACCCATAGTCTTGGTTCTAGCAAAAACGTACAACTTGTTACTTGTTGATCAGCGCCGTCGTACCTTGTCCACCTGCCGTAGCCTGGTTGAAGCTCGGAGGGCACAAGGTTTCAGCATTAGAGCATCTTTAATAGACGATTCATATGTAAAAATAACTAACTTTTAAAGCTTCGAGAATAGAAAGCGCTGCTACAACAGACTATCCATATGTAAAAGAAAAATTGGACCTCGCCTCCCGATGATGTATAATTCAACACCTTGCGATGCAAATATACATCACGAGATACAAGTGGTGTAAAACCACGGCCGCCCGTGAAATGACCAACTGCCAGTTCCTTTGCCTTCCCGCTCGCGACCGCCCGCCCGTCCCCCCGCCTTCCGCCGCCGCCGCAGCCGGTGGGCTGACCCACGTCGCCACCTCCGCTGCCGTCGCGACGAACTCGCCCTCCGCCGTCGCGTCCATGCCACCGCCCCTCGCCCGCCGCCCCAGATTCGCGCCACCGCGCTGGCGGTTCCTACGAAGGCGACGAAGGCACGAGGTGAAGGCGACGGCCGACAAATCGCGACCGGAACCCGGCCGAAAGTGCGGCTCGGCCGGCCAAAATCTTGAAGGCAGCCGCGGTGGCTCGGGCCGCCGACTCGCAGCCACGGCCATCGGCGTCCTCCAGCAGCCAAGGAGCTGTTCCTCCACCTCCGCCGCCGCCACAGCCGACCGTACAGTGGCTGAATAGCAGCCGTGTGGCCGCGACCGGTTTACATCTTCGTTTTAGACCATCTGTTGGAGTTGTTTTTTTTACATCTTCGTTTTGGACCATCCGTTGGAGTTGAGCCTTTTTGGAAGATGTAAAAAGCATTTTTTGGTGCTTCAAATTTGGACCATCATCGATTTGGACCATCAAAATTTGCATCATCTATTGGAGATGCTCTTAGGATCTCTTTTGTGGTGCAACACCTCCCAAACCACCGTGCTTTCAGTTTGCAACTCCTCCCCGGCATGGTGGATTGTAGATTGGCCATGTCTACTAACTCACCCGGCTGTGGGCGTCCATGGGGACGATCGCACCCAAATGTGGCCGGCTATGGCGACGAGCACGCCTAGATGCGCACTATCTTCAAGCTCGAGTGCGCTGATGATGCGTTGCTACAACCTGCAACGCCGGAGAGGAGAGGAAGAGGAGGGGCGCCGGGAAGAGAGCAGAATGGGGGCAGGAAGGGGGTTTGCTAGCGTTGCATGGGACCCACGTAGCCGCGCGTGTGGCATAAGCCAACTGTGGGCGTGATGGCGCTACGCGAAAGGGCGTGCGTGTGACCGGTCGAGCGTTCGGTCGGCGTGTCGATTGTAAATGTTTCCCCTTTTCTTATGGATTCTTTCCCTTCCACCTCAACATTTATCCTATGTGACACATCTAAGTTAGTACTAATGTACATGCGCTAATACTACACCTAAAAGGTTACTTGATATTTTTTTACAAAGCAAGCCGATGTGGGGATTATGATTGGTAATATGGCGATAAAGGAGCCTGTCAAAGTGGAATTCAGGAGAAGAGAGAATTAAAGTTGGAGAAGCTAAGTAAAACATTTATAATTCTTAGTAGGTCTAACATTACTGTCCCCCTCAAAAAAGAAAGTGTTATTGTTCTAGGAGTGTCTAAGTTTTTCGTTCTATTTTTTATTCCCCCACAGTCAGCTTTTCCGAACTATCTGATCTGGTTTTTCTTTCTTCTTCTTTATATACTTTGTTTCAATAATGTTATAAAGAACGTCAGCTAGGAGGGGATGGCAAGCGAACGTTGTTTGATGGTGCTTTTAGTTGTGGGGCCCAAAAATTACCTTCTCGAGAAGAAACTGCCATGGCGCCCCAAAAAATGCCACTTCTCACCACATCCTCTCAATTAAAACTGCCACAAAATCATTCACATATGCCATCCTCCTGGCGAACGTTGGCCAACTAACATGGTCCTTTGTTTTTCTTTGTTTTTCTTTTTTGTTTCATTATCAGTTTTATTTGTTTTTGATTTTCCAACACATGTCTACTTTGTCAAGCTGTATATTTTTCGTATACATGTAACATTTTTTATGCTTGTTTAACACTTTTAAAACGCATGTTTAACATTTTTACAAAACATGTTTTGAATATATTTTTGGAATACGTGTTAAGCATTTTCTCAATACATGCTGAAACATTTTGATAAAAATAGTTATTTTGAAGTGTGCAAACATTTTGTAAAATTTATAATTATTTATTTTTTGAAATGTCAAGAATACATTTTTGGAACTTGTGACTATTTTATTACAACACGATCATTTTTATATTGTACAAAACATTCTGAAATCTCATGTACATTTTCTTAAATGCGCGCCATTTATTAATTGTCACATACATTTACACTTGCTTAATATTTTTGGTACACATGATACTTTTTTCATTCATGTTTTACATTTTTTCGTATACGCCAAAAATATTTTTCTATACATGCATGAATTTTTCTTTTTCGTTTGGGTCGACTCAGTTCAGGCTCGCTGCAGGCGAGCCGTGCCTAGGCGCCGCAGTAGTCACATCCCTATCTTTACTCATAACTAGTAGTATGCCCGTGCGTTGCCACGGGCTTCTGAAATATATTGTTGAAGGTATATAAAATAATTCATGTAAAAGATCACAAAAAGAAACAATATAGCATGGACACAATTACATAATAATTGAAGTCTACTTCACTTGTAATGTAAACTGATAACAAAAAGGCAAATTGACGATGTATACACATAAATCGATGATCGAGCCAAAAATATATTACAAATTATTCAAATCTACTTGATGCGCTTAAGAAATTCTTGCACAATATCAAGAAAGTTTTTTTCCTTCATTCGCACGATGCTTGAGCAAGTATAATAAAAACTGCTTTCTCAACTCAAACTCATCATGCAAAAACAATAGTAGAACGCCCATGCGTTGCTACGGACTGCTACGGACAACAATGCATATAAATGAATCACAGAAACAATTAAAGTAGTATTCAACATCTAAGTTTATTTTTTTCCTCATACGTCCGAATGTGTTCGGACATCAAACGGGCTACTACAACTGTCTTGATAGTCCGGGTGCCCCAAATCCGTCCCATATGTAAGAAAGAAATGTTGCTATCCAGACTATTCGTGATGTTATCTCCAACATGTGAAACCAACGCAAAACCCCACCACCACGACACACCCTCTGCTTTTCTCATCGGACCCTCCCCTTCCCGCTCTGTTTCCCGCCGTAGTGGGTGACGTCCGCCTCACTTTCACCATGACACCCTCTCTCCTTCACACCATACTTCCTCATAGACCGTTAAGGAGGAGTCCCCCGTAATGCCTGCCCCGCTCTCTGCCATGATCCCCTCCCCCGAGTCCGTGTGTTTTCACCACTGCCATCAAGAGGAAGGAGGTATTGCGCCGCCTGTGGCGCCCCCAAAGCCAGGAATGCAAATTTGTAAGTAAACATACCAAACCCAACCTCCGTCCCGCTCACTCTTATCACAAAATCCATCAACTTGTATTTTAAGTGAGCCGGTGATCAACATCACCGTGGCCGGCCAGCAGCAAGGGATAAGGGTGGCAACCACCTTCCCATCTTAGTGCTAGTACCTCCTGGTTCTATACCGGACCCACCCTTCATCCCGGGCTCTACAACACAGCTCCACACTCATGTGTTCCCATGGAAAAGAAAGCTATGCATAAAAATGTTCGCCCAGAGCATGAAAAATGTCAATGGTTCTCTCCTCTTTCCTCCTCGTGCGCACATGCCTGATTCAATCAGATATTAGTGAATAAACCAAATAGATAATTAAATGACATGTCTGAAGCACACAAACACACAACACACAACACACAACACACACTATATACATGGTAATACTATTCATCACCCAGGGTGGAGTATAAGTTATTCTTCACCCGAGATAATATTACAAACGGTTCATAAATAAATTTCATTTTGTTTACAGAGGGAGTACATTAGAAGTCTTTTTAGAGATACATGCAGTCCGTCTGGAGATCGAAGATGGCACTCAGTTTCAAAACTCATGGAATATTGAGCATCTCCGTAAGTACTACCCGTAAGGCGCGAGGCTGTCGGCACTGCCTGGCAGCCACCCTTTTGTACATGCCTTGCCTCAGCTGCATGTAACCCCTTGTACAAAGCCGGGACGATGACCCGTGCAAGAGAAAATAAAGAAGCGCTGTAGGGGGGCCCCAACTAAGATTGCATGCATGAGCACACCAAGATCACTACATAAGCATTTCATTAGTATTTGCATATGCATATAGATAGGATTGCATCATGCATTCATTCTCATCTACATGGAGTTGTAGGTTCCTGTCACGCCCAATATGCGACCCTATCCAAAAGGGACTCGAAGGTCCCACCAAGGATAGACCCGCATATTGAAACGCTTTTGCAAGGTGGATATCATTACATCAACATTACATAATAGGTGGGGATACATACAAGAGGCATACAATGCCCCACAAATACAACATCACAATACATAAGAGCATCATCCGGCTACGGATGAAACACAAACAGAAACTCAAACGACATCCACCCTGCTAGCCCAGGCTGCCGACCTGGAACCTATCCCCTGATCGAAGAAGCAGAAGAAGAACTCAACGCAAGCAAGCATCACTCTTGCGTCATGATCATCGATTAACCTGTACCTGCAACTGTTGTTGTAGTAATCTGTGAGCCACGAGGACTCAGCAATCCCATTACCATGGGTATCAAGACTAGCAAAGCTTAAAGGGAATGGAAGGGGTAAAGTGGTGAGGCTGCAGCAGCGACTAAGCATATATGGTGGCTAACATACGCAAATAAGAGCAAGAAGAGAACAAGTGGAACGGTCGTGAAGCTAGCAATGATCAAGAAGTGATCCTGAACTCCTACTTACGTCAAACATAACCCAGAAACCGTGTTCACTTTCCGGACTCCGCCGAAAAGAGACCATCACGGCTACACACGCGGTTGATGCGTTTTAATTCGCATCTGGTGTCAAGTTATCTACAACCGGACATTAACAAATTCCCATCTGCCTATAACCGCAGGCACGGCTTTCGAAAGATTATACCCTGCAGGGGTGTCCCAACTTAGCCCATGATAAGCTCTCGCGATGAACGAAGGATATACCTTCTCCCAGGAAGACCCGATCAGACTCAGAATCCCGGTTTACAAGACATTTCGACAATGGTAAAACAAGACCAGGAAAGCCTCCCGCTGTGCCGACAAATCCCGATAGGAGCTGCACATATCTCGTTCTCAGGGCACACCGGATTGTCCAAACTTCCGGTAGGCCAGCCCAGAGTTGCCCCTGGTGGCCACCGGCGGCTGACAGGTTGGACCAACACTCACAACAAGCACTGGCTTGGGGGGGGATAATATAAAGATGACCCTCGAGAGCGCGACTCCCAAGGGAAAAAGGGCTAGGTGAGGCAAATGTAAAACCAAGGTTGGGCCTTGCTGGAGGATTTTTATTCAAAGCGAACTGTCAAGGGGGTCCCATAAATCACCCAACCGCGTAAGGAACGCAAAATCCGGGAACATAACACCGGTATGACGGAAACTAGGGCGGCAAGAGTGGAACAAAACACCAGGCAAAAGGCCGAGTCTTCCACCCTTTACCAAATATATAGATGCATTAATAATATAAGAGATATTGTGATATCCCAAACATAAATCCTGCCCACCATGGAGAAATCTTCAACTTCACCTGCAACTAGCAACGCTATAAGAGGGGCTGAGCAAAAGCGGTAACATAGCCAAACAACGGTTTGCATAGGAAAGGTGTCAAAGGTTAGAGGTTCATGGCAATATGGGATGGCTTGATAAACAGGTACTAGGTAGCGCAGCATAGCGATAGAACGAAGCAACTGGCATAGCAATGATAGTAGTGAGATCCAGGGTAGCAGTCATCTTGCCTGAAATCCCGCAAGGAAGAAGAACGAGTCCATGAAGAAGACGAACGGATGAAGCCGAACCACGCGTAGACGAACGAATCCTCACGATCGCACGAAACGGGAACTATCGAGAAGAAGCACACAACATGGTAAACACACCACACATATACAAGACATGATGCACAACAAGCATGATGCATGATAAAGCTACATGAAGCTACTCATGGCAAAAGATGATGCAAACAAGAGCAACACATCAAGGCAAGTTTAAATGAGGCTGGGAACAACATATAACAATTCCGGTAAGTCCTCATAAGCATATTTCGAAGTTGGTCCAGATCTGAATAAACCTTATGTTCAAGTTGTTAAACAACAAGTTAAGATGCACCAAGATGATCTACACGAGATTCTAGTCAAGTTACATATAAAGTTCATTTAGTTCGGAGCTACGGTCTAGAAGATATGAGCAAAACAAGTTAAACATGGCATTGATGCAAAATGCACTCAAACCTCAAGCAAACACACCAAAACAAGGATGCAACATGATAATATGAAACTACATGCAATTCTAAGCAAGTTTCATATAGAGCACACTCAAAACGGAGCAACGGTTCAACACACACACATGAAACAAGTTATAGCAACAATCTGCCCAAAACAGCAACTAGGCATATTGCAAGCACCAAAACAACATGCTACAGGACCTCAACATGAAAACAAAAGACATGGGCATGATGTACATGTAAAGCACAACAAAACATGAACATTGAGCTATCTCTAGAAATCACTAGAACATACTCAAACAAACATGGTAAGATTGCAAGTTATAACAATTCAGGCTTTGCAGAAAATAACATCACGATGCAATGTTCAGAGCTATCAAACAACATGTTACAGGAACTTATAATAGCAAACAAAGGCATGGCATGATTCTACACAAAGCATAGATCAAAAGGGTCAGAAAATATGATGGCACCCACGTAAACATAGCAAGTTATTATTACAGATTCATACATGGCAGGAACATAATTATGAAGGCATGTAGATGAGCTTGTGAAACTCTCTACAGGGCAAAACATGGCATGGCAAGGTAACCGACAGTAAGAAGACATGATTTTGAAACAAACCAAGTCAAGAACAAGTTCATAGCATGCAAGGATCAACTATAGCATCCTTGGCTAAATTGAATAACATGTAAACAATCTGCCAGGAAACATTTTGAAGCAAAAGTAGAGCACGAAAATGACATGCTAGACTACTCCATAATTGCAACCAAGGATAGGGATAGATAGAGCATAACCATATGTTTAAAACACCCTTACTGAAGTATCTCAAAATATGCATGG
Source organism: Triticum aestivum (assembly GCF_018294505.1). Taxonomy (NCBI): domain Eukaryota; kingdom Viridiplantae; phylum Streptophyta; class Magnoliopsida; order Poales; family Poaceae; genus Triticum; species Triticum aestivum. Next base: position 637,426,492 of record NC_057801.1, read on the forward strand.
ATCTCTCTGTAGCAACATGTTTACATGGCATCAAAATAACAGCAGAACATGGACTAAAATCAGCAACATCACGATGCCTAGTTTGCAAGCTTGTGCTAGTCACCACATTGATCACAAAAATACATGGTAAGCACCTCTGTAAAGAAGAAATAGCATAGATCAAAACACATGAGACATCAACCTCCTAGGATGCACACATCAATCATGGCAAAAATGACAAATGAGCTCGTTCTGTTAACACACAGCAGAAAACATCATGAAGCACTCTTACAACGATGATTCAGGCATCAAGATGAGCTCAAATGAATATGATGCAATGGATTGAAATGATTTACTCGTTGAGATGAACAATTTGACATATTACACACACAAAACGGAGCTACGGATGCAGAGATATGATGCGTTGAATAGGGCATGACAATTACACAGAAGCGGGGACTTGGTGAAAAATTGGACCTCGGGGAAAAGTCAACGGGCGAGGTGGCGGCGGATCTCGCCGGAGCCAGGGAAGAAGATGGCCGGAGAGAAGGGGCGCCGGATCCGGCGAGGTCGCTCAGGCGACGGGGTTCGGCGGCGGGGCCTCTCCCCGACCAGCTCTGGCCGAATCCGGCCGCGAGGAGGCGAAGCGGGGCGGCACTGGGAGGCGGGGCGCCGGCCTCCGGCGGCGGAGCTCGGGTGGCAGGGCCCCGACGGCATGGCCGGGAGGCAAGGCGGCGGTGGGGCAGAGCGTGGCGGGGGCCGGCTGGGAGGAGCGGAGAGGCGGCGAGGCGCGGAGGGCGCGGGCTGCGGCGGGGCCGGCTGTCGGCGGCGACTCGGGGCGGCGCTCGCCCCGGCGAACGGCGGCGAAGGGCGCGGGCCGGGAGGCGGACGACGCTGGCCGAACGGGCGGACGGCGGCGGCGGTGCGGGCTCGCGCGGGCCCGATCCGGGTCCCGCGGGCCGCGCGGTGGAGGAAGGAGAGAGAGGGTGAGGTGGCGGCCGGCGGTTGGAGGAGAGTGGCGGCGGGGTGACGTGGCGCACTGGGATTGGCTGGGGTGAGGTGGAGGCTGGACATGTCCGGCGGGGTCCGGACGTGTCCGGCTGCGGGATGAGGACGAAGCTAGGGTTTGATCTGCGCGAAAATTCGGGGGGGGGGGAGGTCTAGTTTTATAGGTAGGGGGAGCTAGGAGAGTCCAAATGAGGAGCGGTTTTCGCCCACACGACCGTGATCGAACAACCGAGAGCATGGAGGGGGTTTGGATGGGTTTTGGGCCAGTTTGGAAGGGGTGTTGGGATGCAAAGAGAGAGGGGCTTTACGGTTACCCGGTTACCCGTTGGAGTACCAAACGACCTCCAAATGGCACGAAACTTGACAGGCGGTCTACCGGTGGTATACCAAGGCCACTTGGCAAGACTCGGTCCATTCCGAGAAAGTTTAACACCCACTCACAACAGGAGACGAAAAGGGGAACGCCGGAGGGCATAGGAGTGCCGGATTGCAAAACGGACAACGGGGAAAATGCTCGGATGCAAGAAACGAACACATATGCAAAATGAAATGCACATGATGACATGATATGAAATGCAGATGATGACATGGCAAAATGCAACACGCAAGCAAATGACATGGCAACGACGGCGAATAACTGGCAGACACCTGGCGCATCGGATCCGGGGCGTTACAGTTCCTGCCGTGAACTTGGCTTTGACAAAGGACGAGAAGATTGCATGGCACAACGATCCCCGGCAAAGCCAAATAGATGAGTTCTACCTCTTGTCCATTAGTGTTCTGTAAGGCTATAACTTTGCATGAGAAAACCTCGCCTCTCATTTGAAACTTAGGTGCTCCCATCCATGACTCGAACGTTGCTTCAGTCAGGATGGTCATAGTAGCCTTTGGTAAAAAGGAGCTAGCGGGGGGCTGGCCCCTTTGTCTGTTCCCCGGTAGACATAGCTCTTCGGCAGACAAATAAGGTGCCGACAGGATATCCTGCCGGGAAAAACTCGTTTATTTTCATTAAAGAGGCACTCCACCTCTGCAAGGACATACACATGCACGGGTTCCCGGCAAGGTTCATCTTTTTCATTCGGAATAAATGCATACCTTTTTTTTGCATTTGCATGGGAATAAATGCATACCTTTTCTTTGCGGGGAATAAATGCATACCATCGATGGCATGTGCTTGGTGACCCACAAGTGTAGGGGATCTATTGTAGTCCTTTTGATAAGTAAGATTGTCGAACCCAACGAGGAGCAGAAGGAAATGACAAGCGGTTTTCAGTAAGGTATTCTCTGCAAGCACTGAAATTATCGGCAACAGATAATTTTGTGATAAGGTAATTTGTAACGGGTAACAAGTAACAAGTGTAAATAAAGTGCAGCAAGGTGGCCCAATCCTTTTTGTAGCAAAGGACAAGCCTGGACAAACTCTTATATGGAGGAAAGCGCTCCCGAGGACACATGAGAATTATCGTCAAGCTAGTTTTCATCACGCTCATATGATTCACATTCGGTACTTTGATAATTTGATATGTGGGTGAACCGGTGCTTGGGTGCTGTCCTTCCTTGGACAAGCATACCATTTATGATTAAACCGTATTGCAAGCATCCACAACTACAAAATAAGTATTAAGGTAAACCTAACCATAGCACGAAACATATGGATCCAAATCAGCCCCTTACAAAGGAACTCATAAACTAGGGTTTAAGCTTCTGTCACTCTGGCTACCCATCATCTACTTATTACTTCCCAATGCCTTCCTCTAGGCCAAAACAATGGTGAAGTGTCATGTAGTCGACGTTCACATAACACCACTAGAGGAAAGACAACATACATCTCATCAAAATATCGAACGAATACCAAATTCACATGACTACTTATAGCAAGACTTCTCCCATGTCCTCAGGAACAAATGTAACTACTCACAAATCATATTCATGTTCATAATCAAAGGAGTATTAATGTGCATAAAGGATCTGAACATATGATCTTCCACCAAATAAACCAACTAGCATCAACTACAAAGGGTAATCAACACTACTAGCAACCTACAGGTACCAATCTGAGGTTTTGAGACAAAGATTGGGTACAAGAGATGAACTAGGGTTTGAGAGGAGATGGTGCTGGTGAAGATGTTGATGGAGATTGACCCCCTCCCGATGAGAGGATCGATGGTGATGATTTCCCCCTTCCGGAGGGATGTTTCCCTGTCAGAACAGCTCCGCCGGAGCCTGATGTCTACGACACAACCTTCTTCTTGTAGACGTTGTTGGGCCTCCAAGTGCAGAGGTTTGTAGGACAGTAGCAAATTTCCCTCAAGTGGATGACCTAAGGTTTATCAATCCACGGGAGGCGTAGGATGAAGATGGTCTCTCTCAAACAACCCTGCAACCAAATAACAAAGAGTCTCTTGTGTCCCCAACACACCCAATACAATGGTAAATTGTATAGGTGCACTAGTTCGGCGAAGAGATGGTGATACAAGTGCAATATGGATGGTAGATATGAGTATTTGTAATCTGAAAATATAAAAACAGCAAGGTAACAAGTGGTAAAAGTGAGCGTAAACGGTATTGCAATGCTAGGAAACAAGGCCTAAGGTTCATACTTTCACTAGTGCAAGTTCTCTCAACAATAATAACATAATTGGATCATATAACTATCTCTCAACATGCAACAAAGAGTCACTCCAAAGTCACTAATAGCGGAGAACAAACAAAGAGATTATGGTAGGGTACGAAACCACCTCAAAGTTATCCTTTTTGTTCTATCTATTCAAGAGTCCGTAGTAAAATAACATGAAGCTATTCTTTCCGTTCAATCTATCATAGAGTTCACACTAGAATAACACCTTAAGACACAAATCAACCAAAACCCTAATGTCACCTAGATACTCCATTGTCACCTCAAGTATCCGTGGGCATGATTAAACGATATGCATCACACAATCTCAAATTCATCTATTCAAACCAAAACAAAGTACTTCAAAGAGTGCCCCAAAGTTTCTACCGGAGAGTCAAGACGAAAATGTGTGCCAACCCCTATGCATAGGTTCATGGGCGGAACCCGCAAGTTGATCACCAAAACATACATCAAGTGGATCACATGAATATCCCATTGTCCCCACAGATAAGCACGACAAGACATACATCAAGTGTTCTCAAATCCTTAAAGACTCAATCCGACAAGATAACTTCAGAGGGAAAACTCAATCCATTACAAGAGAGTAGAGGGGGAGAAGCATCATAAGATCCAACTATAATAGCAAAGCTCATGATACATCAAGATCGTATCACCTCAAGAACACGAGAGAGAGAGAGAGAGAGATCAAATACATAGCTACTGGTACATACCCTCACCCCCGAGGGTGAACTACTCCCTCCTCGTCATGGAGAGCGCAGGGATGATGAAGATGGCCACCGATGAGGGATCCCCCCTCCGGCAGGGTGCCAGAACGGGCTCCCGAGAGGTTTTTGGTGGCTACAGAGGCTTGCGGCGGCGGAACTCCCGATCTATTGTTGTCTTTGATGGTTTTAGGGTATATGTGAATATATAGGCAAAAGAAGTCGGTCGGGGGAGCCACGAGGGGCCCACGAGGGTGGAGGGCGCGCCCAGGGGGGATGGGCGTGCCCCCCCTGCCTCATGGCCTCCTCGAAGCTTCCCTGACTTGCACTCCAAGTCCCCTGGATCGCTTCCGTTCAAAAAATAATGCTCCCGAAGGTTTCATTCCGTTTGGACTCTGTTTGATATTCCTTTTCTTCGAAACACTGAAATAGGCAAGAAAATAACAATTTGGGTTGGGCCTCCGGTTAATAGGTTAGTCCCAAAAGTAATATAAAAGTGCTTAATAAAGCCCATAAACATCCAAAACAGACAATATAATAGCATGAATGCTTCATAAATTATAGATACATTGGAGACGTATCAGCATCCCCAAGCTTAATTCCTGCTCGTCCTCGAGTAGGTAAATGATAAAAGAAAGAATTTATGAAGTGTGAATGCTAGCAGGTGCACAAGTTTGATCAATGATAACTTCAATCACCTTTTCTATCATGATTATATGTCATAACAGTAGCTCAATTCATAAAACTTCTAAATAACAAGCTATTCACATGTTAAAGCATAGACCATAAACTTTCTTGAAAACTAGCAAACTTCATTCTCAGTCATCAGCCAATTGCAATTCATCTTATTTTCAGGAAAGGTCTATGTTAGAGCTTTGATTTAGCAAACTCCACATACTCAACTATCATATGTCTTCTACAATTGCTAACACTCACGCAATACTTATGGTTATGGAGTTTTAATCGGACACTGAGAAAGATAGGGGCTTATTTTCGCCTCCCAACGTATTCACCTTTGGGTGATGTCAACAATAATAGTTCATGCTAACTTACATCCAATTGGATATATATATCAGGATCTTTCCAACACGAGGTGCTTGCCAAAGGATAAAATGAAAAAGGGAAAGGTGAAGATCACCTTGACTCTTTCATAAAAGTAAAAGATAGGCCCTTCGCAGAGGGAAGCAGGGATTTGCAGAGGTGCCGGAGCTCGATTTTGAAATAGAGATGAAAACAATTTTGAGAGGTATGCTTTCATTGTCAACATAACAACCAAGAGTTCCCAATATCTTCCATACTACATACATTATAGGCGGTTCCCAAACAGAATGGTAAAGATTTTACTCCCCCTCCACCAACAATCACACTCCACGGCCATCCGAAACAACGGGGTACCGTCCATACCAACAACAGTCCTGGGGGAGTTTTTTTGCAATTTTTTATTTGATTTTGATCTTTTGATCATGGGACTGGGCATCCCGGCTACCAGCCATTTTTCTCGTGAATGATGAGCGGAGTCCACTCATCTTGAGAATAACCCACCTAGCATGGAAGATACTGACTACCCCTAGTCGCTACATGAGCAATTCGGGCATACAAAACAGATTATTATTTGAAGGTTTAGAGTTTGGCACATGCAAATTTACTTGGAACGGCAAGTAAATACCGCATATAGGTAGGTATGGTGGACACTCATGGCAAAAACCGGGTTTAAGGATATTTGGAAGCACAAGTAGTATCTCTACTTGGTGCAAGGAATTTTGGCTAGCATGAGGGGGAAAGGAAAGCTCAACATGTTTGAATGGTCCATGACAATATACTTTAACTGAGATGTGAGAAAACATAACCCATTACGTTGTCTTCCTTGTCCAACATCAACTCTTTAGCATGTCATACTTAATGAGTGCTCACAATTATAAAAGATGTCTAAGATAATATATTTATATGTGAAATCTCCCTTCCTTCAATATTTTTTTCATGAATTGTTCAAAATGACCAATACAATGCTTGCTAACCTTCAATAAATTTACAACCTCTACTTCTTAGATGTGAAGTCATTACTCCCCATGGGATAAGCAAATGAAACATATATAATTTCAGATTTATGACATTCAACTCATTCAACCATTTACTCATAGGATATAAGTGAAGCACACGAGTAAATGACAAACTACTCCAAAAAGATATAAGTGAAGATCAATGAGTAGCTAAATTATGTAACTATGTGAAGAGTCTCTCTCATTTAAGAATTTCAGATCTTGGTATTTCATTCAAATAGCAAGCAAAACAAAATAAAATGACATTGCAAAAATAGCACAACTCATGTGAAGAAGCAAAAACTTAGGTTCAACCGATACTAACCGATAGTTGTCAAGAAAGGTGGGATGCCTAACGGGGCATCCCCAAGCTTAGATGCTTGAGATTCTCGGAATATTATCTTGGGGTGCCTTGGGCATCCCCAAGCTTGAGCTTTTGTGTCACCTTAACTCCTCTCATATCATGGGTTCTCTATTTCTCAAAAACTTCATCCACATAAAACTCAACAAGAACTCGTGAGATAAGTTAGTATAAACCAATGCAAAACCTTATCATTTTCTACTGTAAAAAATTACTAAAATTATTATTCAACATTGCATACTAAATGTCTCTGCATATTTAATACTCCTATCCTCAAATAGAATCATTAAACAAGCAAACATATGCAAACATAACAGCAATCTGCCAAAATAGTACAGTCTGTAAAGAATGCAAGAGTATCAATACTTCCCTAACTCCAAAAATTATGAGAAAAATACTAAGATGTATAAGATTTATCAGAGCTCAATGTGCAAAAGGTTTCAACATTATATCATTCTCTGACTTTTCTAGGGAGTTTTTGCAACAGTGGTAAACTTTCTGTTTTGAAACAGCAACATGTATACTTGCAAACTAAGCATGGTAAAGGCTATCTTTGACATTTTTATTGAAACTAAAGATGCAAAACATTATTCTAAATAACAGTAAGCAAATACTAAAAAAAGAAAATGACGCTGCAAGCAAAACACATATCATGTGGTGAATAAAAATATAGCTCCAAGTAAAGTTACCGATGAACGAAGACGAAAGAGGGATGCCTTCCGGGGCATCCCCAAGCTTAGGCTTTTGGTTATCCTTGAATATTACCTTGGGGTGCCTTGGGCATCCCCAAGCTTAGGCTCTTGCCACTCCTTATTCCATAGTCCATCGAATCTTTACCCAAAACTTGAAAACTTCACAACACAAAACTCAACAGAAAACTCGTAAGCTCCGTTAGTATAAAAAAATTAATCACCACTTGGTACTGTTGTGAAATCATTCTAAATTCATATTGGTGTAATATCTACTGTATTACAACTTCTCTATGGTTCATAACCTCCGGTACTACTCATAGATTCATCAAAATAAGCAAACAACACATAGAAAAACAGAATCTGTTAAAAACAGAACAGTCTGTAGTAATCTGTATCAAACGTATACTTCTGGAACTCCAAAAATCCTACAAAATTAGGAAGTCCTAAGAAAATTGTTTACCAATGCAGATAAAAAAAAATCAGATCAAAATCACGTTTATGTGAATTAACAAAACTAATTTACTGAGTGCAAAAGTTTCTGATTTTCAGCAGGATCAACACAACTATCACCGTAAGCTATCCTAAAGGTCTTACTTGGCACTTTATTGAAACAAAAGCTACAAAACATGATTATTACAGTAGCATAATCATGTGAACACACAAAAACAGTAAAGGGTAAATATTGGTTTGTCTCCCAACAAGCGCTTTTCTTTAATGCCTTTCTAGCTAGGCATGATGATGACAATGATGCTCACATAAAAGATAAGAATTGAAACACAACGGGAGAATCATGAAGCATATGACTAGCACATTTAAGCCTAACACACTTCCTATGCATAGGTATTTTGTGAGCAAACAATTTATGGGAACAATAATCAACTAGCATAGGAAGGCTAAACAAGCATAACTTCAAGATTTTCAACACATAGAGAGGAAACTTGATATTATTGCAATTCCTACAAGCATAAGTTCCTCCCTCATAATAATTTTCAGTAGCATCATGAATGAATTCAACAATATAACAAGAACCTAATGCATTCTTTTCATGATCTACAAGCATAGAAAATTTACTACTCTCCACATAATCAAACTTCTTCTCATTCAGAATAGTGGGAGTATCATAAGAGACTCGAATACTATAAATTGTTTCCTCATTAAAAGAGTAATGTTCAGAAAAAGGGTAATCATAATCATGACAAGTTTTATAAATATAATCATTACTACTTTTTATAGCATAAGTTTCATCACAATAATCATCATAAGTAGCAACTTCGTTCTCATCATAATCGATTGAAACCTCTCCCAAGATAGTGGAATTATCACTAAATAAAGTTGACACTCTTCCAAATCCACTTTCATATTCATCACAATAAAATTCAACATCCTCCAAAATAGTGGGATCACTACTTGCTAAAGTTGACACTCTTCCAAACCCACTTTCATCAATATAATCATCATAGGTAAGAGGCATGCTATTATCATAACAACTTTGCATATCAAAACTTGGGAGGCAAAAAATATCATCTTCATTAAACGTAGCATCCCCAAGCTTGGGACAAACATTAATTTTAGCAAATATATTCTCAAATATGGCATCCTCATCAAACATAGCATCCGCAAGCTTGGGCCTTTTCATATCATAAGCATAATCACTCTCATCATTAATAGTATGGATAGCACCAATAGTATAGCAAATATCATCATAACAATGAGTAGTAGGAGCAACATCATTTGGAAGGGATACCTTTCTACCTTTATTGCTCCTTCTTTTATTTTTCTTCTTCACATTATGTGTGGGTTCAACCTTCTTCTTTGAGCTCCTTATTGATGAGATTGGTTGAACAGAAAGCTCCTCCTCATTAACTGATTCATCATAAGAAATAATAGGAGGATATTGGGAAATCTCTTCTCTTTCATTATATTCTCTTCATCTTCTATTTGCTTTGTTTTCTTTAGGTAATTGGCAATATAAGGATTTTCAATGCAATTCACCGCACAATACAAATAAATCTCCTCTAGATCAATATCAAGGAATTCCTCAAGGTTAAATTCTGGAATAAGCTTAGTTGCACATTTCAATTCTTCATAACCCAAAAGCAAACTAAGTTCATTATGATGTGCAAGGGAAATCAAATCATCACAATTTTTAGACATGATATGATCACGAAACAATTTGCATCGGAGATTTAAATGACCATGTTCATTGCTAAGTTCACAAGTACGGCGGAGATATTTTAAATTTTCAGCACTAACATTAAGCCTTTCTTGCAACCATTTAGTTTCTAAATGCTTATGCCTCTTGCAATATCTATTTTCCCTATTTGGTGCGTACTTGCAAACCCAATGCTCTCCACAAAAACCGACATGTGTAACACCCACGATGCGGCTATATCTCCCACGTGTCAAAGCACGACTTAGAGGCATAACCGCATGGTGGTTTTATCGCAAGAAGGGTCATCTTCACACAATCCCATGTAATGAACAAGAATGGGATAAAGAGTTGGCTTACAATCGCCACTTCACACAATGAACATATAATTCATCCATCATTCAGAGTACACACATAGTCCGACTACGGACGAAGCCAAAAGAAAAGAAGATAACCCAACTGCTAGATCCCCGATCATCCCAACTGGGCTCCACTACTGATCAACATGAAATGAAACATAGCAACGACCAAGATCTTCATTGAAGTATCGCCTGCACTGGCATCATCGGCACCTGCAACTGTTGTGATAGTATCTGGTGAGTCACGAGGACTCAGCAATCTCAAAACCCGCGACATCAAGACTATTTAAGCTTATGGGTATGGAAAGAATAAGTGGTGAGGTTGCAGCAGCGTCTAAGCATATATGGTAGCTAACATACGCAAATAAGAGTGAGAAGAGAGGCAACGGAACGGTCGTGAAGCTAGCAATGATCAAGAGGCGATCCTGAACTACTTACGCACAATCATAACACAAAGACCGTGTTCACTTCCCGGACTCCGCCGAAAAGAGACCATCACGGCTACACACGCGGTTGATGCGTTTTAGTTAAGTCAAGTGTCAAGTTCTCTACAACCGGATATTAAAAAATTCCCATCTGCCACATAACCGCGGGCACGACTCTCGAAAGTTTATACCCTGCATGGGTGTCCCAACTTAGCCCATCACAAGCTCTCATGGTCAACGAAGGATATACCTTCTCCCGGGAAGACTCGATCAGTCTCGGAATCCCGGTTTGCAAGACATTTCGATGATGGTAAAACAAGACCAGCAAGACCACCCGACTGTGCCGACAAATCCCGATAGGAGCTGCACATATCTCGTTCTCAGGGCACAATGGATGAGAAATCCGTACAACTAAAACCAGACCTCAAGTTTCCTTGAGGGGGCGCTGCAAAGGGCTCTAGTTTGGACCAACACTCGGAGGAGCACTGGCCTGGGGGGGGGGGGTTAAAATAAAGATGACCCTTGAGTCTGCAGAACCCAAGGGAAAAAGGCTTAGGTGGCAAATGTTAAAACCAATGTTGGGCCTTGCTGGAGGAGTTTTATTCAAAGTGAACTGTCAAGGGGGTCCCATAAATCACCCAACCGCGTAAGGAACGCAAAATCAAGGAACATAACACCGGTATGACGGAAACTAGGGCGGCAAAAGTGGAACAAAACACCAGGCATAAGGCCGAGCCTTCCACCCTTTACCAAGTATATAGATGCATTAATTAAATAAGAGATATTGTGATATCCCAACATAATCTTGTCCATCATGGAGCAATCTTCAACTTCACCTGCAACTAACAACGCTATAAGAGGGGCTGAGCAAAGCGGTAACATAGCCAAACAACGGTTTGCTAGGAAGGGTGAAAAGTTAGAGGCTGACATGGCAATATGGGAGGCATGGTAAACAAGTGATAGGTAACGCAGCATAGCGGTAGAACGAAGAAACTAGCAAGCAAAGATAGAAGTGATATTGAGGCTAATGGTCATCTTGCCTGAGATCCCGCAAGGAAGAAGAACGAGTCCATGAAGAAGACAAACGGACGTAGTCGAACGAATCCTCACAACTCCGGAACGAAACCGAAGCTAACGAGAGAAGCAAACCGGAAAGAAGCAAACAACATGGTAAACAACCATCACATAAGCATAGCATGATGCACAAACAAGTATGATGCATGTCCGGTTTAATGAGGCATGGCATGGCAATATGCACAAACAACACTACAAGTTAAGTGGAGCTCAATATGCAACGAGTTGCATATTGACGGAACACCACATCAATTATTTAGTTCTCTCTCGGTTATACTACCAAACAATATTAAGTGTTGTAAAACATGGCAAGAGGTGAAGCATAAATAAACTAACTATTTAGGCAAGTTTAAATGAGGCCGGAACAACAAACAACAATTCTGGTAAATCCCCACATGTCTTTTAGTAGTTTAATGCAAACACAATTTTAAGCATTTAAATGTTGTTATCATGATGCGGATGACATATGCAAGTTTATGCAATTTTTATGAAAATGTTGACATGAGCATGTTATGAAGCATTTTGGTCACCATGGCGGAATGAAAAGGGTGCCACGGCGGAGAAACGAAAATGGTGCCACGGCAACATTCCGGTCCCGGTAACTCGAGTGAGATACCGATGCAAACGAGAAGTGTGCGGATGTGTGGAACACGCAAGAGATGGGGAGTGATCCTGGATACCGGGTGTCCCACATGACGGTGGCATGGCAAACAAGGAACGTGCAAAGACAAATCGATCACGATGCAAAACTCGAGCATCTCATACAACACACAAGCATTCGTTCAAGGGCGTCGTCTCGTCAATATACCTTTGAACCGTGCATTTTCGGAGCGGTTCGGGTTCGGTACGATGTAGAGGAAGTAGTCGTTCATGGGTCGTCGTGGGAAGTAGATGTTCACGTGGCGATGGTAGTGAAAGTTGTCGTTCTCGTGACGGTAGTGGAAGTAGTTGTACACGTTTGTTTCGAAGAGGCACTTGACGAATCCAACATCTTCGGGGCGACGGTAGTGGATGTAGTGGTACACGTTTCGTAGATGTTCGGGTCCGGCGAGGAACTTGACGTCCTGGTACTTGGCGTCCACTCGGCCTTGATGGTGATGAAACAAAACGCGATGGTTGTGGTACTTGGTGAGTGGAGGAGGCTGGTTCCGAGCGGGACTGGCCTGTCCTAGCGGGCTGCTTGCCGGCGAGGTTCAGGTGAGGTCGCCGGCCGGTGGAGGTGCAGTAGAGGATGTTGTGGGGCCGGGCTCCTCCTGCTGGTTTTTGGCGACGAGCGGCGTGGGAACGAGGCAGGAGGTCGCACAAGGTGTAGCAGAGAGAGGCGGTGAGGGACTTGGCGGCGGGGACGTCCTGAAGCTGCTGCTGGTGGCGCTCGTGGTGGCCGGAGACCGGCACTAGCGAGGCGAGGGAGAGGCCAGGCGCGGAAGACGGCGTGGAGGCACTGCGATCCATGGAGGCCGGCGGTGCCATGGTCATGCGGCCCACGCGAGCTCGGCGGCCTATACTTGCTGGCCGAAGCGGCAGCGGGGTCACCAGGTAGCACGGGGACGAAGCAGCAGGAGGATCTGCGGGGAGGGAGAAGGCAGAGGACAGAGGTCCGGCGGTGGTGGTCGCGGAGGTCGGGGTAGTACTGCGGTGGCGCTGCTGCACCGGCTGACGGCGATGGAGTTTCTGCGATGGCGCGCGGGGTCGATGGAGAGGGGCTTGGCGCGGCGGGGACGATGGAGGGTGACGCGAGGCAGAGGAGATCAAGGGCGTGAGGTGGCGGCGCTACGGGATCGAGCGAGAGGCTCTCGCTCCTCTCTGGCGGCGCGAGCGGGGGAAGATGGGAGAGACCAGGGGATCGAGAGGAGGGGATCGGGGCTAGGGTTAGATAGGCGCTAGGGTTGGGCCTTGGCTGGATCTTGGGCCGACCGGCCTAAGGCTGCAGCTGGGCTTGCTCCTCTCTCCCTCTTACTCTTATTTCCTTTAGCAGAAAACAAATTAGAGAGAAGAAAAAGAAAGAGAGGGTTAAGGAAAGAATTTGCGCACGGGGGTAATTTTCCCAGACTTGCAAAAATGCACTGGTTCCAAGGAAATAGAAATGGCCAAGATCGAACGATAAGAATTCAAACTCATTTGAATTTAATTCAAATGGGTTTGAACTAGGACTTGATAAAAGGAAGGTCCAAAAATGTTCAGATTTTTGGTGGAGCTCCGAAAAATGATGAAAGAAATTATGGGCAAGGTTGGAGACCAAGAATTGAGATAACAACGGCATGGGATATTTTGCAAGTGGGTTATGGTTAATTCCAAATAAACGGAATAATTTTATTATAGCTCCCTAATAATAGTAGGAGACTTTGAATATGTTTTAAAGAGAAATAACCATGTGAATATCCCTCGGTTTAAATAGATCAACGATCTATGCAATTTATTTAGGTGAGTTTTAAAAATTAATGATATGATGGCATGATGACATGATGCAATGCAAGAGATGGCATGATGAATGCACAAACAAAACAAATCACACGACAAAACTCGGAATAGCTGGAAGTCTTCTGGAGCATCGGTCTTGGGGTGTTACAACACTCCACCACTACAAGAGGATCTCGTCCCGAGATCTAGGATGTCACCGGAGAGAAACGGAAGAGGAAGAGAAGAGGTTAAACTAAGTTGCTTCTTCGACCAATGAGTGAAACCAAGAACCTTGGGAGGTTGAGCAACTTAAAAGAAAGACTACAACAGAGATGAATGAGATTGCAAACAATCCGTTAGAAAAGAGGAACAAGGAACATTACGAGAACTTGAAGATTGCAAAGACACGAATCAAGAGTTTAATGGACAAGATAGAATTCGAAACCACTCTGGTTAAAACAAGATGAGAGAGGAAGAATTCGGGTAGCACTCTGGTTGAACATGGAAGGAATAGAACATGAACTTGAGAAGATGGGATGATACTTGATGAAATAAACAACACACTGCCTCCGGAACTATTGAAAGAATGGCACAATGGGTAAGAAGGATTTCAGACAGCAATCCGGTTGAAAAGAGAGGCAAAACTTGATAAGATGAAAAGAACTTGAATGAGAACACAACACTCTGGTTAAATGGATAAGCACGAAAAGAACACGATCCTCACAATCAAGATGATGTTTGAAAAGAGCAACATCACAATGCCTCCGGAAGAAAGAATAGAAGATAGATCATTGAAAAAACAGAATGGAGAAGAAAATGCCAACTTGTGCCACAAATGAGCTTGGAAAGCATCCTTCCAAGAAGGTTAGAGCGGAGTTGTTGGAAAACCAACAACGAAAGGATATGATCCTCATGGGCTTATGGAGACATCTCAAAACTTGAGGTGAAATTCTGCCACTGACAAAAACAATTGCTCGCTTGGGATCAACGAAGAGATTAAAATTTCTTTCATCGAGAGGATAGGAGCAAACTTGGATCGTTGATAAGCACCACAATATCAACATTCCTTAGGGAAGGCTTTAGGTGAAATCTTTACCAAGTTAACTCCAAGGAATAAAATGATGGGTTTAAAATACCTCATTCCTGACAACATGTGAATCGCGAACCATGAATGGAAATTGTCAAGAATGCTATAACACCACCTCAAAAGATAAGGTAGAAAGAATTGCACTTTGAAATGCAAGAAGAAGAATGGTTGAGCTCCTCCAACAAAATATTGAAGAAAGCTTCGCGAACGAATGAAATATTGATGAACCACCCTGTACAACCTCCATGAAGAACTTCGGTAATAAAAGAATGATAAAAAGAAAGAGAAGTTGAAAACACAAGGTGAAGCCTTGTGATGATTTAGAAGGAGCTTCGCGACGAGATAATGCGGAAAACTTGGAACTCCGGAAACAAAAAGATGAAACATCTCGAACCGGGAAATGTGACATGATGAACCACTCTAGAAAGAAGAAACTAGATCACTTGGATGAAACAATAATAAGAATTACGTTATGCCTATCCTTCATCAATTTAAATTGATGACAAGCAACGGATTTGGCATACTACTTATTCTAGTAGAAAGGATTAAGAGGGATATAGCGTAAACTTGGGAAGGTCTTCAATGAACCACCGGTAGGATTGAAACAACGAATAAATTGATATGATAACCAAGGAAGAGAACTCTTGAATGAACCACCGTAAGAATTGGAAAGAATTTGAAAAAGGACAAAGATACTTGAGAGAATTTAGATACATGAGAACGAAGAGATCATGAACTGATTAGAGGGTATTTGAACGATGCACCGGTAAGATTTGGAGAGTGAGAGCTGAAAACTGAGAATGAATAAACCCGAAATGGTGGCCTTCGTAGGAATAAAATGGAAAGAACTCACGAAATGCTCTGGATGATAAGAAAAGAATTGTCACAATCAAAAACAATTATGAGTATGGCATCAAACTTGAACTATGCATCTTTGGAAGAACGGGTAAGGATTTAAGAGAAACTCTTCTTCGGTCTTCAAAATCCAAGAATGACAATGAGAAACACCACCATGAGTTGTTGAGACACTCCAGAATGAAATTAGAAAGGTTGAACCAACGACGAAAGAATTTGAAAGATCTTGGAGAAAGACATTTGACTGATGATAATTCATTCTTACATCAAACTTTGAAAAGAATTTGGGAATGGCTCCTGGAAAATTAGAAGAGTCAGGTAAGATCTTGGAAAAAGACCTGTGGGTTAGGGCCCACTAAAAGATACACCATTGAATGATTTAAAAAAAAAGATTGCGCCAGCTGAATTGAATGGCTTGAATGAGATAACAACCTCAAAATAACTTGAACAGATTAAGAATGGAAAGCACGAATCTTCTAAGATATCTTGAGCACCCTAGGACAAATGAATAGTGAGAAGTGAATGATTAAGAGATACACGGGCATAAGAAAGCACTTGAAATGAGAAAAAGAATATGATCAACACCAAAAGCTTGAGTTAAATCCACCGGAAAAGAATACGAGAATGAAGAATGATGAACTTGAAGCTGTTGAGCATCTTCATGGGAAATCATCGGATAAGAACATTGAAAGAAAAGAATGAAGAGACTTCTCACAAATAAAAGGATACATGATTAAGAAATCTGAGTCCTTGAAGAAAAAGGGTGGGAGGGCATGAAAACAAAGGCAACTTGGGACGGATGAAACAAACACCGTTGAGAAAACATAGAATTGATCTTGCGGATGGGGAGAATGATTGGATCGTCTCGAAAGAGAAGCGCACCGGTTGAAAAAGATTAACATGACGACCTCGATGATCAAGAAGGATTAGTATTCACATAGCAATATGAGAACACCATTTAGGTAAGGTATGGATCAACACTTGACATCGAAGCAACTCGAATACCACAACTCAAAACAAAACAAAGGATTTGGCTTGTAGAATAAGCCGGAACAAACATATGATAGAGATTTCGTCCGAAGTTTTCGTGGTGGGGCCCACACGGGCTCGATCGTACAGCACCATCATGTACAAGGCAGTGCACATGACATACGAAGTGTCTCTGAACTAGCATAGCCAAGGGTTCTTTAAGACACAACGAGACCACTGTAAAAAACGACCGTGGATAGGCGGACCACTAGACGTCGAACCCCAATCTCATATCATGCATCTGTCGGAAAAAAAACTAGAGCTACTTGAATTCCCACCTATAAAACTCCCGAAACTTTCTGGTTATGCAATCTGGTGTTGGGGATACAGGGGAAGCAATATATATCTCACCCAAAACTAACAATACCTACATCCAAGCTGTATCCATCCGTCAACACATAACCAAGAAACCTTCGGAAATCGTGTACCTCAACCTTCGAAAAGCATCCGTTATACGAGCTATGGCAATACTCCCGAACTCCCCAGTACTGGGTGGCGTCGAGGTTATCTCACCAACAACTGCATAAAAGAGATTTTCGATGTCGGCAAAACTCAGGTATTCCAGAACTGCAACGATAAAATTATGACGACAACACCGCGGAGCTCAACTCCCCGGGACACTGCCACAACCCCTAAATGTCAGGAGGCACCAAGAACAATGTTCTCGTCATAAGAATATTGGAACGATCCCAAGAACCCCACGTGATCCTAAAAAATTTAGTGAAATTTGAGGCGAGGAAAGACAAAACATCTATGTCAGGAGGCCTCACCAGAGCGACAAAGGGACTGAGGAGTAAAAAGAATCCTACTCTCCGATATATATAATCCTAAGACTCAAAACATTTATGTTCTAGACTCAAGAACGCCAGCGATTCGATCAAGCAGGGGGCTCCTAAGTCGGGGATGGCTCTGATTACCAACTTGTAACACCCACGATGCGGCTATATCTCCCACGTGTCAAAGCATGACTTAGAGGCATAACCGCATGGTGGTTTTGTCGCAAGAAGGGTCATCTTCACACAATCCCATGTAATGAACAAGAATGGGATAAAGAGTTGGCTTACAATCGCCACTTCACACAATGAACATATAATTCATCCATCATTTAGAGTACACACATAGTCTGACTATGGACGAAGCCAAAAGAAAAGAAGATAACCCAACTGCTAGATCCCCGATCATCCCAACTGGGCTTCACTACTCATCAACATGAAACGAAACATAGCAATGACCAAGATCTTCATTGAAGTACCGCCTGCACTGGCATCATCGGCACCTGCAACTGTTGTGATAGTATCTGGTGAGTCACGAGGACTCAGCAATCTCAAAACCCGCGACATCAAGACTATTTAAGCTTATGGGTATGGAAAGAATAAGTGGCGAGGTTGCAGCAGCGTCTAAGCATATATGGTAGCTAACATACGCAAATAAGAGCGAGAAGAGAGGCAACGGAACGGTCGTGAAGCTAGCAATGATCAAGAGGCGATCCTGAACTACTTACGCACAATCATAACACCAAGACCGTGTTCACTTCCCGGACTCCGCCGAAAAGAGACCATCACGGCTACACACGCGGTTGATGCGTTTTAGTTAAGTCAAGTGTCAAGTTCTCTACAACCGGATATTAACAAATTCCCATCTGCCACATAACCGCGGGCACGGCTCTCGAAAGTTTATACCCTGCAGGGGTGTCCCAACTTAGCCCATCACAAGCTCTCACGGTCAACGAAGGATATACCTGTTGGAGAACATAGTAATTTCAAAAAAATTCCTACGCACACGCAAGATCATGGTGATGGCATAGCAACGAGAGGGGAGAGTGTTGGTCCACGTACCCTCGTAGACCGTAAGCGGAAGCGTTATGACAACGTGGTTGATGTAGTCGTACGTCTTCACGATCCGACCGATCCAAGCACCGAACGTACGGCACCTCCGAGTTCAGCACACGTTCAGCTCGATGACGATCCCCAGGCTCCGATCCAGCAAAGCTTCGGGGATGAGTTCCGTCAGCACGATGGCGTGGTGACGATGATGATGTTCTACCGGCGTAGGGCTTCGCCTAAACTCCGCGACGATATGACCGAGGTGGAATATGGTGGAGGGGGGCACCGCACACGGCTAGGGAACAATCCGTAGATCAACTTGTGTGTCATGGGGTGCCCCCCTGCCCCCGTATATAAAGGAGGGAGGGGGAGGTGCGGCCGGCCCCCTTGGGGTGCGCCTGGAGGAGTCCTACTCCCCCCGGGAGTAGGACTCCCCCCTCTTGCCTTGGTGGAGAAGGAAAGGGGGGGGGGAAAGAGGAAAGGGGGGCGCCGCCCCCCCTTCCTTCTCCTATTCGGACTAGGGGGGAGGGGGCGCACGGCCTGCCCTGGCCGGCCCTCCTCTTCTCCCTCATGGCCCACTAAGGCCCATTAACCCCCGGGAGGGTTCCGGTAACCCCCCGGTGTTCCGGTAAAATCCCGATTTCACCCGGAACCTTTCCGATGTCCAAACATAGGCTTCCAATATATCAATATTTATGTATCGACCATTTCGAGACTCCTCGTCATGTCCGTGATCACATCCGGGACTCCGAACAAACTTCGGTACATCAAAACTTATAAACTCATAATAAAACTGTCATCGTAACGTTAAGCGTGCGGACCCTACGGGTTCGAGAACTATGTAGACATGACCTAGAACCATTCTCGGTCAATAACCAATAGCGGAACCTGGATGCCCATATTGGTTCCTACATATTCTACGAAGATCTTTATCGGTCAAACCGCATAACAACATACGTTGTTCCCTTTGTCATCGGTATGTTACTTGCCCGAGATTTGATCGTCGGTATCCAATACCTAGTTCAATCTCGTTACCGGCAAGTCTCTTTACTCGTTCTGTAACACATCATCTTATAACTAACTCATTAGTTACAATGCTTGCAAGGCTTAGGTGATGAGTATTACCGAGAGGGCCCAGAGATACCTCTCCGACAATCGGAGTGACAAAACCTAATCTCGAATTATGCCAACCCAACATGTACCTTCGGAAACACCTGTAGAGCACCTTTATAATCACCCAGTTACGTTGTGACGTTTGGTAGCACACAAAGTGTTCTTCCGGTAAACGTGAGTTGCACAATCTCATAGTTGCAGGAACTTTGTATAAGTCATGAAGAAAGCAATAGCAACATACTAAACGATCAAGTGCTAGGCTAACGGAATGGGTCATGTCAATCACATCATTCTTCTAATGATGTGATCCCATTAATCAAATGACAACACATGTCTATGGTTAGGAAACATAACCATCTTTGATTAATGAGCTAGTCAAGTAGAGGCATACTAGTGACTATATGTTTGTCTATGTATTCACACATGTATCATGTTTCCGGTTAATACAATTCTAGCATGAATAATAAACATTTATCATGATATGAGGAAATAAATAATAACTTTATTATTGCCTCTAGGGCATATTTCCTTCAGTCTCCCACTTGCACTAGAGTCAATAATCTAGATTACATAGTAATGATTCTAACACCCATGGAGTCTTGGTGTTGATCATGTTTTGCTCGTGAGAGAGGCTTAGTCAACGGGTCTGCAACATTCAGATCCGTATGTATTTTGCAAATCTCTATGTCTCCCACTTGGACTTGGTCCCGAATGGAATTGAAGCGTCTCTTGATGTGCTTGGTCCTCTTGTGAAATCTGGATTCCTTTGCCAAGGCAATTGCACCAGTATTGTCACAGAAGATCTTCATTGGTCCCGATGCACTAGGTATGACACCTAGATCGGAAATGAACTCCTTCATCCAGACTCCTTCATTTGCTGCTTCCGAAGCAGCTATGTACTCCGCTTCACATGTAGATCCTGCTACGACGCTTTGTTTAGAACTGCACCAACTTACAGCTCCACCGTTTAATAAAAACACGTATCCGGTTTGCGATTTAGAATCGTCCGGATCAGTGTCAAAGCTTGCATCGACGTAACCGTTTACGACTAGCTCTTTGTCACCTCCATATACGAGAAACATATCCTTAGTCCTTTTCAGGTATTTCAGGATGTTCTTGACCGCTGTCCAGTGATCCACTCCTGGATTACTTTGGTACCTTCCTGCCAAGCTTATTGCTAAGCATACGTCAGGTCTGGTACACAGCATTGCATACATGATAGAGCCTATGGCTGAAGCATAGGGAACATTTTTCATTTTCTCTCTATCTTCTGCTGTGGTCGGGCATTGAGTTTGACTCAACTTCACACCTTGTAGCACAGGCAAGAATCCTTTCTTTGCCTGATCCATTTTGAACTTTTTCAAAATTTTGTCAAGGTATGTGCTTTGTGAAAGTCCTATTAAGCGTCTTGATCTATCTCTATAGATCTTGATGCCCAATATGTAAGCAGCTTCACCGAGGTCTTTCATTGAAAAACTTTTATTCAAGTATCCTTTTATGCTATCCAGAAATTCTATATCATTTCCAATTAATAATATGTCATCTACATATAAAATTAGAAATGCTACAGAGCTCCCACTCACTTTCTTGTAAATACAGGCTTCTCCAAAAGTCTGTATAAAACCATATGCTTTGATCACACTATCAAAGCGTTTATTCCAACTCCGAGATGCTTGCACCAGTCCATAAATGGAACGCTGGAGCTTGCACACTTTGTCAGCACCTTTTGGATCAACAAAACCTTCCGGCTGCATCATATACAACTCTTCTTCTAGAAATCCATTCAAGAATGCAGTCTTGACATCCATTTGCCAAATTTCATAATCATGAAATGCAGCAATAGCTAACATGATTCGGACGGACTTAAGCATCGCTACGGGTGAGAAAGTCTCATCGTAGTCAACCCCTTGAACTTGTCGAAAACCTTTTGCAACAAGTCGAGCTTTATAGACAGTTATATTACCATCAGCGTCAGTCTTCTTCTTAAAGATACATTTATTCTCAATGGCTTGCCGATCATCGGGCAAGTCAACCAAAGTCCATACTTTGTTTTCATACATGGATCCCATCTCAGATTTCATGGCTTCTAGCCATTTTGCGGAATCCGGGCTCATCATCGCTTCCTCATAGTTCGTAGGTTCATCATGGTCAAGTAACATGACTTCCAGAATAGGATTACCGTACCACTCTGGTGCGGATCTTACTCTGGTAGACCTACGAGGTTCAGTAGAAACTTGATCTGAAGTTTCATGATCATTATCATTAGCTTCCTCACTAATTGGTGTAGTAGTCACAGGAACCGGTTCTCGTGATGAACTACTTTCCAATAAGGGAGTAGATACAGTTATCTCATCAAGTTCTACTTTCCTCCCACTCACTTCTTTCGAGAGAAACTCCTTCTCTAGAAAGGATCCATTCTTAGCAACGAATGTCTTGCCTTCGGATCTGTGATAGAAGGTGTACCCAATAGTTTCTTTTGGGTATCCTATGAAGACACATTTCTCCGATTTAGGTTCGAGCTTATCTGGTTGAAGTTTCTTCACATAAGCATCGCAGCCCCAAACTTTAAGAAACGACAACTTTGGTTTCTTGCCAAACCACAGTTCATAAGGCGTCGTCTCAACGGATTTTGATGGTGCCCTATTTAACGTGAATGCGGCCGTCTCTAAAGCATAACCCCAAAATGATAGCGGTAAATCAGTAAGAGACATCATAGATCGCACCATATCCAGTAAAGTACGATTACGACGTTCGGACACACCATTTCGTTGTGGTGTTCCAGGTGGCGTGAGTTGCGAAACTATTCCACATTGTTTCAAGTGTAGGCCAAACTCATAACTCAAATATTCTCCTCCACGATCAGATCGTAGAAACTTTATTTTCTTGTTACGATGATTTTCCACTTCACTCTGAAATTCTTTGAACTTTTCAAATGTTTCAGACTTGTGTTTCATCAAGTAGATATACCCATATCTGCTCAAATCATCTGTGAAGGTGAGAAAATAACGATACCCGCCGCGAGCCTCAACATTCATTGGGCCACAAACATCAGTATGTATGATTTCCAACAAATCAGTTGCTCGCTCCATAGTTCCGGAGAACGGCGTTTTAGTCATCTTGCCCATAAGGCACGGTTCGCAAGTACCAAGTGATTCATAATCAAGTGATTCCAAAAGTCCATCAGTATGGAGTTTCTTCATGCGCTTTACACCGATATGACCCAAACGGCAGTGCCACAAATAAGTTGCACTATCATTATTAACTCTGCATCTTTTGGTTTCAACACTATGAATATGTGTATCACTACTATCGAGATTTAATAAAAATAGACCACTCTTCAAGGGTGCATGACCATAAAAGATATTACTCATATAAATAGAACAACCATTATTCTCTGATTTAAATGAATAACCGTCTCGCATCAAACAAGATCCAGATATAATGTTCATGCTCAACGCTGGCACCAAATAACAATTATTCAGGTCTAAAACTAATCCCGAAGGTAGATGTAGAGGTAGCGTGCCGACCGCGATCACATCGACTTTGGAACCGTTTCCCACGCGCATCGTCACCTCGTCCTTGGCCAGTGCTCGCTTATTCCGTAGTCCCTGTTTCGAGTTGCAAATATTAGCAACAGAACCAGTATCAAATACCCAGGTGCTACTACGAGCTCTAGTTAGGTACACATCAATAACATGTATATCACATATACCTTTGTTCACTTTGCCATCCTTCTTATCCGCCAAATACTTGGGGCAGTTCCGCTTCCAGTGACCAGTCTGCTTGCAGTAGAAGCACTCAGTTTCAGGCTTAGGTCCAGACTTGGGTTTCTTCTCTTGAGCAGCAACTTGCTTGCTGTTTTTCTTGAAGTTCCCCTTCTTCTTCCCTTTGCCCTTTTTCTTGAAACTAGTGGTCTTGTTGACCATCAACACTTGATGCTCCTTCTTGATTTCTACCTCCGCAGCTTTTAGCATTGCGAAGAGCTCGGGAATAGTCTTGTTCATCCCTTGCATATTATAGTTCATCACAAAGCTCTTGTAGCTTGGTGGCAGTGATTGGAGAATTCTGTCAATGACGCTATCATCCGGAAGATTAACTCCCAGTTGAATCAAGTGATTATTATACCCAGACATTTTGAGTATATGCTCACTAACAGAACTATTCTCCTCCATCTTGCAGCTGTAGAACTTATTGGAGACTTCATATCTTTCAATCCGGGCATTTGCTTGAAATATTAACTTCAACTCCTGGAACATCTCATATGCTCCATGACGTTCAAAACGTCGTTGAAGACCCGGTTCTAAGCCGTAAAGCATGGCACACTGAACTATAGAGTAGTCATCAGCTTTGCTCTGCCAGACGTTCTTAACATCGTCAGTTGCATCAGTAGCAGGCCTGGCACCTAGCCGTGCTTCCAGGATGTAACTTTTCTGTGCAGCAATGAGGATAATCCTCAGGTTACGGACCCAGTCCGTGTAATTGCTACCATCATCTTTCAACTTTGCTTTCTCAAGGAACGCATTAAAATTCAACGGAACAACAGCACGAGCCATCTATCTACAAACAAACATAGACAAGCAAAATACTATCAGGTACTAAGTTCATGATAAATTTAGGTTCAATTAATCATATTACTTAAGAACTCCCACTTAGACAGACATCTCTCTAGTCATCTAAGTGATCACATGATCCAAATCAACTAAACCATAACCGATCATCACGTGAGATGGAGTAGTTTTCAATGGTGAACATCATTATGTTGATCATATCTACTATATGATTCACGCTCGACCTTTCGGTCTCCGTGTTCCGAGGCCATATCTGCATATGCTAGGCTCGTCAAGTT
Source organism: Triticum aestivum (assembly GCF_018294505.1). Classification (NCBI taxonomy): domain Eukaryota; kingdom Viridiplantae; phylum Streptophyta; class Magnoliopsida; order Poales; family Poaceae; genus Triticum; species Triticum aestivum. The sequence continues at coordinate 637,451,061 of NC_057801.1, forward strand.
TAACCTGAGTATTCCGCGTGTGCAAAACTGTCTTGCACCCGTTGTAGATGGACGTAGAGCTTATCACACCCGATCATCACGTGGTGTCTGGGCACGACGAACTTTGGCAACGGTGCATACTCAGGGAGAACACTTCTTGATAATTTTAGTGAGAGATCATCTTAAAATGCTACCGTCAATCAAAGCAAGATAAGATGCATAAAGGATAAACATCACATGCAATCAATATAAGTGATATGATATGGCCATCATCATCTTGTGCTTGTGATCTCCATCTCCGAAGCATCGTCATGATCACCATCGTCACCGGCGCGACACCTTGATCTTCATCGTAGCATCGTTGTCGTCTCGCCAACTATTGCTTCTACGACTATCGCTACCGCTTAGTGATAAAGTAAAGCAATTACAGGGCGTTTGCATTTCATACAATAAAGCGACAACCATATGGCTCCTGCCAGTTGCCGATAACTTCGGTTACAAAACATGATCATCTCATACAATAAAATATAGCATCACGTCTTGACCATATCACATCACAACATGCCCTGCAAAAACAAGTTAGACGTTCCTCTACTTTGTTGTTGCAAGTTTTACGTGGCTGCTACGGGCTTAGCAAGAACCGTTCTTACCTACGCATCAAAAACCACAACGATAGTTTGTCAAGTTGGTGCTGTTTTAACCTTCGCAAGGACTGGGCGTAGCCACACTCGATTCAGCTAAAGTGAGAGAGACAGACACCCGCCGGTCACCTTTAAGCAACGAGTGCTCGTAGCGGTGAAACCAGTCTTGCGTAAGCGTACGCGTAATGTCGGTCCGGGCCGCTTCATCTCACAATACCGCCGAAGCAAAGTATGACATGCTGGTAAGCAGTATGACTTATATCGCCCACAACTCACTTGTGTTCTACTCGTGCATATGACATCTACGCATAAAACCAGGCTCTGATACCACTGTTGGAGAACGTAGTAATTTCAAAAAATTTCCTACGCACACGCAAGATCATGGTGATGGCATAGCAACGAGAGGGGAGAGTGTTGGTCCATGTACCCTCGTAGACCGTAAGCGGAAGCGTTATGACAACGCGGTTGATGTAGTCGTACGTCTTCACGATCTGACCGATGCAAGCACCGAACGTACGGCACCTCCGAGTTCAGCACACGTTCAGCTCGATGACGATCCCCGGGCTCCGATCCAGCAAAGCTTCGGGGATGAGTTCCGTCAGCACGACGGCGTGGTGACGATGATGATGTTCTACCGGCGCAGGGCTTCGTCTAAACTCCACGACAATATGACCGAGGTGGAATATGGTGGAGGGGGCACCGCACACGGCTAAGGAACAATCCATAGATCAACTTGTGTGTTATGGGGTGCCCCCCTGCCCCCATATATAAAGGAGGGAGGGGGAGGTGCGGCCGGCCCCCTTGGGGTGCGCCTGGAGGAGTCATACTCCCACCAGGAGTAGGACTCCCCCCTCTTGCCTTGGTGGAGAAGGAAAGGGGGGAGGGGAAAGAGGAAAGGGGGGCGCCGCCCCCCTTCCTTGTCCTATTCGGACTAGGGGGGGAGGGGGCGCGCGGCCTGCCCTAGACGGCCCTCCTCTTCTCCCTCATGGCCCACTAAGGCCCATTAACCCCCGGGAGGGTTCCGGTAACCCCCCGGTGTTCCGGTAAAATCCTGATTTCACCTGAAACCTTTCCGATGTCCAAACATAGGCTTCCAATATATCAATCTTTATGTCTCGACCATTTTGAGACTCCTTGTCATGTCCGTGATCACATCCGGGACTCCGAACAAACTTCCGTACATCAAAACTTATAAACTCATAATAAAACTGTCATCGTAATGTTAAGCGTGCAGACCCTACGGGTTCGAGAACTATGTAGACATGACCTAGAACCATTCTCGGTCAATAACCAATAGCGGAACCTGGATGCCCATATTGGTTCCTACATATTCTACGAAGATCTTTACCGGTCAAACCGCATAACAACATACGTTGTTCCCTTTGTCATCGGTATGTTACTTGCCCGAGATTTGATCGTCGGTATCCAATACCTAGTTCAATCTCGTTACCGGCAAGTCTCTTTACTCGTTTTGTAACACATCATCTTATAACTAACTCATTAGTTACAATGCTTGCAAGGCTTAGGTGATGAGTATTACCGAGAGGGCCCAGAGATACCTCTCCGACAATCGGAGTGACAAAACCTAATCTCAAATTATGCCAACCCAACATGTACCTTCGGAAACACCTGTAGAGCACCTTTATAATCACCCAGTTACGTTGTGACATTTGGTAGCACACAAAGTGTTCTTCCGGTAAACGTGAGTTGCACAATCTCATAGTTGCAGGAACTTTGTATAAGTCATGAAGAAAGCAATAGCAACATACTAAACGATCAAGTGCTAGGCTAACGGAATGGGTCATGTCAATCACATCATTATTCTAATGATGTGATCCCATTAATCAAATGACAACACATGTCTATGGTTAGGAAACATAACCATCTTTGATTAATGAGCTAGTCAAGTAGAGGCATACTAGTGACTATATGTTTGTCTATGTATTCACACATGTATCATGTTTCCGGTTAATACAATTCTAGCATGAATAATAAACATTTATCATGATATGAGGAAATAAATAATAACTATATTATTGCCTCTAGGGCATATTTCCTTCAATACCTTCTCCCGGGAAGACTCGATCAGTCTCGGAATCCCAGTTTGCAAGACATTTCGATGATGGTAAAACAAGACCAGCAAGACCACCCGACTGTGCCGACAAATCCCGATAGGAGCTGCACATATCTCGTTCTTAGGGCACAACAGATGAGCAATCCGTACAAATAAAACCAAACCTCAAGTTTCCTTGAGGGGGCGCTGCAAAGGGCTCTAGTTTGGACCAACACTCGGAGGAGCACTGGCCCGGGGGGGTTAAAATAAAGATGACCCTTGAGTCTGCAGAACCCAAGGGAAAAAGGCTTAGGTGGCAAATGTTAAAACCAATGTTGGGCCTTGCTGGAGGAGTTTTATTCAAAGCGAACTATCAAGGGGGTCCCATAAATCACCCAACCGCGTAAGGAACGCAAAATCAAGGAACATAACACCGGTATGACGGAAACTAGGGCGGCAAAAGTGGAACAAAACACCAGACATAAGGCCGAGCCTTCCACCCTTTACCAAGTATATAGATGCATTAATTAAATAAGAGATATTGTGATATCCCAACATAATCTTGTCCATCATGGAGCAATCTTCAACTTCACCTGCAACTAACAATGCTATAAGAGGGGCTGAGCAAAGCGGTAACATAGCCAAACAACGGTTTGCTAGGAAGGGTGAAAAGTTAGAGGCTGACATGGCAATATGGGAGGCATGGTAAACAAGTGATAGGTAACGCAGCATAGCGATAGAATGAAGCAACTAGCAAGCAAAGATAGAAGTGATATTGAGGGTAATGGTCATCTTGCCTGAGATCCCGCAAGGAAGAAGAACGAGTCCATGAAGAAGACAAATGGACATAGTCGAACGAATCCTCACAACTCCGGAACGAAACCGAAGCTAACGAGAGAAGCAAACCGGAAAGAAGCAAACAACATGGTAAACAACCATCACATAAGCATAGCATGATGCACAAACAAGTATGATGCATGTCCGGTTTAATGAGGCATGGCATGGCAATATGCACAAACAACACTACAAGTTAAGTGGAGCTCAATATGCAACGAGTTGCATATTGACGGAACACCACATCAATTATTTAGTTCTCTCTCGGTTATGCTACCAAACAATATTAAGTGTTGTAAAACATGGCAAGAGGTGAAGCATAAATAAACTAACTATTTAGGCAAGTTTAAATGAGGCCGGAACAACACACAACAATTCCGGTAAATCCCCACATGTCTTTTAGTAGTTTAATGCAAACACAATTTTAAGCATTTAGATGTTGTTATCATGATGCGGATGACATATGCAAGTTTACGTAATTTTTATGAAAATTTTGACATGAGCATATTATGAAGCATTTTGGTCACCATGGCGGAATGAAAAGGGTGCCACGGCGGCGAAACGAAAATGGTGCCACGGCAACATTCTGGTCCTGGTAACTCGAGTGAGATACCGATGCAAACGAGAAGTGTGCGGATGTGTGGAACACGCAAGAGATGGGGAGTGATCCCGGATACCGGGTGTCCCACATGACGGTGGCATGGCAAACAAGGAACGTGCAAAGACAAATCGATCACGGTGCAAAACTCGAGCATCTCATACAACACACAAGCATTCGTTCACGGGCATCGTCTCGTCATTATACCTTTGAACCGTGCATTTTCGGAGCGGTTCGGGTTCGGTACGATGTAGAGGAAGTAGTCGTTCACGAGTCATCGTGGGAAGTAGTTGTTCACGTGGCGACGGTAGTGGAAGTAGTCGTTCTCATGACGGTAGTGGAAGTAGTTGTAAACGTTCGTTTCAAAGAGGCACTTGACGAATCCAACATCTTCAGGGCGACGGTAGTGGAAGTAGTGGTACACGTTTCGTAGATGTTCGGGTCCGGCGAGGAACTTGACGTCCTGGTACTTGGCGTCCACTCGGCCTTGATGGTGATGAAACAAAACGCGATGGTTGTGGTACTTGGCGAGTGGAGGAGGCTGGTTCCGAGCGGGACTGGCCTGTCCTAGCAGGCTGCTTGCCGGCGAGGTTCAGGTGAGGTCACTGGCCGGTGGAGGTGCAACAGAGGATGTCGTGGGGCCGGGCTCCTCCTGCTGGTTTTTGGCGACGAGCGGCGTGGGAACGAGGCAGAAGGTCGCACAAGGTGTAGCAGAGAGAGGCGGTGAGGGACTTGGCGGCGGGGACGTCCTGAAGCTACTGCTGGTGGCGCTCGTGGTGGTCGGAGACGGGCACTAGCGAGGCGAGGGAGAGGCCAGGCGGGGAAGACGGCGTGGAGGCGCTGCAAACCATGGAGGCCGGCGGTGCCATGGTCATGCGGCCCAGGCGAGCTCGGCAGCCTGGACTCGCTGGCCGAAGCGGCGGCAGGATCACCAGGTAGCACGGGGACGAAGCAGCAGGAGGATCTGCGGGGAGGGAGAAGGCAGAGGACGAAGGTCCGGCGGTGGTGGTCGCGGAGGTCGGGGTAGTACTGCGGTGGCGCTGCTGCACCGGCTGACGGCGATGGAGTTTCTGTGATGGCGCGTGGGGTCGATGGAGAGGGGCTTGGCGCGGCGGGGACGACGGAGGGCGATGCGAGGCAGAGGAGATCGAGGGCGTGAGGTGGCGGCGCTACGGGATCGAGCGACAGGCTCTCGCTCCTCTCTGGCGGTGCGAGCGGTGGAAGACGGGAGAGACCAGGGGATCGAGAGGAGGGGATCGGGGCTAGGGTTAGATAGGCGCTAGGGTTGGGCCTTGGCTGGATCTTGGGCCGCCCGGCCTGAGGCTGCAGCTGGGCTTGCTCCTCTCTCCCTCTTACTCTTATTTCCTTTAGCAGAAAACAAATTAGAGAGAAGAAAAAGAAAGAGAGGGTTAAGGAAAGAATTTGCGCACGGGGGTAATTTTCCCGGACTCGCAAAAATGCACTGGTTCCAAGGAAATAGAAATGGCCAAGATCGAACGATAAGAATTCAAACTCATTTGAATTTAATTCAAATGGGTTTGAACTAGGACTTGATAAAAGGAAGGTCCAAAAATGTTCAGATTTTTGGTGGAGCTCCAGAAAATGATGAAAGAAATTATGGGCAAGGTTGGAGACCAAGAATTGAGATAACAATGGCATGGGATATTTTGCAAGTGGGTTATGGTTAATTCCAAATAAACGGAATAATTTTATTATAGCTCCCTAATAATAGTAGGAGACTTTGAATATGTTTTAAAGAGAAATCACCATGTGAATATCCCTCGATTTAAATAGATCAACGATCTATGCAATTTATTTAGGTGAGTTTTAAAAATTAATGATATGATGGCATGATGACATGATGCAATGCAAGAGATGGCATGATGAATGCACAAACAAAACAAATCACACGACAAAACTCGGAATAGCTGGAAGTCTTCTGGAGCGTCGGTCTCGGGGTGTTACAACATGCTTATAGGAGACATTCTCGTCATAACTAGTGCAATCATCATTAGTACTATGGATATTCAAGGAGTTCATACTAACAACATTGCAATCATGCTCATCATTCAAATACTTAGTACCAAATATTTTATAGACTTCTTCTTCTAGCACTTGAGCACAATTTTCCTTTTCATCATACTCATGAAAGATATTAAAAATATGAAGCGTATGAGACAAACTCACAACCATTTTTTTGTAGTTCTTTTATAACTAAACTAGTGATAAAACAACAAACAAAAAGATTTGATTGCAATATCTAAAGATATATCTTCAAGCACTCACCTCCCCGGCAACGGCGCCGGAAAAGAGCTTGATGTCTACTACACAACCTTCTTCTTGTAGACGTTGTTGGGCCTCCAAGTGCAGAGGTTTGTAGGACAATAGCAAATTTCCCTCAAGTGGATGACCTAAGTGTCGGGGGTTGGGTACGACATATGCCAAAGGATGGCTTATCATGGTGGGAGCGAGTAGAACGTCGCCAGTGCATGGAAGCGGGATGAGGCGAAGACATGCACGCTGGTGGAACTTACCCAGCTTCAGGGCTCTCCTAGGAGATAACACCCCTAATGCTGCTCTGCGGGGTCTCCGCATGATCACTAAAGCAAAGTGGCTACAATGGTGCTCCTGGAGCTGTTTCGGGAGGTAGGAGAGGGCAAGGCTAGCTCTCTCCTCCCTGGGCTATCTGGTCTATCTCTCTCTAGGTCCGAACCCTTTGCATGGGTGCCCCGGGGGGTTTATATAGGCCTACCCCCCGGGGGTACAATACTAATCCGGCTGGGCGCGGGTCCCAGCCGTCTGTCTCTCAGGCTGCCGTCCTTCCCGCCGGCTTCTAGGGCCCGTCGACTAGTGGGTCCCGCGGACAGGCTTGATACTGTAGCGGCACTCCTGATGACGCAGGCTCGGTCATCGGGTTGTGGCAACAGTGCCGCCGTCTATTGGGCGATCACTGTCGCCATTCCCCATCTTATCTGGTTAATGGCTAGTGGGGCCCTGGGAAGGAGTCGACCGACTCCAGGGAGGCCGACTCCCACAGGTCCGTCTTCGGGTTGCCCAGGCCGCCTTGGGCCCACCCACTGACAGGCGGCCCCGCCACCTTTGGGTCGTACAGGCCGGCGTCGTGGGCACAGTGTACTGCGCACTGTGGCTGAGATCAGGGCAAGCATGACAACAGTGCCGCATCTCGCCGGAGATCTCCCAGCGATACGGCTCACTGTAGCCATGCCGGCCCTTTGTAAGCAGGGGGGGAATGGCCATGCCGTGACCATACCCCGCGTCTTACTTCGAGATGAGGGAGGAGTCTTGGGCCGACTCTCCATAGTCGGCCTCTCTGGAGTTCCCCAGCTTGGAGTCGGCTTATCTGGGAGTCGCCGTCTGGGACTCGGCATGTTTTGGAGTCGCTCCTGGGACTCGGCCTGAGGGGCGCGGCCTGCCCCGATGTCTTGAAATGTCCTGGGCCTCGGGTTTGCCTACCCGTGGCCTATTACTCCGACACTAAGGTTTATCAATCCGTGGGAGGCGTAGGATGAAGATGGTCTCTCTCAAACAACCCTACAACCAAATAACAAAGAGTCTCTTGTGTCCCCAACACACCCAATACAATGGTAAATTGTATAGGTGCACTAGTTCGGCGAAGAGATGGTGATACAAGTGCAATATGGATGGTAGATATGAGTATTTGTAATCTGAAAATATAAAAACAACAAGGTAACAAGTGGTAAAAGTGAGCGTAAACGGTATTGCAATGCTAGGAAACAAGGCCTAAGGTTCATACTTTCACTAGTGCAAGTTCTCTCAACAATAATAACATAATTGGATCATATAACTATCCCTAAACATGCAATAAAGAGTCACTCCAAAGTCACTAATAGCAGAGAACAAATGAAGAGATTATGGTAGGGTACGAAACCACCTCAAAGTTATCCTTTCTGTTCTATCTATTCAAGAGTCCGTAGTAAAATAACATGAAGCTATTCTTTCCATTCAATCTATCATAGAGTTCATACTAGAATAACACCTTAAGACACAAATCAACCAAAACCCTAATGTCACCTATATACTCCATTGTCACCTCAAGTATCCGTGGGCATGATTGTACGATATGCATCACACAATCTCAAATTCACCTATTCAAACCAACACAAAGTACTTCAAAGAGTGCCCCAAAGTTTCTACCGGAGAGTCAAGACGAAAACGTGTGCCAACCCCTATGCATAGGTTCATGGGTGGAACCCGCAAGTTGATCACCAAAACATACACCAAGTGGATCACATGAATATCCCATTGTCACCACACATAAGCACGGCAAGACATACACCAAGTGTTCTCAAATCCTTAAAGACTCAATCCGACAAGATAACTTCAAAGGGAAAACTCAATCCATTACAAGAGAGTAGAGGGGGAGAAGCATCATAAGATCCAACTATAATAGCAAAGCTCGTGATACATCAAGATCGTATCACCTCAAGAACACGAGAGAGCGAGAAATCGAACACATAGCTACTGGTACATACCCTGCGCCCCGAGGGTGAACTACTCCCTCGTCGTCATGGAGAGCACCGGGATGATGAAGATGGCCTCCGGTGAGGGATCCCCCCTCCGGCAGGGTGCCGAAACGGGCTCCCGAGAGGTTTTGGGTGGCTACAGAGGCTTGCGGCGGCGGAACTCCCGATCTATTGTTGTCTTTGATGGTTTTAGGGTATATGGGAATATATAGGCGAAAGAAGTCGGTCGGGGGAGCCACGAGGGGCCCACGAGGGTGGAGGGTGCGCCTAGGGGAGGTGGGCATGCCCCCCTGCCTCGTGGCCTCCTTGAAGCTTCCTTGACTTGCACTCCAAGTCCCCTGGATTGCTTCCACTCCAAAAATAATGCTCCCGAAGGTTTCATTCCGTTTGGACTCCGTTTGATATTCCTTTTCTTTGAAACACTGAAATAGGCAAGAAAACAACAATTTGGGCTGGGCCTCCGGTTAATAGGTTAGTCCCAAAAATAATATAAAAGTGCTTAATAAAGCTCATAAACATCCAAAACAGATAATATAATAGCATGAATGCTTCATAAATTATAGATACGTTAGAGACGTATCAGAGCCGTAGATTGGTTCCGCCAAGGTTCCGCCTCGTGGCGGCGGTGTTTCGTCCCGAAAGCTTGCTTGCTATTTTTCCAGGGTAAAAGACTTCATATAGCAGAAGATGGGCACCGGAGGCCTGCCAGGGGGGCCATGAGGTAGGGGGCGCGCCCAGGGGGTAGGGCGCGCCCCCCACCCTCGTGGATGGTGGGTGGCCCCCCTCTGGTACTTTCTTCGCTCAATATTTTTTATTAATTCCAAAAATAACTTCCGTGGAGTTTCAGGACTTTTGGGGTTGTGCAGAATAGGTTTGTAATATTTGCTCCTTTTCCAGCCCAGAATTCCAGCTGCCGGCATTCTCCCTCTTCATATAAACCTTGTAAAATAAGAGATAATAGGCATAAGTATTGTGACATAATGTGCAATAACAGCCCATAATGCAATAAATATAGATATAAAAGCATGATTCAAAATGGACGTATCAACTCCCCCAAGCTTGGACCTCGCTTGTCCTCAAGCGGAAGTCGATAACGATAAATATGTCCACATGTTTAGAGATAGAGGTGTCGATAAAATAAAATACAGACATGAGGGCATCATGATCATTCTTATAACAGCAACGTATATAAATATTGTCATATGATTTCTTATGCTAAAGTAACAAGCTATTCACAATGTAAAGTATGAATCAGAAACTTCATTGAAAACTAACAATCTATGGTCTCGGTCATTGAAGCAATTGCAATTTATCATCACATCGAAAAGAGTCAATACAAGAGCTTTTCAGCAAGTCCACATACTCAACTATCATTTAGTCTTTCACAATTGCTAACACTCACGCAATACTTATGGGTATGGAGTTTTAATCGGACACAGAGAAAGATAGGGGCTTATACTGTCGCCTCCCAACCTTTTACCTCAAGGGTAACGTCAACAACAATAGTTCATGATAACTTACATCCAATTGGATATATATATCAGGATCTTTCCAACACAATGTGCTTGCCAAAGGATAAAGTGTAAAAAGGAAAGGTGAAGATCACCATGACTCTTGTATAAGATATAAGACAAGAAAAAGATAGGACCTTCGCAGAGGGAAGCAGAGGTTGTCATGTGCTTTTATGGTTGGATGCACAAAATCTTAATGCGAAAGAACGTCACTTTATATTGCCACGTGTGATATGGACCTTTATTATGCAGTCCGTCACTTTTATTTCTTCCACATCACAAGATCGTATAAAGCTTATTTTCTCCACACTAATAAATCATACATATTTAGAGAGCAATTTTTATTGCATGCAACAATGACAACTTACTTGAAGGATCTTACTCAACCCATAGGTAGGTATGGTGGACTCTCATGGCAAAACTGGGTTTAAGGATATTTGGAAGCACAAGTAGTATCTCTACTTAGTGCAAAGAATTTGGCTAGCATGAGGGAGAAAGGCAAGCTCAACATGTTGGATGATCCATGACAATATACTTTATTTCGGGTATAAGAAAACATAACCCATTACGTTGTCTTCCTTGTCCAACATCAACTCTTTAGCATGTCATATTTTAATGAGTGCTCACAATCATAAAAGATGTCCAAGATAGTATATTTATACGTGAAAACCTCTCTTTCTTTATTACTTCCTATTGATTGCAACGATGCCCAAAACTATGTTTGTCAACTCTCAACGACTTTTATTCATCATACTCTTTATATGTGAAGTCATTACTCTCCATAAGATCCATATAATCTCTTTATTCCTTTTTATTCTTTCTTTTTCTTTTATTTCCTCAAGATCAAAGTAAGATAATCAAGCCCTTTACTCAAAACTAATATTTATTATATATAGCTCACGTACTCGATTACATAGAAGGATCATAAAGCAAAACTCAAAACTAGATCATACTAAAACTTTATTCTACTAGATCAAGATATTACTAAAAGGATTGAACTAGGAAAAACGGTAAAGATAGGAGTGTGATGGTGATACGATACCGGGGCACCCCCCCAAGCTTGGCAGTTGCCAAGGGGAGTGCCCATACCCATGTGATTATGTCTCCTTCAAGGGTGGTGATGTGATATTCTTGGCGATGATTCCCCTCAGGATATGATTCTCTTCCTCGACCTTATTGACTTGTTGCTTGAGGTCCATTATTTCCTTACGGAGTTTACCCGTGACGGCTAAGGCTCCTTTCACCCAAGGATGTTGCATAGCTATGGGAGAGAAAGTAACACTCTTTTTCATATTTTCATAAGAAAGAAATTTAACATTGGAAGGGATGACCGAGTTTGGAATGGCTGAGCTTTGCAGTTCCCCCATTGTGAATCCGGATTGGAAACGAGAAGTAACTTCTTGATCCTTCTCCATGGCATCTATCTTTTTCAAGTCGGCCTCCATCTCTTCCTCTGTTGATGGCCCAAAGTGATCAGCATTGCTGTTTACTCCTGGTCCCGGTGTCGGATGAGACACTCGACTCTCCCCGACTGATTCCCAAGAAGACATCTTGCTCTAATCTGCAGTAGAAACAACTCGAAACAAAAACAGAGAATATTTGCGTGATACGAGAGTCAAAACCTTCGGGAGGTTATATAATGAATTTTTACCGACCAGAAGAAGTATCGTGCAAGAAAACAGAGTCCGGAGAGCACACGAGGTGCCCACGAGGCAGGAGGTGTGCCCAGGGGGTAGGGTGCGCCCTCCACCCTTGTGGACGCCTCGTGTCCTTCCCGGACTGCTTCTTATTTTCCTATTTTCTTAAATATTCCAAAACAGAGAAAAATTACCATTAGAACTGTTTTGGAATCGGTTTACTTACCGTACCACATACCTATTCCTTTTTGGAGTCTGAAACATTCTGGAAAGTGTCCCTTGTGTATTCCTCCGGGTTTATGGTTTCAATAACATTATTTTCAACATTTAAGGGATTACCTGAGATATATTGTTTGATTCTTTGACCATTCACCACCTTCGGATTTGTGCCTTCAAAGTTGTTGATTTTTATGGCATCGGAATGATAGACCTCCTCGATAACGTAAGGACCTTCCCATTTAGAGAGAAGTTTTCCTGCAAAAAACCTTAAACGAGAGTTGAATAGAAAAACATAATCACCTACATTAAACTCACGCTTTTTGTATCCTTTTGTCATGCCATCTTTTAACTTTTTCTTTAAACAGTTTGGCATTCTCATAGGCTTGGGTTCTCCATTCATCAAGTGAGCTTATGTCAAATAGCCTCTTCTCACCGGCAAGTTTGAAATCATAATTGAGCTCCTTAATAGCCCAATATGCCTTATGTTTTAGTTTGAGAGGTAAGTGACATGACTTTCCATAAACCATTTTATACGGAGACATACCCATAGGATTTTTATATGCGGTTCTATAGGCCCATAATGCATCATCAAGTTTCTTGGACCAATTCTTTCTAGATCTATTAACAGTCTTTTGCAAAATTAATTTAAGCTCTCTATTACTCAGTTGTACCTGACCACTAGACTGCCGGTGATATGGAGACACAATTCTATGATTAACATCATACTTAGCAAGCATTTTACGAAAGGCACCATGAATAAAATGTGAACCACCATCATTCATTAAATATCTAGGGAATCCAGACCTCGGAAAAATAACTTCTTTAAGCATCTTAATAGAGCTGTTATGATCAGCACTACTAGTTGGAATAGCTTCTACCCACTTAGTAACGTAATCAACAGCAACTAAAATATGTGTATACCCATTAGAGGAAGGAAATGGTCCCATGTAATCAGAGCCCTAAACATCAAATGGTTCAATTACAAGTGAATAATTCATAGGCATTTCTTGACGTCTACTAATATTATCGATTCTTTGACATTCATCACAAGACAAGACAAACTTACGGGCATCTTTGAAGAGAGTAGGCCAATAAAAACCGGATTGCAATACCTTGTGTGCAGTTCTATCTCCAGCGTGGTGTCCTCCATAAACCTCGGAGTGACACTTGTTTAGGATTTGTTCCTGTTCATGCTCAGGTACACAATGTCTAATGACACCATCTACTCCTTCTTTATAAAGATGTGGGTCATCCCAGAATAATGTCTTAAATCATGGAAAAACCTTTTCTTTTGCTGGTATGCGAAACTAGGTGGTATAAATTTAGCAAAAATGTAATTAGCATAATTAGCATACCATGGAGCAGTACGAGAAGCGTTTATGACAGCCAATTGTTCATCAGGACAGCTATCATCAATAGGTAGTGAGTCATCAAGAACATTCTCTAACTTAGATAAGTTGTCTGTAACGGGGTTCTCCGCTCCCTTTCTATCAATAATATGCAAATCAAATTCTTGTAATAGGAGAACCTATCTAATAAGTCTAGGTTTAGCATCTTTCTTTTCCATAAGATATTTAATAGCAGCATGATCATTGTGAACAGTTACTTTAGAATCACAATATAAGGTCTGAACTTATCACAAGCAAATACAACTGCTCAAAATTCCTTTTCAGTAGTAGCATAATTTCTCTGGGCACTTTCCGTTGGAAATATGCCCTAGAGGCAATAATAAAATGGTTATTATTATATTTCGTTGTTCAAGATAATTGTCTATTGTTCATGCTATAACTGTATTAACTGGAAACCGTAATACATGTGTGAATACATAGACCACAACATGTCCCTAGTGAGCCTCTAGTTGACTAGCTCGTTGATCAATAGATGGTCATGGTTTCCTGACCATGGACATTAGATGTCATTGATAGCGGGACCACATCATTAGGAGAATGATGTGATGGACAAGACCCAATCCTAAGCGTAGCACAAAGATCGTGTAGTTCGTTTGCTAAAGCTTTTCTAATGTCAAGTATCATTTACTTAGACCATGAGATTGAGCAACTCCCGGATACCGTAGGAATGCTTTGGGTGTACCAAACGTCACAACGTAACTGGGTGGCTATAAAGGTACACTACAGGCATCTCCGAAAGTGTCTATTGGGTTGGCACAGATCGAGACTGGGATTTGTCACTCCGTATGACGGAGAGGTATCTCTGGGCCCACTCGGTAATGCATCATCATAATGAGCTCAATGTGGCTAAGTAGTTCGTCACGGGATCATGCATTACGGAACGAGTAAAGTGACTTGCCGGTAACAAGATTGAATGAGGTATTGGGATACCGACGATCGAATCTCAGGCAAGTAACATACCGATTGACAAAGGGAATTGTATACGGGATTGATTGAATCCCCGAAATCGTGGTTCATCCGATGAGATCATCGTGGAACATGTGGGAGCCAACATGGGTATCCAGATCCCGTTGTTGGTTATTGGCCGGAGAACGTCTTGGTCATGTCTGCATGGTTCCCGAACCCGTAGGGTCTACACACTTAAGGTTCAGTGACACTAGAGTTGTTATTGGAAATAGTATGTGGTTACCGAAGGTTGCTCGGAGTCCCGGATGAGATCCCGGACGTGACGAGGAACTCCGGAATTGTCCGGAGATGAAGATCGATATATTGGACGAAGGGTATTGGAGTCCGAAATTGTTCTGGGAGTACCGGCTGACGACCAGCGTGACCGAAAGGTGTTTCGGAGGCCTCGGCAAGCGTTGGGGGGCTTATGGGCCAAGGGGAGGGGGCACATCAGCCCACTAAGGGGATGTGCGCCCCTCCCACCCCATCTCACGTAACGTGGAGAGGTGGGGGCGCCTCCCCTAGGGCAGCCACCCCTCCCGGCTTGGGGGGCAAGTTTCCTAGGGGTGGGGGCGCCCAAACCCATCTAGGGTTTCCCCTGTGGCCGCCACCCCTCCCCTAGGGAACCCTAGGGCGCCTCCTCCAGCCTCCCTTACCCCTATATATAGGGAGGGAGAGAGAGGGCAGCCGCACCCTTGCCCCTGGCACAGCCCCTCCCTCCTCCAACACTTCCTCCTCCTCCGTAGTGCTTAGCGAAGCTCTGCCAGAGAACCACGAGCTCCATCACCACCACGCTGTCGTGCTGTCGGAGTTCTCCCTCAACTTCTCCTTTCCCCTTGCTGGATCAAGAAGTAGGAGACGTCCCCGAGCTGTACGTGTGTTGAACGCGGAGGCGCCGTCCGTTCGGCGCTTAGATCGAAATCGACCACGATCTGAATCACTGCGTGTACGACTCCACCAACCGTGTTCTTGTAACGCTTCCGCATCGCGATCTTCCAGGGTATGAAGATCAACTCATCCTCTCCCTCTCTTGTTGCTAGAATCTCCATAGATTGATCTTGGTGATGCGTAGAAAATTTTGAATTATTGCTACATTCCCCAACAGTGACATCATGAGCTAGGTCTATTGCATAGATTCTATGCACGGGTAGAACACAAGTAGTTATGGGCGTTGGTTTGTTCAATATTCTTACCATTACTAGTCTTATCTTGATTTGGCGGCATCGTGGGATGAAGCGGCCCGGACTGACCTTACACGTACGCTTACGTGAGACAGGTTCCACCGACTGACATGCACTTGTTGCATAAGGTGGCTAGCGGGTGCCAGTCTCTCCCACTTTAGTCGTATCGGATTCGATGAAAAGGGACCTTATGAAGGGTAAATAGCAATTGGCATATCACCGTTGTGGCTTTTGCGTAGGTAAGAAACGTTCTTGCTAGAAACCCATAGCAGCCACGTAAAACATGCAACAACAATAGAGGACGTCTAACTTGTTTTTGCAGGGTATGCTATGTGATGTGATATGGCCAAAAGAATGTGATGAATGATATGTGATGTATGAGATTGATCATGTTCTTGTAATAGGAATCACGACTTGCATGTCGATGAGTATGACAACCATCAGGAGCCATAGGAGTTGTCTTAATTTATTGTATGACCTGTGTGTCAATCAGAACGCCATGTAATTACTTTACTTTATTGCTAACCATTAGCCATAGTAGTAGAAGTAATAGTTGGCGAGACAACTTCATGAAGACACGATGATGGAGATCATGATGATGGAGATCATGGTGTCATGCCGGTGACGAAGGTGATCATGCCGCGCCTCGAAGATGGAGATCAAAGGCGCAAGATCATGTCACTCTATGATTTGCATGTGATGTTTGTCATGTTTACATCTTATTTGCTTAGAATGACGGTAGCATAAATAAGATGATCCCTCGCTAAAATTTCAAGAAAGTGTCCCCCCTAACTGTGCACCGTTGCGAAGGTTCGTTGTTTCGAAGCACCACGTGATGATCGGGTGTGATAGATTCTAACGTTCGAATACAATGGGTGTAAGCCAGATTTACACAAGCAAAACACTTAGGTTGACTTGACGAGCCTAGCATGTACATACATGGCCTCGAAACACAAGAGACCGAAAGGTCGAACATGAGTCGTATAGTGGATACGATCAACATGAAGATGTTCACTAATGATGACTAGTCCGTCTCACGTGATGATCGGACACGGCCTAGTTGACTCAGATCATGTATCACTTAGATGACTAGAGGGATGTCTATCTGAGTGGGAGTTCATTAAATAATTTGATTAGATGAACTTAATTATCATGAACATAGTCAAAAGATCTTTTCAAATTATGTCATAGCTTACGCTTTAGTTCTACTATTTAAGATACGTTCCTAGAGAAAATTTAGTTGAAAGTTGACAGTAGCAATTATGCAGACTGGGTCCGTATTCTGAGGATTGTCCTCATTGCTGCACAGAAGGCTTATGTCCTTAATGCACCGTTCGGTGTGCTGAACCTGGAGCGTCGTTTGTGGATGTTGCGAACATCTGACCTACACATTTTGATGACTACGTGATAGTTTAGTGCGTAATGTTAAACGGTTTAGAATTGAGGCGCCAAAGATGTTTTTGAAACGTCGCAGAACATATGAGATGTTCCAAAGACAATTGGGATTTCAGACTAGTGCCCACGTCAAGAGGTATGAGACCTTTGACAAGTTTCTTAAGCCTGCAAACTAAGGGAGAAAATCTCAATCGTTGAGCATGTGCTCAGATTGTCTGGGTACTACAATCGCTTGAATCGAGTGGGAGTTAATCTTCCAGATGAGACATTGATAGTTCTCCATAGTCACTGCCACCAAGCTATTAGAGCTTCGTGATGAACTATAACATATTAGGGATAGACATGATGATCCTTGAGCTATTCGTGATGTTTGACACCGTGAAAGTAGAAATCAAGTAGGAGCATCAATTGTTGATGGTTAGTAAAACCACTAGTTTCAAGAAGGGCAAGGGCTAGAAGGGATACTTCATGAACGGCAAATCAGTTGCTGCTCTAGTGAAGAAACCCAAGGTTGAACCCAAATCCGAGACTAAGTGCTTCTGTAATGAGGGGAACGGTCACTGAAGCAAAACTACCCTTGGTAAATGAGAAGGCTGTCAAGGTCGACAGAAGTATATTGGATATACATTATGATGTGTACTTTACTAGTACTCCTAGTAGCACCAGGGTATTAGATAACGGTTCGGTTTCTAAGTGTTAGTAACTCGAAATAAAAGGCTACGGAATAAGCGGAGACTAGCTAAAGGTGAGGTGACGATATGTATTGGAAGTATTTCCATGGTTGATGTTATCAAACATCGCACGCTCCCTCTACCATCGAGATTGGTGTTAAACCTAAATAATTGTTATTTGGTGATTGCGTTGAGCATAGACATGATTGGATTATGTTTATCGCAATACGGTTATTCATTTAAGGAGAATAATGGTTACTCTGTTTATTTGAATAATACCTTCAATGGTCGTGCACCTAAAATGAATGGTTTATTGAATCTCGATCATAGCGATACACATGTTCATGCCAAAAGATATAAGAGAGTAATGATAGTACCACCTACTTGTGGCACTGCCATTTGAGTCATATTGGTATAAAACGCATGAAGAAGCTCCATGTTGATGGATCTTTGGACTCACTCGTTTTTGAAAAGTTTGAGACATGCGAACCATGTCTATTGGTGTATACGCATGAAGAAACTCCATGCAGATGGATCGTTTGGACTCACTTGATTTTGAATCACTTGAGACATACAAATTGTACCACATGGGCAATATGACTGAAAGGCCTCGTTTTCAGTGAGATGGAACAAGAAAGCAACTTGTTGGAAGTAATACATTTTGATGTGTGCAGTCCAATGAGTGCTGAGGCACGCAGTGGATATCGTTATGTTCTTGCTTCACAGATGATTTGAGTAGATGCTAAGTATATTTACTTGATGAAACACAAGTCTGAATTATTGAAAGGTTCGAGTAATTTTAGAGTGAAGTTGAAGATCACCGTGACAAGAGGATAAGATGTCTATGATATGATCATAGAGAAGAATATCTGAGTTACGAGTTTGGCACACAATTAAGACATTGTGGAAATTGTTTCACAACTAATACCGCCTGGAACACCATAGAGTGATGGTGTGTCCGAACGTCATAACTGCACCCTATTGGATATGGTGCATACCATGATGTCTCTTATCGAATTACCACTATCGTTTATGGGTTAGGCATTAGAGACAACCGCATTCACTTTAAATAGGGCACCACACAATTCCGTTGAGACGACATCGTATGAACAATGGTTTAGAGAAACCTAAGCTATCGTTTCTTAAAAGTTTGGGGATGCGACACTTATGTGAAAAAAGTTTCAGGCTGATAAGCTCGAACCCAAAACGGATAAATGCATCTACATAGGACACCCAAAACAGTTGGGTATACCTCCTGTCTCACATCCGGAAGAAAAAGGGATTATTTCTAGAATCAGGTCCTTTCTTGAGGAAAAGTTTCTCTCGAAAGAATTGAGTGGGAGGATGGTGGGGACTTGATGAGGTTACTGAACCGTCACTTCAACTAGTGTGTAGCAGGACATAGGAAGTTGTTCCTGTGGCGCCTACACCAATTGAAGTGGAAGCTGATGATATTGATCATGAAACTTCAGATCAACAAACCTCGTAGGTCGACAAGGATGCGTACTATTTCAGAGTGGTACGTAGTCCTATCTTGTAGGTCATGTTGCTACACAACAATGAACCTACGAGCTATGGAGAAGCGATGGTGGGCCCGGATTCCGACAAATGGCTCGAGGCCATAAAATCCGAGAGAGGATCCATGTATAAAACAAAGTGTAGACTTTGGAAGAACTACTCGATGGTCGTAAGGCTATTGAGTACAGATGGATTTTAAAAGGAAGACGGACAATGATGGTAAGTGTCACCATTAAGAAAGCTCGACTTGTCGCTAAGATGTTTTCCGACAAGTTCAAGGAGTTGACTACGATGAGACTTTCTCACTCGTAGCGATGCTAAGAGTCTGTTGGAATTATATTAGCAGTTACTGCATTATTTATGAAATCTTGCAAACAGGATGTCAAAACATTGTTTCTTCGACAATTTTCTTGAGGAAAGGTTGTATGTGATACAACCAGAAGGTTTTGTCAATCCTGAAAGATGCTAACAAGTATGCAAAGCTCCAGTAATCCTTCTAAGGACTGGAGTAAGCATCTCGAAGATGGAATATACGCTTTGATGAGATGATCAAAGATTTTGGGTTTATACGAAGTTTATGAGAAACTTATATTTCCAAAGAAGTGAGTGGGAGCACTATAAAATTTCTGATGAGTATATGTTGTTGACATATTGTTGATCGGAAATGATGTAGAATTTCTGGAAAGCATATAGGGTTGTTTGAATGGTGTTTTTCAATGGAAAACCTGGATTAAGCTACTTGAACATTGAGCATCAAGATCTATAAGGATAGATCAAAAACGCTTTATAGTACTTCAAATGAATACATACCGTGACAAGATTTTGAAGGAGTTCAAATAGATCAGCAAAGAAGGAGTTCTTGGCTATTTTATAAGGTGTGAGCATTGAGTAAGACTCAAGATCTGACCACGGCAGAAGAGAGAGAAAGGACGAAGGTCGTCCCTATGCTTTAAACATAGGCTCCATAGAATGCCATGCTGTGTACCGCACATGAAGTGTGCCTTGCCATGAGTCAGTCAAGGGGTACAATTGTGATCCAGGAATGGATCACAAGACAACGGTCAAGGTTATCCTTAGTAACTAGTCGACTAAGGAATTTTCTTAGTTATGGAGGTGGTAAAAGAGTTTGTCGTAAAGGATTACACCGATGCAAACTTTGACACTAATCTGGACGACTCTGAGTAGTAGACCGGATTCGTATAGTAGAGCTGTTATTTGGAATAGTTCCAAATGGCGTGTGGTAGCTGCATATAGGAGATGACATAGAGATTTGTAAAGAACACACGGATCTGAAAGATTCAGACCCGTTGACTAATAACCTCTCTCACAAGCGAGTTATGATCAAACCCAATGGGTGTTGGATTCATTACAATCACATAGTGATGTGAACTAGATTATTCACTCTAGTGCAAGTGGGAGATTGTTGGAAATATGCCCTAGAGGCAATAATAAAATGGTTATTATTATATTTCCTTGTTCATGATAATTGTCTATTGTTCATGCTATAACTGTATTAACTGGAAACCGTAATACGTGTGTGAATACATAGACCACAACATGTCCCTAGTGAGCCTCTAGTTGACTAGCTCGTTGATCAATAGATGGTCATGGTTTCCTGACCATGGACATTAGATGTCATTGATAGCGGGATCACATCATTAGGAGAATGATGTGATGGACAAGACCCAATCCTAAGCGTAGCACAAAGATCATGTAGTTCGTTTGCTAAAGCTTTTCTAATGTCAAGTATCATTTACTTAGACCATGAGATTGAGCAACTCCCGGATACCGTAGGAATGCTTTGGGTGTACCAAACGTCACAACGTAACTGGGTGGCTATAAAGGTACACTACAGGCATCTCCGAAAGTGATTGTTGGGTTGGCACGGATCGAGACTGGGATTTGTCACTCCGTATGATGGAGAGGTATCTCTGGGCCCACTCGGTAATGCATCATCATAATGAGCTCAATGTGGCTAAGTAGTTAGTCACGGGATCATGCATTATGGAACGAGTAAAGTGACTTGACGGTAACAAGATTGAACGAGGTATTGGGATACCGATGATCGAATCTCGGGCAAGTAACATACCGATTGACAAAGGGAATTGTATACGGTATTGATTGAATCCCCGACATCCTGGTTCATCTAATGAGATCATCGTGGAACATGTGGGAGCCAACATGGGTATCCAGATCCCGCTATTGGTTATTGGCCGGAGAACGTCTTGGTCATGTCTGCATGGTTCCCGAACCCATAGGGTCTACACACTTAAGGTTTGGTGACGCTAGAGTTGTTATGGGAAATAGTATGTGGTTACCGAAGGTTGTTCAGAGTCCCGGATGAGATCCCGAACGTGATGAGGAACTCCGGAATGGTCGAGAGGTGAAGATCGATATATTGGACGAAGGGTATTGGAGTCCGAAATTATTCTGGGAGTACCGGGTGACGACCAGCGTGACCGAAAGGTGTTTCGAAGGCCCCGGCAAGCATTGGGGGGCTTATGGGCCAAGGGGAGGGGGCACATCAGCCCACTAAGGGGCTATGCGCCCCTCCCACCCCATCGCATGTAACGTGGAGAGGTGGGGGCGCCTCCCCTAGGGCAGCCACCCCTCCCGGCTTGGGGGGGGGGCAAGTTTCCTAGGGGTGGGGGCGCCCAAACCCATCTAGGGTTTCCCCTGTGGCCGACACGCCTCCCCTAGGGAACCCTAGGGTGCCTCCTCCAGCCTCCCTTACCCCTATATATAGTGAGGGAGAGAGAGGGCAGCCACACCCTTGCCCCTAGCACAGCCCCTCCCTCCTCCAACACTTCATCCTCCTCCATAGTGCTTAGCGAAGCTCTGCCGGAGAACCACGAGCTCCATCACCACCACGCCGTCGTGCTGTCGGAGTTCTCCCTCAACTTCTCCTTTCCCCTTGCTGGATCAAGAAGGAGGAGACGTCCCCGGGCTGTACGTGTGTTGAACGCGGAGGCACCGTCCGTTCGACGCTTAGATCGGAATCGACCGTGATCTGAATCGCTGCGTGTACGACTGCACCAACCGCGTTCTTGTAACGCTTCCGCATCGCGATCTTCAAGGGTATGAAGATCAACTCATCCTCTCCCTCTCTTGTTGCTAGAATCTCCATAGATTGATCTTGGTGATGCATAGAAAATTTTGAATTATTGCTACGTTCCCCAACAGTGGCATCATGAGCTAGGTCTATTGCGTAGATTCTATGCACGAGTAGAACACAAGTAGTTGTGGGCGTTGGTTTGTTCAATATGCTTACTGTTACTAGTCTTATCTTGATTTGGCGGCATCGTGGGATGAAGCGGCCCGGACCGACCTTACACATACGCTTACGTGAGACAAGTTCCACCGACTGACATGCACTTATTGCATAAGGTGGCTAGCGGGTGCCAGTCTCTCCCACTTTAGTCGGATCGGATTCGATGAAAAGGGTTCTTGTGAAGGGTAAATAGCAATTGGCATATCACCGTTGTGGCTTTTGCGTAGGTAAGAAACGTTCTTGCTAGAAACCCATAGCATCCACGTAAAACATGCAACAACAATTAGAGGACGTCTAACTTGTTTTTGTAGGGTATGCTATGTGATGTGATATGGCCAAAAGAATGTGATGAATGATATGTGATGTATGAGATTGATCATGTTCTTGTAATAGGAATCACGACTTGCATGTCGATGAGTATGACAACCGGCAGGAGCCATAGGAGTTGTCTTAATTTATTGTATGACCTGCGTGTCAATCAGAACGCCATGTAATTACTTTACTTTATTGCTAACCGTTAGCCATAGTAGTAGAAGTAATAGTTGGCGAGACAACTTCATGAAGACACGATGATGGAGATCATGATGATGGAGATCATGGTGTCATGCCGGTGACGAAGGTGACCATGCCGCGCCTCGAAGATGGAGATCAAAGGCGCAAGATGATATTGGCCATATCATGTCACTCTATGATTTGCATGTGATGTTTGTCATGTTTACATCTTATTTGCTTAGAACGACGGTAGCATAAATAAGATGATCCCTCGCTAAAATTTCAAGAAAGTGTTCCCCCTAACTGTGCACCGTTGAGAAGGTTCGTTGTTTCGAAGCACCACGTGATGATCGGGTGTGATGGATTCTAATGTTCGAATACAACGGGTGTAAGCCAGATTTACACAAGCAAAACACTTAGGTTGACTTGACGAGCCTAGCATGTACAGACATGGCCTCGGAACACAAGAGACCGAAAGGTCGAACATGAGTCGTATAGTGGATACGATCAACATGAAGATGTTCACCAATGATGACTAGTCCGTCTCACGTGATGATCGGACACGGCCTAGTTGACTCGGTTCATGTATCACTTAGATGACTAGAGGGATGTCTATCTGAGTGGGAGTTCATTAAATAATTTGGTTAGATGAACTTAATTATCATGAACATAGTCAAAAGATCTTTGCAAATTATGTCATAGCTTACGCTTTAGTTTTGAGAAGTCTTTAATGAACCTCCTATAAAAACCGGCAAGACCAAGGAAACTTCTTATACCTTTAATGTCCTTGGGACACAACATCTTTTCAATAGCATCATCTTTAGCTTTATCAACTTCAATACCTCTTTCAGAAATTTTATGCCCCAAGACAATACCTTCATTAACCATAAAGTGGCACTTCTCCCAATTCAAGACAAGATTAGTTTCTTCACATCTCTGCAAAACTCGATCAAGGTTGCTCAAGCAATCATCAAAAGAAGTTCCATATACGAAAAAATCATCCATGAAAACCTCAACAATCTTTTTCACAAAAATCAAGGAATATAGCCATCATGCATCTTTGAAAGGTAGCAGGTGCATTGCATAAACCAAAAGGCATAAATCTATAAGCAAATGTACCGAAAGGGCAAGTAAAAGTGGTCTTTTCTTGATCCTCTTTTGACACATGTATTTGAGAGAAACCAGAATAACCATCTAGAAAGAAAAAATGCGTATGTTTAATCTTTCTAGCGTTTGATCAATAAAAGGTAAAGGGTAATGATCCTTTTTAGTGGCTTTATTTAATTTGCGGAAATCAATTACCATCCTATAACCTGTAACAATTCTTTGTGGGATCAATTCATCTTTATCATTAGGAATGACAGTAATACCTCCCTTCTTAGGGACACAATGGACAGGGCTTACCCACTGACTATCAGCAACAGGATAAATTATACCTGCCTCCAGGAGCTTTAGTATTTCATTTCTTACCACTTCTTTCATCTTAGGGTTTAACCATCGTTGGTGATCAACAACCGGTTTAGCGTCTTTTTCCAATTTTATTTTGTGTTGGCATAGAGTAG
Source organism: Triticum aestivum (assembly GCF_018294505.1). Lineage (NCBI taxonomy): Eukaryota > Viridiplantae > Streptophyta > Magnoliopsida > Poales > Poaceae > Triticum > Triticum aestivum. The sequence continues at coordinate 637,475,482 of NC_057801.1, forward strand.
GACTAATGCCCTTAAGATCATCAAGAGTATATCCAATAGCAGCACAGTGCTTCTTTAGAGTTTTCAATAATTTCTTTTCTTCATGCTATGAAAGGTTAGCACTAATAATAACAGGATATATCTTATTTTCATCAAGATAAGCATATTTAAGAGTATCTGGTAATGGTTTAAGCTCAAACACGGGATCACCCTTGGGTGGAGGAGGATACCCTAGGATTTCAACAAGCAAGTTGTGTTTCAAAATAGGTCCTTGTTTAAAGAATACTTCATCTATTTCCCTTCTTTCATTCATAAACATATCATTTTCATGGTCTAGCAAATATTGTTCTAAAGGATCATTAGGAGGTACGACAATAGAAGCAAGAACAATAATTTCATCTTTACTAGGCAATTATTTATCATGGGGTTGCCTACTAAATTTAGCAAAATTAAACTCATGAGACATATCTCCTAACCCCATAGTAACAATATCCTTTTCACAATTTATCCTAGCATTGACAGTATTCAAGAAGGGTCTACCAAATATGATGGGACAAAAGTTATCTTGTGGGGAAGCAAGAACAAGAAAATCAGTAGGTATTTAATTTTCCCACACAAGACTTCTACATCTCTAACAATCCCAACCGGTGAGATAGTATCTCTATTGGCAAGCTTAATAGTAACATCAATATCTTCTATCTCAGCAGGTGCAATATCATGCATAATTTCTTTATATAAGGTGTAAGGTATCGCACTAACACTAGCCCCCATATCACATAAGCCATGATAACAGTGATCTCCTATTTTAACAGAAACAACAGGCATGCCAACAATAGGTCTATGTTTATCTTTAGCATCGGGTTTAGCAATTCTAGCAGCTTCATCACAGAAGTATATAACATGCCCATCAATATTATCGGCCAAGAGATCTTTAACCATAGCAATACTAGGTTCAACTTTAATTTGCTTAGGGGGTTTGGGTGTCCTAATATTACTTTTGTTGACCACAGTTGAAGCTTTAGCATGATCCTTTATTCTAACAGGAAAAGGTGGTCTCTCAACATAAGAAGTAGGAACAATAGGATCATTATAAGTGATAGTCTTCTCTTCAACTTTAATAGGTGCAACTACTTTTACTTCAATGGGGGGATTATATTTAAACCACTTCTCCTTAGGGAGATCAACATGAGTAGCAAAGGATTCATAGAAAGAAGCTACTATCTCAGAGTCAAGTCCATATTTAGTGCTAAATTCACGGAAAACATCGGTATCCATAAAAGATTTAACACAATCAAACTTAGGCGTTATACCTGACTCTTTACCTTTGTCGAGATCCAAATCTTCAGAGTTGCGTTTAATTCTTTCCAATAAATCCCATTTGAATTCAATAGTCTTCATCATAAAAGAACCAGTACAAGAAGTATCGAGCATGGAGTGATTATTGAGAGAAAGCCGAGCATAAATTTTTTGGATAATAATTTCTCTTGAGAGCTCATGATTGGGGCATGAATATAACATTGACTTGAGCCTCACCCAAGCTTGAGTTATGCTTTCTCCTTCGCGAGGCCAAAAATTATATATATAATTACGATCACGATGAACAAGGTGCATAGGATAAAACTTCTGATGAAATTCCAATTTCAATCGATTGTAGTTCCATGATCCCATATCATCACATAGCCTAAACCATGTCAATGCCTTTCCCTTCAAAGATAAAGGGAAGACCTTCTTATTGATAACATCCTCGGGCATACCTGCAAGCTTAAATAATCCACAAACTTCATCCACATAGATTAGGTGTAAATCAGGATGCAATGTTCCATCTCCTGTAAAAAGGATTAGCTAGCAGTTTCTCTATCATACCCAAAGGAATTTCAAAGTAAAAAATTTCAGTAGGTTCAGTAGGTTGAGGAGCAACTCTTTGCTCTACTGTTCGGGGTGAAGATACACCGAACAAGCCCCTCAAAGGATTACTTTCCACAGTAACAAGTGACAGTAGATTTCAGCACACTATATAAATTTTTCCTTACCAAATTCCACTTACCAAAGGCGCTTCACTCCCCAGAAATGGAGCCAAAAAAGATTCTTGATGACCCACAAGTGTAGGGGATCTATCGTAGTCCTTTCGATAAGTAAGAGTGTCGAGCCCAACGAGGAGCAGAAGGAAATGACAAGCGGTTTTCAGTAAGGTATTCTCTGCAAGCACTGAAATTATCAGTAACAGATAGTTTTGTGATAAGGTAATTTGTAACGGGTAACAAGTAACAAGTGTAAATAAAGTGCAGCAAGGTGACCCAATCCTTTTTGTATCAAAGGATAAGCCTGGAAAAACTCTTATATGGAGGAAAGAGCTCCCGAGGACACATGTGAATTATTGTCAATCTAGTTTTCATCACGCTCATATGATTCACGTTCGGTACTTTGATAATTTGATATGTGGGTGGACCGGTGCTTGGGTGCTGTCCTTCCTTGGACAAGCATCCCACTTATGATTAACCCCTATTGCAAGCATCCGCGACTACAAAAGAAGTATTAAGACAAACCTAACCATAGCATGAAACATATGGATCCAAATCCTCTTACAAAGCAACGCATAAACTAGGGTTTAAGCTTCTGTCACCCTAGTAACCCATCATCTACTTATTACTTCCCAATGCCTTCCTCTAGGCCCAACCAATGGTGAAGTGTCATGTAGTCGACGTCCACATAACACCACTAGAGGAAAGACAACATACATCTCATCAAAATATCGAACGAATACCAAATTCACATGACTACTTATAGCAAGACTTCTCCCATGTCCTCAGGAACAAACGTAACTAATCACAAATCATATTCATGTTCATAATTAGAGGAGCATTAATATGCATAAAGGATCTGAACATATAATCTTCCACCGAATAAACCAATAGCATCAACTACAAAGAGTAATCAACACTACTAGCAACCTACAGGTACCAATCTGAGGTTTTGAGACAAAGATTGGATACAAGAGATGAACTAGGGTTTGAGAGGAGATGGTGCTGGTGATGATGTTGATGGAGATTAACCCCCTCCCAATGAGTGGATCGATCGTGATAAAGATGGTGATGATTTCCCCCTTCCGGAGGGATGTTTCCCCGGCAGAACAGCTCCGCTGGAGCCCTAGATTGGTTCCGCCAAGGTTCCGCCTCGTGGCGGCTGTGTTTCGTCCCGAAAGCTTGCTTGCTATTTTTTCCAGGGTAAAAGACTTCATATAGCAGAAGATGGGCACCGGAGGCCTGCCAGGGGGCCCACGAGGCAGGGGGCGCGCCCCGGGGGGGGGGGGGGGTAGGGCGCGCCCCCACCTCGTGGATGGTGGGTGCCCCCCTCTGGTACTTTCTTCGCTCAGTATTTTTTATTAATTTCAAAAATAACTTCCGTGGAGTTTTAGGACTTTTGGAGTTGTGCAAAATAGGTCTCTAGTATTTGCTCCTTTTCCAGCCCAGAATTCCAGCTGCCAACATTCTCCCTCTTCATATAAACCTTGTAAAATAAGAGAGAATAGGCATACATATTGTTACATAATGTGCAATAACATCCCATAATGCAATAAATATAGATATAAAAGCATGATGAAAAATGGATGTATCAGTGCTACTAGCTTTATATATAGTGCCCTCTATCTTCTAGTTTTACAATCTCAACACAAAGCCAAGGGCGACCACTTGTGTTGGATGACCATGGCAAAGTATGCACATATGCCTTTCATCCTTATGGTCCTTGTTCTACGCACCAGCTTCCAAGCCCAAGGTATGAAACACACCTCTGGACTCTGGTCACTAAATTTAGGTATACCTACACAAAATTGTTATAGGAAGTTCACTAACACGATGCTGAAACAAATATAACAATCATCCATTGCATGATGATATATTTTGTGAATATGCTCTCACATGAAACATAATAAAAATTTATTGTCTATCTTTTTTATGGATGATCTCATAGAACTGTTGCTAAAGTTTTTCCCTAATCATAAATAAATACTTGATATGTAGGACAACTAGGACCGACGGAGACACACAACATCACCGAGTACATTCCATTGGAGTTCACAAAGACTTTTTTCCAACCCCACGGAATACATCCCTCTGATACATCGATTGCATTTAAAAGGTGTAGGCTGTGCCCCTGCTGCCCAAAGGATCCCAAGAAACCATGTTGTCGGATTTCGGGATCCGGCAGACCCTTGAGGTTCGAACACTGGGGTGCGCGCGGAGATTCGACCCTCTACCGGCTCGCTCCTCGCTGAATCGCTAAGACCTAAACTACCAAACAGAACAGCACAAGAGACACAAGATTTATACTGGTTCAGGCCACCATTGTGGTGTAATACCCTACTCCAGTGTGTGGTGTGGTGGATTGCCTCTTGGGCTTGATGATGAACAATACAAGGCAGAACAACCTCGCGAGGGTCTGTTCTTGGCTGGTGCGACGAACTGCTGGGAGGGGTTCAATCGCTCTATCTCTCTCTTTCTATCCTAGGTGTATGCCAGATACCAGATGCCTCTACCCTGGGGGTGGCTAGTCCTATTTATAGGCAAAGGCCCTGGGCCTCTTCCCAAATATTGAGCGGGAAGGGCGCCAACAATTGGCCATTTTGAAGGGGAACAACGAGTACACTTATCCTGACTAAAGTTGGTCCTCGCCTGTCAAAGGCTCTGGTGGTGACGCCGGCTTGGGCTCCACAATGACTTCCTTCCGGCCGTTGCGCTGGTCTTGGTCTTGTTGCACCGAAATGGACGCCTTTGCTTGATGCTCTCGCCTGCGCTTGCCCCCTTTGCACCAAAGAGAAAGGGAGGACACTGCGCAGGCTGGCGCCCGACTGGCGCCCTTGGTCGTCATGGCTTGCGTCATGGGCACCTCGTGAGGTACCCCGCCTTGAACTCTACGCCTCCTCATGAGCCAGCCTGACGAGGCCGTGCCTGAGGAAGCTCCTTGTCATCCGCCCCGCGAGGCGTGGCCCCTCGCGAGGGTCTTGAGCTCGTGTTGATGAAGATGGGCTGTGCTGGGCCTCCTTTGAGCCACGCCGGAGGCCGCAGGTAGGCAAGTCTGGGGACCCTCGTTCCCAGAACGTCGACAGTAGCCCCCGGGCCCACGGCGCGCCCGAACTTGGCCGAGCAGAGAGGCGAAAGGGCAAGTGCGAAGCGTCACGAGCCCTAACAGCCTGCGGCCTTGGGTGCCGCGTGGCAGTCGATTGGTCGGGGGTGGCTCCGCTTCCCCATGATGCCTTGGTAACCGCGTGGATTCGACAAGTCCCTGCATGCAAAGCGGGTCATGATTACCTGCGGTCGTGGAGGTCGACGGTTGGCCTTCGCCGGCTATAGGTACGGAACGGCATGCGCCCTTCCAGGCTATCCCCCCTTGCTTCTCCTTCTTCCCCATGGCTCCACCAAGGAAGTTTTCGGCCGCAGAGAAAGGAAAAGCCCGCCAGGCCGAGTCTTCCTCTCCCCCGCTCAAGCGCGGTCGTGGTCGCCCTCGCAAGCATCCTGTGCCCTCCACGGTGGCCCCTCGCGGTCGCGGAGGTGACTCTCTGCACGGCGATGAGCGGCTGGCCATGGTCGGCGGGCGTGCTCCGGCCATGCGACCCCCGAGGCCGCGCCTCCATTCTGCGGAGGTGCTGCCAGAGTTCATTGTGTGGGTGGTGGAGCCGTCCGGCACCCGGCTTCAGCTCCCTCGCTTCCTCCTGGGTGAGCTCCCAGCCGGCGCCTTGGGTGGCCTCTGGCTCCAGGCGGATGGCTGCTGCAGCCGGGCCTCGTGGGCCCCGCTGGAGGTCTCTGCTGCAGGGAAACTGGCCCTGACCCGCGGTTGGCAGATGTTTGCTCGCGCGCGGGGTCTCCGCCGCCGGTGCTCTCTACACTTCAAGTTCGACGGCGATGCCACCCTCTACGTGAGGGTGTTTGGGGAAGATGGTCTCTGTGCGGGGTGCTGCCCTGAATTCGACGACCGTGGCCGGGGACTCGGCCTCGGCGAGGACAGAGAGGGCAGCGCGCGGGCGGTTGGTGACGCCCATGACTCCTCAAGCTTCACCAGCTCTTCTTCGGGTAGCGACCCTTCTAGCAGCGGCCGCGACCAGCCTCCACGCCGCCGCACCTGCTTGGAGGGTGGCAGCGGGTCTGCTCGCCGTCGCGCCCCGGTGAAGCGCGAGAGGGAGTCCGCTTGAGCTCCGGAGGTGGCTCTAGTCTTCCAAGAGGGCCGGCGCGGGACGTGCTTCGCCTGCTTTTGTTCTTTCCTTTCTTTTCCCCTGCAAAAAGACAGTAATGTGCGGCCCCGTGGGGGCGCGTTTGGGTTAACATCGTCGATCATCGTACTATTTTTTTGTTATCCCAATATTGTTCCTTTCTGTTGTGAGCCCATTCGCAAGTGACCCCTAGCTTCAGCCGCGGGGGCGACCGACCCATGCCCTGTATTCGCATCGTGGTGCCCGTGAGGCATGGTCCGGACGGGTGCTCCGGTAGTGGACCCGGGCCGTGAAAACTTGAGCGGTAGGGGCAGGAACACTCGCGAGGGCTCCCGGGGATTCCGCCTCGTGAGCCCCCGCGTCAGAGAAATTGAGGCAGGAGAGCGATAAAGGTCGAAGAACCACATGTCAAAAGGCGGCGACAGTTTCGATAAAAACTCCAAATGAGAATGAACTAGCCAACTGCAGAAAGCAAATGAAAAAGCCGCGTCCGGCACCTAGTCTAGTCTTCGACGTCTTCTCACCAGCGCGGAGCTAAGTGCTGCCACTGGGCGTGGGAGGGAGCCCCAGGGCCTGAGGCCGGCACCCCTGAGACTCCGGGGCGTGTACAGCCCCAACTCATTATTACGTGAGAGTGTCACGGGCGGCGAGCTTCATAGGCGTTGGCCTTCTTCACAGGCTCCGGGCCTTTCTTCGGGGAAGCGAGCTTCACGGGCGTTGGCCCTCTTCACAGGCTCCGGGCCTTTTCCAAAACGCGACAGCTTAACAGGCACTCACCTTCTTCACAGGCTCCGGGCCTTTTCCCAAAGGATGAGCTTCACAGGCATTCGCCTTTGTCGGTGTACTAGAGTAGGGGTACCCAAGTATCCCGAACTCGTGCACGGGCAGTTGCAGCGCCCCGCGGCAAGGCTTGCCGAACGACCGCCAAGACCCTCCGTGGTTCCCTTGAAGACCATTCAAGAACAAAGTACTCAAACCAAGGCCCCGGCAAGAGGAGCTTGCCGGGAAGGCCAACCAAGGCCTCGGCAAGAGGAGCTTGCCGGGAAGGCCAACCCAGGCCCCGGCAAGAGGATCTTGCCGGGAAGAGACAAGACCCCGGCAAGAGGAGCTTGCCGGGAAGGCCAACCCAGGCCCCGGCAAGAGGATCTTGCTGGGAAGAGACAAGACCCCGGCAAGAGGAGCTTGCCGGGAAGGCCACTCAAGGCATACCAAGAAAGCTTGTCGTGACACGCCCTGCGTCCCGGCAAGGCCCGGTGAGCAACAAGCTCCCAAACACGACAAGACGATGACCGCGGCAAGGAGCTTGCCGCGGGAAACCCCCACTTCGTGCCCGCGCTCCAGCACACCTGCTAACGTGTCGCTCCAGGACTCTCCCAAGCACACGTGGCAGGAGGCCGCGCAGCTAGGGGTGCGCGGTGGCAAGCGGAGACGAAGAGAAGGCCATCGTGGCAAACGGTGGTGCTCCTAACGGTCACTTTTTACACTGTTTAGGCAACTCAGACAGGCATTTAATGACCTTGTCCCCTGCCGTCAGAGTTAGGTAGGGTGCACTGTATCCACAGTAGCGGTAGCTGCACCTACCACATCCTTTTCCATTTTTACCCTTCTAGTCTACGTTGCCACCTGTCGGTGACCCCTTGAAAGTATAAAAGGAGGCCCAGGCGCAACATAGAAAGGGTTCGATTCAGCCGGTTCGGCTCATTCGAAACATCAGGAACACTCTCACGCTCAGTCTGGCAGCGTCCATCGCTCCTGAGCAAGAATTCAATACACACAAACAAGCAGCAGTAGGGTTTTACGCATCCGTGCGGCCCGAAGCTGGGTAAAACTGCTCGCGTGTACTGCCTCGATCCGCTCTTTGTGCGACCTCCGCCTCCCTCCGAACCGAAAGGGGCCCTATCCCCATAGGTGTTGGTGGATCAGCTTCCCCGACACTCATGAAGCGGCAGGGCGGGGCCAATATTTTCCATGCTAGATGTGTTATTCTCAAGATGAGTGTTTATTTACTTGTCATTGCACGAGAATCCAGCGGTAATAGGGATGCCAGTCCCAAATGAAAAGGAAATTTACTTTATGTTGTCAAACAATAAATTCCTTGGAAAGTGTTGGTGTGGAAGGCACCCGTCGATACAGCTAGCCATGGATTGTGAAAGAATGGTGGAAAAGGAATAAACTTTATTTTTTGTTTGGGAACCGCCTATGAAATATCTAGCATGGAAATGTTGGGAATTACTCGGTCGTTTTCGTTGACGGGAAAAGTATGCCTCTTAAAAAAATTATCTCTCAATTTAAGCCTTGAACTCTGGCACCTCTACAAATCCCTACATCCCTCTGCAAAGGGCCTATCTATTTACTTCATGCAATTTTTATTTTTATTTGAGTCTCATCTTCTCTTATAAAGCACCAACTAGGGAGCACTATGGTCGTACTTGAGCATTAGATGTAGCTAATATGCGAGTGTGTTTCATGAATGTATCAATGATTGAGCATGATCGGCTAGGGATAACTTTCTTTAGTGTTGATATTTTGAAAGACATGGTTGCTTGTTGATATGCTTGAGTATTGAAATCTTCATGTCAAAATTAGACTATTGCTTTGAACCATATAAAAGTCTGAATGTCCATGCTACAAAAGAAAAGGATGTGTGATGGGACATGTTAGGAAGCATTCCACATCAAAAATTCTGTTTGTATCATTTACCTACTCAAGGACGAGTAGGAATTAAGCTTCGGGATGCTGATACGTCTCCAACATATCTACAATTTTTGATTGTTCCATGCTGTTATATTATCATTCTTGGATGTTTTACAATCATTTATAGCAACTTTATATCATTTTTGGGACTAACCTATTGACATAGTGCCCAGTGCCAGTTGCTGTTTTTTGCTTGTTTTTTACTTCGTAGAATATCAGTACCAAACACAGTCCAAACACAACGAAACTTTTTGGAGATTTTTTCAGGACCAGAAGACACCCAGTGGCCAAAGAAATACCAGAGGTGATGCCCGAGCTGGGCACAACCCACCAGGGCATGCGAGGAGGCCTAGGCGCGCCCAGAGGGGTTGTGCCCCCCTCGGTGACCTTCTGCACTACCTCTTCGCCCTATAAATTTCCAAATATTCCAGAAATCCTAGGGGAGTCAACGAAACACAATTCCAGCTGCCGCAAGGTCCAGAACCACCAGATCCAATCTAGACACCATCATGGAGGGTTTTATCATCCTCTTTGGTGCCTCTCTGATGATGCGTGAGTAGTTCACCATAGACCTACAGGTTCGTAGGCAGTGGCTAGATGGCTTCCTCTCTCTCTTTTGATTCTCAATACATTGGTCTCTTGGAGATCTATTTGATGTAACTCTTTTTGCGGTGTGTTTGTTGGGATCCGATGAACTTTGAATTTATGATCAGATCTATATCCATGAATATTATTTGAGTCTTATTTGATCTCTTATATGCATGATTATTTATAGCCTCATATTTCTTCCTCGAATCTTTGGTTTACTTAGGCCAACCAGATCGATTTTTCTTGCCATGGGAAGAGGTGCTTTGTGATGGGTTCGATCTTGCGGTGTTCTTTACCAGCGACAGAAGGGGCAGCAAGACATGCATGTATCATTGCTATTAAGGATAACAAGATGGGGGCTATTCCTACATGAATAGATCTCGTCTACATCATGTCATCATTCTTATTGCATTACTCCATTTTTCCATGAACTTAATACACTAGATGCATGCTGGATAGTGGTCGATGTGTGAAGTAATAGTAGTGGATACAGGAAGGAGTCGGTCTACTAACCTTGGACGTGATGCCTATATATTGATCATTGCCTTGGATATCATCATAATTATTTGATCTTCTACCAATTGCCCAACAGTAATTTGTTTACCCACCGTGTGCTATTTCTTGAGAGAAGCCAAAAGTGAAATCTACAGCCCCCGGGTCTATTCTTTATCATATTTGCTTTGAGATCTATTTTATTTTATTTTATTTTTAGATCTACTATTCTAAAAACGCAAAAATACCTTGCTGCACTTTTTTATTACTTATTTTATTTCACGTCTTATCGAGATGTATTTATCCAATCGACCGCAATTTTTATCCTGTCAACTTGACTGTTTCTGGCGATGTTACCCAAAGAGGGATTGACAACCCCTCATACGCATCGGGTTGCAAGTTTTTGTTCTTTGTGTGCAGGTACCGTTTACATAGTGTTGATTGGTTCTCCTACTGGATTGATACCTTGCTTTCATAACTGAGGGAAATACCTATCGTAGTTGTGCTGCATCATCCCTTCCTCTTTGGGTAAATACCGATGTAGCTTCAAGCGACATCATGAAACATCAGTCGTAAACATGTAGATGACCATTGTTTAACCAGTGAAGGGGCTAAAATTCAGTAGCCCAAATTAGGATTACACTTGACGTTTTCTATAGAGAAACATAGGTACTGTAGTAGCATATGCTTAGGTTCAGGCATTTAAACCATAGCAGGCTGTAGAAAATTCAAGGTCATGCTCAGTAAATACCTGTATAGATGTATGTTAGTTACATCAGCACATACGTAAATGAAGAGAATTAATTTTACCAATAATGTCGACTGCTACCTTCTGCCTTTAATTGTAACTGAAAAAGTTCAAATATAAATCTCTGGAAGTTGTTGTGATCAATCACCTGTTCTAGTGTCTTTTTCTTCTCAAACATGAAAAAATACCATGTGATTTTGATCAACCTGGCCATCATAAAACCAAATACATCCACCAATCCTATATTTAAAGCAAGTGAGCACCCTGCCCAATCCAATCTACTACAACAGAAAGGAACATACACTAAGTAAGAGCTTGGAAGAAGGAACAAATTAATTAGGGGGAAACCATATCTCACAGCAAGCCGAGTAAAAGGGTGTCGTCGTGTTGGAAGCCACAACTGGCAAGTGGACCACCACCAATGTGCGGTCCTATGACATGACCATGCTCTTCACGTGCGGCACACTCGTCGCGTTGTCCTTGATCTGCGGGGTTTCCCTCCTCTCCATCAAGCCGATGGTATATATATATGGTTAAAACACCATGAGAATGTCAGTAAGTGGGCTTTGACCCAAAGGCATTTTTCTCGCATCCACTACACTAATCGCCTTCTCTGTATTTATCTTTAGCAGATTCGCTAGCCCTGAAATCTTTAGGGAAAATTTTAAGGCGCAGACTATAACAGAAAAGCGTGAAGCACAGTACAACATAATTATCTCACCCCTTGGTATGATCTCTCGTCATTGTCATAAACTGGTCTTCTTTAATTCCAAAGGCAAGTGCTTCTGCAAAAATCATCATTGAAGCAATCATATTAGAAATTCATGAAACTGATTTGTAGTGTGTACATCGAGAACAAGGAAAAAGTAACATAATTGGGCATCTAGCAACTGATTTTCATTACCTTTTAAACACATTTCAATGAAGGGGTTAATACTGCCATCACATGGCATAAGCTTCATAACTATAAGTGTGGTAACGTGTCTATAAATTCAAAAGTCGGTGGCCAAATACTTTGTGTAATACATGAATAAAACAAATATAGGATTCACTAATACATGACTAAAACAAACTTTCTTGTCTCTGTGTAACAATCACTCAGGAAAATATTGAAATTCGATTGTACAAAGTTGAACACATCGTTGGAAGTAAAATCTCAAATTCAACTATATACAACGTTTTTGAGTGGCTTCCACACTAAACAAATCACCAACTATTTCACCCACTTAACCCCCGGAATAATAACAAGCACACGTGTGTACAAACAAGTTGGGCGGGAACTATTTGAGGATAAAAAATGCAGAGAAATAGAAGTGAAGAAACCAATCATATACCTTCATATTCACTTACTCGATTCTCCTAGAAATCTTCTAAGGTTGGCGTTCTTCTACCTGAACCAGAACCATTAAGCATGCAAACCAATCAACGACACAAGACGTAGTGTCCATCCATGAGACATACATGAACATTTAGTAACTCACCTCTTGATACATAATGTAACTTGAACAAAGAAGAAACTGAAGGGTGCTCATTGTACCTGCTAATCATAAAGTTTGCACAAACAAAGGCATAAATAGTAGCATCCTTCTGAACAACCAAAAACAACAACCCCAGTAGCACAATTGGTACCATTAGCAGTTGAGGTGATGGTTGCAACAAGGATTGTCTAGATGCGTCCAAAAGTAACATTGTTTAGCATAGGGGCTAGCATCTTAGCTAGTAAAATTAGACATGACCAAATAATGAAACCAATGAAGTGTAATCCCAAATAAGTTAGCAATACAAATAGTTACACGACGTTCCCAATCTCACCTCATTCTTCTTCTAGATTGATATCTCTGCAACCTTCTTTGGCGAAAGATCTATAGAAACAAGGAGGAAGTGGATCAGGCCTCCTCCACCTCAGGCAACATAGAGGCACTTCAACACCACCCATTCTGCACATGAATGTAAATAGAGAGGAGGATGCCTAACCTATTCAAAGCTCTATCTGGTGAACAAATTTCACTACTACACCCAAGGCCATCACACTGAAGGTCTTAGTTCCTTACGTCATCACCGATTCCCTCAAAAAATATACCAAAAAAGACAAATTTAGCAACCATATCTCATTTGCTAATCTCCATATTTACCAATTTCTTGTTTGTATTAGTAAGAAACAAGAGAACAGAAGGCCCTAGCATACCTGTAGAGACGCTATTTTAAAGCGCCGCAATAGAAGAAGCGGTGAGCCTTGCGCCATCAGCCATTCCTGATGAAGCGGCCCATATCCGATGCTTTCACCACCATCGCCACATGTTGTGACTGCTGCTACCCTCCTCCCCTTTTAGATGATGAGTCTCCACCCACCTGCTAGCATGGGGCGCGATCGATGAGAGGGGCGGGTCGATGGCGGTGCGAGTCCCCGCCCTCCTCCACTAGAGACATCATCGATGGGGAAGGCAAGGATATGTAGGTCCTGGGGCCGGGAGGTAGGAGGCACGCGCACGATGGTGGAGAGGCCCATCAATGGGCGCCGGAGTGGAGGTGCCTCCAACCGGCCGTGCGCGGCGGCGGCTAGGAACCCTAGTGTTGCGTTCCATAGCGAGCTGTGCGAGAGAGAGTTGCGTGCGAGGGTGGAGAAGAAAAGGATCACCGCTACATTTTACAAAGAAGGAGTTATCTGGGGGAATCCCTTTGACACAGTAAATGGACACATGTATAGCGTGGTTACTCGCCCATACCGTGTACCTTATTATGTTTGATGGTTGAATTAGCAACTCCAACTCCAACATATACCCATTATTAAGTTTCCCATCAAGTTTTATTGAGTGTCACATCTATCAAGATCATCCAACACTACAAAAAAAAATACACTTCCGTGATGATACGTGTTTGTTACAGTAGGTCATGTTTTCTGTCATGCATTTACATCCATGACAATTTTATGACAGAATCAAGATAGTCATACATGTGCTGTCGTAGAAGTGTTCCATGACATTACCAAAATTATCATCATGGAAGTGTCCACTTCCATGACGATAAATCACGCGTCATAGAAGTGCTTTCGTCAAGGGTGACCGACACGTGGCATCCACCGTAACGGCTCACCATTAAGCTATCGGGTCCGGTTTTGGATCCGATAACCCATTAACAACCCCGACCAATGGGGATTTTCCACGTGTGAAATCATCATTGGCTGGAGGAAACACGTGTTGGCTCACCGTTGGGACGGATGACATCCACTCATTGGACTGAAGGCGCCTGATATGTTGACATGTGGCACGGCCCAACAGAGCCCCATTCCTATGAAAAGGCCGGCCCGTTTGACTTGGTCAAAAGGTGGCGGGCTGGCCCACGGAAAGCCTGTTGACTGCCTGTTCGCATATAGCCCATTTATGGCCCATTATTCCCAGGGCCCGTTACGACCTATCCGAATTAGGCCCAGTAGCGTCATCTGGGCCGTTCAATATGATTCCAGCCCGTTTTAACTTCCGGCCCATGTATGGCCCATGACGTCCTTCGGCCTATATGAGGCCCTTTGTAACTCTTGGCCCATTAACGGCATGTGGTGAAACTGACCCGTAATGAACAGTGTATCACTTTATACCCATTAATGGCCCGTGGTGAAACTGGCCCGTAATGAAGAATGTATCACTTTATACCCATTAATGGCCCATTATTCCATTGGGCCATTTCCAGCCCATGTTATCTTTTGGCCTTCCCAGGGCCCATTTATTCTTGGGCTCATTTCCAGCATTCGGTTACTTACGGCCCGTTACTGTAATTTTCTCCTTGTGGGCCAAATTCAGCCCGTGGCTACAGCCGGCCCGTTTGTGGCCCGTTAATACGTTGGGCCATTTTCATAGCATCATCAAATACGGCCGATTAATGATGGCCTTTTATGGTCGGCCCATGAACGGACGATTCCAACTCTATCCCGTTTACGGCCATAATGCGGTTTGTTATTGGCCCATGTTTGGCCAATCGATCATATGGCCCGTAGAAGGCCCATTGATGATACGTCCCGTAGAAGGCCCATTGTGTCTACGACCCTTAGAAGGCCCATTGTTTCTATGGCCCGTAGAAGGACCATTGTTTCTATGGCCCGTAGGAGGCCCAGTGTCACTACAGTAAATATGTGGCCCATGGTTATTGTGGCCTAGGTTTAAAAAATAGGTTATTGCGGCCACTAGCAAACCGTGGAAAAAGAACTGCACTCACTACAAGCAAAGAAATAAACAAGACCACAAGGAAATAAATAAGCAAACAACTTACGCTAGGCTATCACGACTATTATACATATTACATCCACTGGGAATCAAAGTTCGCCACCAATGCAAATATAGGGAACAAAGTAGCATATCATAAACGTTGGTTGTCAAAGTTGGCGACCAGTGCAAATAAACGCCACAGCAAAACAAGTCCAGAACTGAAACCACTTCAGAAGATCTCAAGAAACAATATCATGGGTACCCATAATGCTGGCAAGATGCTTAGCAAGCTTATTAACTTTCTCTTGTTTGGCGCTTAAATCCTCCAACGCTTGTTGTTGCACCAGAAAGTATGCATCTGAATTCTGCAGGGACTTCCTTGGTCCTTCAGCTTCCTGTTGCAGCACATGTGATCGATGTCTTCCAACTTGAAGTTGAGACTCAAGAAGATGAACTGATTCGGGCAGCAAGTTTGAAGAGCTTGTGCCAGCAGTAGTGGCCAATAACTCGAACACTACATCAAAATGGGACTTTTGGGTTCTCTCATTGTCGTCAAGATAGTTTTTATCAGCTTTCTTGGAGACCAACAGGGATGTCTCACTATCTTGAACCTTATCTACATTACTTCCTTTACCATTGCCCAACGGGGTACTGTTCTCCAATATTTTGTCCGCATTCTAAAAGAGAAACAAGCAGACACATCACAGGTTTAGCATGTTGTATATAAAACTCATTTTGGTAAATCATTTTAGTAGTAAAGTGGACAGGATAACAACATGAAACAAACATATATCTATGTACCATGGTCACTTTATGGTCTATATCATTCTAGTTTTTGTTGCCAAATCAAGATAGAGACACAGTTCAAATAATATTTGTTCAAGACAAAGCAGAATAGACAGAATATAAGTGTGGGAAACTATAGAGCAATAACAACACTTGTAATGTGCATGGCATGAGAACATAACTGTTTATTCAATTGAAACAGAAATCAACATAGAGCAAGTTACAACAGCAAACCAGTTAAAGAAACAGGTTTAAAACATACCTGTTACGCCATTGGAGTTTCAATTCCATCCTTCAAATTTGAAAATAGTTGGTACAAGTAAATACAGTGATGCAAGAGCAAAGGAGTATGAACCATAGCTACAGAACTTGACCTGAGAACAAGTCTTCTTCTCGTTTAAGCGCTGAGTTGGGATTCAGAGTGGTGGTCCTCGTGCTTTGGGCACTGCAGTTTCCTTACTAACTGCTCGTGTTTGGGTGCTCTATGGTGGAGACGGTGTTGTGTCAACTGGAACTGGGTTACTATCTGGGTTGGGGTTAGAAGGGGTGTAGCTGGTTCTCTGTCCAACTGGGTAGGGGTACAATCTGCGAGAGTCTGGGTTATGTGTGGTGGGGCTGGTTCTTGGGCAAGTACAACCGTGGTTCTATCTACATCAACTGGTAGTACTATCTTTTCTTAAGACCGTGTTGTTACTCCCTGATAAGTCTCCGTCGTATCTATAATTTTTTATTGTTCCATGCCAATATTATTCAACTTTCAAATACTTTTGGCAACTTTTTATACTATTTTTGAGACTAACATATTGATCCAGTGCCCAGTACCAGTTCCTGTTTGTTGCATGTTTTATGTTTTGCAGAAACCCCGTATCAAACAGAGTCCAAACGGGATAAAAACGGACGGAGAATATTTTTGATATATTTTTGATTTTTGGGAAGAAAAATCAACGCGAGACGATGCCCGAGGGGGCCACGAGGCAGGGGCGCGCCCCTGACCCTCGTGGGAACCCCGTAAGGCAGTTGCTGCTCTTATTTTGCCGCAAGAAAGCAAATTTTCGGGAAAAAAATCACCGCGAAGGTTTCAATCCAATCGGAGTTACGGATCTTCGGATATATAAGAAATGGTGAAAGGGCAGAATATGAGAGCGCAGAAACAGAGAGAGACAGAGAGACATATCCAATCTCGGAGGGGCTCTCACCCCTCCCACGCAATGGAGACCATGGACCAGAGGGGAAACCCTTCTCCCATCTAGGGAGAGGGTCAAGGAAGAAGAAGAAGGGGGGCTCTCTCCCCCTCGCTTCCGGTGGCGCCGGAACGCCGCCAGGGCCATCATCATCACCGCGATCTACACCAACACCTCCACCATCTTCACCAACATCTCCATCACCTTGCCCGATCTATATTCAGCAGTCCACTCTCCCGCAACCCGCTGTACCCTCTACTTGAACATGGTGCTTTATGCTTCATATTATTATCCAATGGTGTGTTGCCATCCTATGATGTCTGAGTAGATTTTCGTTGTCCTATCGGTAATTGGTGAATTGCTATGATTGGTTTAATTTGCTTGTGGTTTTGTTTCTGTCCTATTGTGCCCTCTGTGTCGCGCAAGCATGAGGGATTCCCGCTGTAGGGTGTTGCAATACGTTCATGATTCGCTTATAGTGGGTTGCTTGAGTGACAGAAGCATAAACCCGAGTAAGGGGTTGTGGCGTATGGGAATAAAGAGGACTTGATGCTTTAATGCTATGGTTGGGTTTTACCTTAATGATCTTTAATAGTTGAGGATGCTTGCTAGAGTTCCAATCATGAGTGCATATGATCCAATAAAGAGTTCCAATCATAAGTGCATATGATCCAAGAGGAGAAAGTATGTTAGCTTATGCCTCTCCCACATAAAACTTGTTATCGGTCTAGTAAAGTAGTCAATTGCTTAGGGACAATTTCACAACTCCTACCAGCACTTTTCCACACTCGCTATATTTACTTTATTGCTTCTTTATCTAAATAGCCCCTAGGTTATATTTATGTGCTCTTTATATTCTTGCAAACCTATCCAACAACACCTACAAAGTACTTCTAGTTTCATACTTGTTCTAGGTAAAGCGAACATTAAGCATGCATAGAGTTGTATAGGTGGTCGATAGAACTTCAGGGAATTTTTGTTCTACCTTTAGCTCCTCGTTGGGTTCGACACTCTTACCTATCGAAAGAGGCTATAATTGATCCCCTATACTTGTGGGTTATCAAGACCTTTTTCTGGCGCCGTTGCCGGGGAGTCATAGCGTGGGTGAATATTCTCGTGTGTGCTTGTTTGCTTTATCACTAAGTAATTTTTATTTGTTGTTCTTAGTTGTTTTCATCTTTAGTTATGGGTAGGAAACACAAAATACAAAAAAATTAGTTGTACCTACTACACCAATGGTTGAAGAACCACTCAAAATCTGTCACACTCCTGAAGCTTTTTACTTGGATCATCTTCGATCCCTATGTGCTCGTGCTGAAACCCCAACTAGCTTAGTTGAGGGCAAATATTTAGATGAGCATGCTTGTTATGTGTGACACCGCATATCTGAAAAAGGGAAACTTTTACTGGATCAAATTCATCGTTTGCAATGCTATGCTTCGAATTTATGTGAAATATATGATTTTACTTGTTGTTCTGAAAACCCTAAGAAACACCTTCCTTACCAATGTGAGTTTAGTGATAATGGAATCGTATCTTCGTATGCTAAGGGTGTTTATAATTACTATGATGTTCAACAAATTGAAGAATTTGTTGCTTTTAAGGGTGCTTATGAAATTGCTTCTTTGATTGGAAAGTATGATGCTACTCTTTACGAATCTAATTTTTTTGCCATACTCAAATATTGTTATGATAATTATGCTTCTAATGCCTATGTTAAACCATATATTGAGGACTCCTCCGCTGTCCAAGAAGAGACTAATATTTTGCAGGAGTCTATGGAAGAAGAAATTGATGAAACTGTGAGATCATTGGATGAAAAAGATGAGGAGGAGAGCAAAGAACAAAAGGAGGAAGAGCGGATTAGCTACCCGTGCCCACCTTCTAATGAGAGTAACTCTTCAACTCATACATTGTTTAATTCCCCTTCGTGCTTACCGAAGGATGATTGCTATGATGATTGTTATGATCTCGTTGATTCTCTTGAAATATCCCTTTTTGATGATGCTTGCTATGCTTGTGGCCAAGATGCCAATATGAATGATGCTTATGGAGATGAACTTGCTATAGTTCCTTATGTTAAACATGAAATTGTTGCTATTGCACCCACGCATGATAGTCCTATTATCTTTTTGTATTCTCCAAACTACACTATATCGGAGAAGTTTGTGCTTATTAAGGATTATATTGATGGGTTGTGTCTTACTACTACACATGATGATTTTGATAGATATAAAATGCATGTGCTTGCTGCTCCTACTTGCAATTATTATGATAGAGGAACTATATCTCCAGCTCTCTATGTTTCCAATATGATAAAATTGCAAGAAACTGCTTATACTATGCATTGGCCTTTACTTGGTGTGCATGAATTGTTCTTTTATGACATGCCGATGCATAGGAAAAGAGTTAGACTTTGTTGTTGCATGATATACGTTACTTTGTGCTCACTACTAAATCACAAATCATTGTTAATTAAAATTGGCTTTGATATACCTTGGGATCCGGGTGGATCCATTACTTGAGCACTATATGCCTAGCTTAAAGGCTATAAAGAAAGCGCTGCCACGGAGACAACCCGGAAGTTTTAGAGAGTCATTTATATATGTTGAGTGCTTTTATATAGTTTAAAAACAAAAAAATAAAGAGGGGAACCCAAAAATTTTCAAAAAGGAAAGTGAAAGTGACAGAGACAAGCATTGTTGAAGTGGGGGAGCTCCTTGAACTTTGTTCATGCTCATAGAAACTTTGTGAATCTTAATTACAGAAACTTTTCATCAAACATAATTATATCCTTGTACAATTCCATTGTATTATAAAAATAATGTGCCAAGGTTTGCCTTTAGGATGTTTAGATTGCTTCTTGGTTTGCGCGGTGCAGGACATAAACTTTGGCTGTAGTGCACAATTTTACGTTTTTTACTGGAACGTCAAACGGTTCTGAAACTTTTTGCACTCTATTTCTATACAAATTGTTTATTTTTCCTAATTTTGGAAGAATTTTTGGGGTACCATAAGTATGGTGAATGTTCAGATTTCTACAGACTGTTCTGTTTTTGACAGATTCTGTTTTTGATGCATAGTTTGCTTGTTTTGATGAAACTATCAATTTCTATCAGTGGATTAAGCCATGGAAAAGTTATATTACAGTAGCTATAATGAAAAAACAAAATATTAATTGGTTTGCAACAGTACTTAGAGTGGTGATTTGCTTTATTATATTAACGGATCTTACCGAGTTTTCTGTTGAAGTTTTGTGTGGATGAAGTGTTCGATGATCGAGAAGGTCTTGATAGGAGGAAAAGGAGGAGAGGCAAGAGCTCAAGATTGGGGATTCCCAAGGCACCCCAAGTAAATATTCAAGGATAATCAAGCGTCTAAGCTTGGGGATGCCCCGGAAGGCATCCCATCTTTCTTCAACAAGTATCAGTATGTTTTCAGATTCGTTTCATTCATGTGATATGTGCAAGTCTTGGAGCGTATTTTGCATTTAATTTTCACTTTTATTTTATGCACCATGCTGGTATGAGACAGTACATGGATTTATAGAATTCTCATTGCACTTCACTTATATCTTTTGAGTATGGCTTTATAGAATGCTTCATGTGCTTCACTTATATCATTTGAAGTTTGGATTGCCTGTTTCTCTTCACATAGAAAACCGCAATTTGTAGAATGCTCTTTGCTTCACTTATATTTGTTAGAGCGTGGGCATATATTTTGTAGAAAGAATTAAACTCTCTTGCTTAACTTATATCTATTTAGACAAATGACAGGAATTGGTCATTCACATGGTTAGTCATAAAATCCTACATAAGACTTGTAGATTACTGAATATGATATGTTTGATTCCTTGCAATAGTTTTGCGATATAGAGATGATAATATGTGGGAGGTTCTAGTAAATGGTTGTGTTTAGTAAGGATATTGGTGTTAAGGTTTGTGATTCCCGAAGCATGCACGTATGGTCTCCTAACTATGTAACCAAATTGGCGCGCATTGTATTTTGATTGTTTATCTTTGCGTGAAGGTCGGGCGCGCGCGATGGTTAACTCCTACCAACCTCCCCCCTAGGAGAATGCATAGTAGTACTTTGCTTCGAGGGATAATAAACTTTTTCCATAAGTATATGAGTTCTTCATGACTAATGTGAGTCAATGGATTATACGCACTATCACCCTTCCATCATTGCTAGCCTCTTCGGTACCGTGCATAGCCCTTTCTCACCTAGAGAGTTGGTGCAAACTTCGCCGGTGCATCCAAACCCCGTGATACGATACGCTCTATCACACATAAGCCTTCTTATATCTTCCTCAAAACAGCCACCATACCTACCTATCATGGCATTTCCATAGCCATTCCGAGATATATTGCCATGCAACTTCCATCATCATCATATACATGACTTGAGCATTCATCGTCATATTGCTTTGCATGATCGTAAGATAGCTAGCATGATGTTTTCATGGCTTGTCCGTTTTTTGATGTCATTGCTATGCTAGATCATTGCACATCCCGGTACATCGCCGGAGGCATTCATATAGAGTCATATTTTTGTTCTAGTATCGAGTTGTAATATTGAGTTGTAAGTAAATAAAAGTGTGATGATCATCATTATTAGAGCATTTCCCAGTGAGGAAAGGATGATGGAGACTATGATTCCCCCACAAGTCGGGATGAGTCTCCGGACATTATGAAAAATAGAAGAGGCCAAAGAAGCCAAAATAAAAAAAGAGGCCAAAGAAGCCCACCAAAAAAATAAAAAAATAAAAAAGAGAAAATAAAAAAATGAGAGAAAAAGAGAGAAGGGGCAATGCTACTATCCTTTTACCACACTTGTGCTTTAGAGTAGCACCATGTTCTTCATATAGAGAGTCTCCTATATTGTCACTTTCATATACTAGTGGGAATTTTCATTATAGAACTTGGCTTGTATATTCCAATGATGGGCTTCCTCAAACGCCAGAGGTCTTCATGAGCAAGCAAGTTGGATGCACACACACTCAGTTTCAATTTGAGCTTTCATACACTTATAGCTCTGGTGCATCCATTGCATGGCAATCCCTACTCCTCGCATTGACATAAATTGATGGGCATCTCCATAGCCCGTTGATTAGCCGCGTCGATGTGAGACTTTCTCCCTTTTTGTCTTCTCCACATAACCTCCACCATCATATTCTATTCCACCTATAGTTCTATATCCATGGCATGCGCTCATGTATTGCGTGAAGGTTGAAAAAAGCTGAAGCGCGTTAAAAAGTATGAACCAATTGCTTGGCTGACACCGGGATAGGCATGAGGGGTACCTTGTGTTAAGAAAAGGGAGCATACAAGACTATATGATTTTGTAGGGGTAGCGTTCTTTAGCATTGGTATTTTGAAAGACATGATTTCTTGTTGGGATGCCCGAAGTATTATTGTTTTTATGTCAAATGATAGACTGTTGCTTTGAATCACTCGTGTCTTAATATTCATGCCATGATTAGATTACATGATCAAGATTATGCTAGGTAGCATTCCACATAAAAAATTATATTTTTTTATCATTTACTTACTCGAGGACGAGTAGGAATTAAGCTTGGGGATGTTGATACGTCTCCGTCGTATCTATAATTTTTATTGTTCCATGCCAATATTATTCAATTTCATATAATTTTGGCAACTTTTTATACTATTTTTGGGACTAACATATTGATCCATTGCCTAGTGCCAGTTCCTGTTTGTTGCATGTTTTATGTTTCGCAGAAACCCCATATCAAATAGAGTCCAAATGGGATAAAAATAGACGGAGAATATTTTTGGAATATTTATGATTTTTGGGAAGAAAAATCGACGCGAGATGGTGCCCGAGGGGGCCACGAGGTAGGGGGCGCGCCCCTGACCCTCGTGGGCACCCCGTAAGGCGGTTACTGCTCTCTAACTTTCGGAAAAAATCATGGTGAAGGTTTCAATCCAATCGGAGTTACGGATCTCTGGATATATAAGAAACGGTGAAAGGGCAGAATCTAAGAGCGCAGAAACAGAGAGAGACAGAGAGACGGATCCAATCTCGGAGGGGCTCTTGCCCCTCCCACACCATGGAGACCATGGACCAGAGGGGAAACCCTTCTACCATCTAGGGAGAAGGTCAAGGAAGAATATGAAGAAGGGGGCTCTCTCCCCCTCGCTTCCGGTGGCGCCGGAACGCCGTCGGGGCCATCATCATCACCGCGGTCTAGACCAACACCTCCACCATCTTCACCAACATCTCCATCACCTCCCCCATCTATATTCAGTGGTCCACTCTCCCGCAACCCACTGTACCCTCTACTTGAACATGGTGCTTTATGCTTCATATTATTAGCCAATGATGTGTTGCCATCCTATGATGTCTGAGTAGATTTTCGTTGTCTTATCGGTAATTGGTGAATTGCTATGATTGGTTTAATTTGCATGTGGTTTTGTTGCTGTCCTAATATGCCCTACGTGTCATGCAAGCGTGAGGGATTCCCGCTATAGGGTGTTGCAATATGTTCATGATTCGCTTATAGTGGGTTGCTTGAGTGACAGAAGCATAAACCCGAGTAAGGGGGTTGTGGTGTATGGGAATAAAGAGGACTTGATGCTTTAATGCTATGGTTGGGTTTTACCTTAATGATCTTTAGTAGTTGCAGATGCTTGCTAGAGTTACAACCATAAGTGCATATGATACAAGAAGAGAAAGTATGTTAGCTTATGCCTCTCCCACATAAAACTTGCTATCGGTCTAGTAAAGTAGTCAATTGCTTAGGGACAATTTCACAAGTCCTACCACCACTTTTCCACACTCGCTATATTTACTTTATTGCTTCTTTATCTAAACAGCCCCTAGTTTATATTTACGTGCTCTTTATATTCTTGCAAACCTATCCAACAACACCTACAAAGTACTTCTAGTTTCATACTTGTTCTAGGTAAAGCGAACGTTAAGCGTGCGTAGAGTTGTATCGGTTGTCAATAGAACTTGAGGGAATTTTTGTTCTACCTTTAGCTCCTCGTTGGGTTCGACACTCTTACTTATTGAAAGAGGCTACAATTGATCCCCTATACTTGTGGGTTATCAAGACCTTTTTCTAGCGCCGTTTCCGGGGAGTCATAGCGTGGGGTGAATATTCTCGTGTGTGCTTGTTTGCTTTATCACTAAGTAATTTTTATTTGCTGTTCTTAGTTGTTTTCTATCTTTAGTTATGGGTAGGAAACACAAAATACCAAAAAAAATCACATATATGATGCCTGGCTAAACAAGATGGCATAGTCTGCTCTGAAAACCTTGTTTTCACTCTAGAATTTTCCATCACCGTGTCAAATGGTTGATGCACACGAAGAGTAGTTGAATGTACTAACATTGTTGAGAAATGTAATACGTAACAAAAAAAGGATGGCATGATATAATTCACATATAAGATGACTGGCTAAGCAGGATGGCATTGCAAAATTCACATATATGATGCCTGGCTAAACAAGATGGCGTTGCATAATTCACATAAACGATGAATAAACTAAACAGATGGCATTCACACAAAGCATCTCTAAACTAAGAAGATGACATATTTGATGTATAAAGTAAGCAATGCAAGGCACCATATGCATGATATAACCAACATCAGCAAGTTAGAGCGAAGACCTTAGAGGGTAAATAGGAGTGGTCTTCTCCTTCTGAATCCCCCTCAGAACAGTTATCTTCCTCTCGATTATAATCCGAAATGGCTGGAGGGGGGCTGCCTTTGCGCCTACCATGGAGCGACGTCTGCGTGAAATTTGATTGCCACGCAAGGCTCGTCTCTTTTGCTCTACATGTTCAGTTCCATTGTGTACAATAACTGACATGCATAGGAATAAAACATAGTGAGATTATGTAAGGAGTGCATGCAGAAATCTAGAGTGATGCATGGTAGCAACCTGTGGATAGACCCAAAACCAATGATAGCAGGCGGATAATGGCTTCAGTTAAAAAATACAGATAATGGCTTCTTTACTGTTTGTTTCCCACCCAACATGAAACTCATAGTAGCCACCAGAGATTTACTAGATAGTAGATAGATACTATTGATTGCGGCCCCGATATGTACCCCACAACCATTTAAAAACTCAAGTTTGACCATTAGTTTGGAGCTGACTCAGAGTCTGATTGGTGAACAGGACGATAAAGTAGCATGTAATATTAAGCGATGCATAACATAAGCAGACACGAAAGAGTGTGACCTGTCTTGCAGACCCATGTAGTCCTCGAGGTCATCTTCTCGGTTGATGATGGTAATGCAGTTTTCATGGCTGCCGACGGCGGGGAAGAAGATCTGAGGCAGCGAAAGGCAGTCTAAAGGCCGGATCCCTGCTGTGATGGACCCTTCTGTCATTGGAGCAGCTGAGCTGGGGTGGACGACGACACAACAGGAGCGGGACAAACCACGCAAGGTTTTCTTTGACAACTATCTGTAAAAGAAGTAATTCTGTAAAGGCTCGTTTGAATTGGAGGATTCTTACAATGCAGGGATAGGAAATACACAGTAATAGGATAGGAATGCAAGTGCAAAACAGAGAATTTAAAAACACAGGATTTCTGCCAATCTGGGTGTTTTCACAAGAATTGGAAGATCAGAGGATGCAAAGAAGCATGGTGAGATTAAGTCAAACCACAAGAAAATGTACGGTTATAATGCTATTATGCTACTATCTCTTAGTCTTGTGCTTCATGAATAGGAATTTGAAAAAGGAGGACAAGTGGATATTAAAATTCCTACGGTTTTTCTTTCAAGGAGACACTAAAGGAACAAATCTTACAGTTTTCCTTTGCTCCATTCCTTTGAACCAAATGCATGAATAGTAGTACCATAGGAAACTTTCCAATTCCTATGTTTTTCCTTCACTTCTCCTTTCAAGCACTGGCAATTTTAGTAGGCAGGCTTGAGCAAGGAAAAGCTTACACTCAAAGAATGTTTTGTGATACTTCTACTACTTTGGACCCAGGCCACTGCCCTACTAGCTCAACTCCCAGGCCCATCGACAAATGCACAACTCAAACGCGCAGAGATAAATAATGATGGCGTTCAAGAGAGTCCATCACGGATAGCTAAGTTGCCTGGTACCTCACTGCTTGTCATATAGTAGGAGAAACTAATCGTATTTCATGTTACTGTGTGTGCTCAGTGGACAATATATATAACATGTGGAGTAAAAAAGAGATGCAACAAGTGTACAACCTCTTTGGCGAAGCCATGTCGATCTCTGCGTGATTGGGTTAGTCAGTGAGGATGATCCGGCTGACTTGGCTGTCGAAGGAGGGGAAGAAGATCTTAGGCATCTTGAGATGGAGCCCGGGGTACTGCTCCACTGTGATGGAGGGTTTCGTCATTGGAGCAGCTCCGGTGAGTTGTATGATGCCGAGGCTGAAGCAGGACAGGAGAGACAATGTTAACCTAAGTGGAATTCTAATAGCATCTCCAATAGATGACGTAAAATACATAACCACAAAGTGCTAGATATAAAATACATCAGCCGCTCATCTCTGAACTTAACTGTCGAAACTGAATTTAACTATCGGAACTGAACTTAACTGTCAAAACTGAATTTTGCTGTCGAAACTGGATTTTACTGTCGAAACTGAACGCACTAGAGGTGAGGCTACACGTCAGTCGACTGACTTTTTCATCTCTGGTCAGTCAATTTTCCAGCCGTTGGATACGAAATCAAGGGCCTGCAGTTCATCTTCAACCTCCACCCCCTGAGCCGCTAGCCAGCACAGGCCAAACAGCACCCCCCCCCGCCGCCGCTCGCGGCCAACGGTGCACCGCCCCGCCCGCCCTGAAACGACTCCTCAGCATCTATCCGCCGCCGCCCCGGCCATCCCTCTAGGGCCCCCCTGTGCCGAGCTTTTTCTCCGGTGAACCCACGCCACCGCCCCACCACCGTCGGCGACCACCACCCCTGCCCTGAACCCTAAGATAGATAGTGGGGTACCTCTTCGGCGAGCCCCCCTCCCCGCTGCGGCTGGTTCTTCCTTAACTCTGGCAAGCCCCCCCCCCCAACCCCTGAAAATCGACTGACGTCAATTCAGTCGACTGAAGTGTAGCTAAATTGGAGCAGCATCGCAAGCAAGAGCAAGAGCGAGAGCAGCAGCGCGAGCAAGAGCAAGTGCAATAGCCAGAGCAGACCAGGTACGGGACCGAGAGCAAGAGCAGAGCAGTGGTGCAAGCGAGAGCTAAAACAGCACCAACTCCTACTGATGTGGACGTCGCCACCGAGGGAGCGACGCCATGGAGGAAGTGGCTGGGGATGCCGCCATGGATGGAGCCGCACCGTGTCAGCTCGGGACCGAGCGCCGGCAGCACCGTGAGATTGAATCAAGAAGAAAATGCGACAATTAGTATACAACCTCTTTGGTGGCACCGATTAGGCTGCAGCTTCATCCATGGAAATGGTGATGATGCTGCTCTTCCGGTGGTGCAGGTGAAGACGGTGGTGTGGGAATGGAGGTGGCGCGAAAGATGAGGGGAACGTCGTGGCAGCTCCTTGGAGGTGGAGGACGGGGTGGCTGAACCGGCGGGATGACGAGATTGACGACGGATCCTCATATGGTACGATGGATGAGGGACGTCGAGGTGTTGATGTGGACGACATCATCGGGGAAGAGGCTCCGGCTGGGTGGCGGACGGAGGAGGGTGTCGGGCTTCGCGGGTTTTTGCGGCCTCGGTGTATGAATGGGTGGGCGGATGGGATGGGAGTGGGGAACCATGGCTTAGGGACATGCTTGTCCAAAATGTAGGGTAAGTTACGAAAGACCCCCACCGATTTGAGGCGGTTCTTTCGGTTCAGGGGTATCACGGGCATTTCGCGTGTCGGGATTTCACAGGAGGTGGGAGTTTTCACGCGCGTTGTAATTTTGGAATAGCAAGGCGCGGGTTGAGATGGAGGGAGTTGTCGGAGCACAATGAGACAAAGATATATCTTAAATATTTCGGGCTAACAAGGCGTGGGTTGAAATTTCTGGACAAACTTAATGTGTACTGTACCAAATCAATTCGCACTTTCATCGACGAAAAAACAAAAAGAAATCAACTCGCAGCACACAAGAGAGTCTAGTCCCGTGTACTGTACCAAATCAATTCGCACAACAAATGTCATTCAAAACTTTGAATTCATGTTATGTTCAATAAAATATTTCGCTATGTGTATAATGCATGCAACCTACTACTCAAATGAACGTTTTAGTGCATTCCAAACGTATATACTACCGCTTCAATATGAACTAAATTTGAATTTGTTTCTCTATTTGAATAAGATCTAAAATAATGATTGTTGTGAAGTCAAACCATTTGAATTCATTTCTCTATTTTAATGAGATCTACAATCATCATTATTGTGAAGTTAAACCATCGTTTGTGTATTATCTTCACAACACACCACATGATTACTCTTGAGTTAGATATGAACTATGTGTACTATATGAACTCGAACTCGATTTTTTGAATCCACCTTATGTTGATTTCAACTCACAGTACATTTCAAGCTCTAGCTAGATCTTCATAATCTAAACGATGTCTCATATGTATAATGTGTTTATCACATAATGTATGGTGCCCCACCCCCTACGCCTACAAGTATTTAGATGTGATTTGCAAACACCACACATTACCACAACTTCAAATAAAATGTGAGATTGTTCGATATATAGTATTGTTTAGATTGTTCGATATTTAGTTGTAAGATGCAAACGCCACACATTATCACAAATTCAAATAAAATGTGAGATTGTTCGATGTATAGTATGGTTTAGATTGTTCAACATTTAGGTGTGAGTTGCAAACGCCATGCATTATCACATTATGGTAAACATGTGCAAAACCACAGCACGCGTATCACCGCTAATATTCATGCATGCATATGTTTATAACACTATGATCTCCTATTCAAATATATGAATCCACTTTCATATCAAATTATGATCTTTGTTAGTCTCTTACACCCATACAATCCTCTAACCTTTGTAGCTAGCACTAACTTTCTCTCGTGCATGCACACGCCCTCCTCGCCCTCCCCCTCCCTCAGCATTCTATCCATCACGCACATTCCTTTTTTTCTTTAGGTCGTGCTCCCACAGTCTCCACAACTCCTTTCCGACATACACCGATCGATAAACCTCTCGAGTGATGTTTGCCTACAACATACACATGCACCTTCAATCTCCTCCTTTCTGTGTCCATGCCACGTGTCTCTCATACGGTCCCACACACATGTAAACTCTCGCCCCTCTTTTCATCGATCTCACAACCGCACACTCCTCCCCCTATCTAGCTAGTAGCTCGGCCTCTCGCACCACCTCCTAGCTCCATTCTCTCTGTCTATCCGTCTCGCTTGGCCTTATTTGCCTCTAACAAATGGATGTACGCCGACCATTCTTCCACTATACATATAGCTAGCTAGGTCCTTATAACTCGTTTTCCCCCACGCATCGATCGATCTACCTCATTAGTTATGTCTCTCCCTTCCTCCGACAAACAACAATTGATCTACCGATCTAGTTAGGTTTGCTTAGCAAACACATGGTTCCCCTTCATCATCCATGCATGCGTCCCGACCGATCTATCACACACAGGCACACACGGAAACAAATCACCACTCTAATTGATAATATTGCAGTTCTACCCTCAGTTTGTCTAGTAGGCCTCTCTCACCATCTTCGAGAAGCAACTCCATCACCCATCCATCACTCTACCCCTATCCCTCCCTCTCTCTCTATCCTCTCTCTCTCTCTCTCTCTCTCTCTCTCTGTGTGTGTGTGGGTGTGTGTGTGTCCCATCCTATTTCCCGTCCTTCAGTTATGTATGGATGTTGACCGATCTCCCTCAAGACATAGTTGGGTCTCTCCATCTCAACACATATACGAGTCGTTCTACCCCTCTAGTTAGGCATTTGCCTCTCCCTCCCCCCCCCACACACACTGATACATCGAGCGCTCTAGTCATGTCTCCCTGCCACACACAAACTTGACATGTGCCCTCTAACTTTCTGGAAGGCCAATCGCCCTATATCTTTGACTTGCACACACACAATTTTGATGTCTCTCTTTATCGATCTCGCACCCACCCACTTGATCCTCTCTTTGACTCTATCGATATCTATGACCCCTCCCTCTCTTCTCGTGGACCGCCCGGTCCTCTATATATGATATGGATAGGCCTCCATTTCACACACATTGCAAGCAAAATTTTGTTTGAGATGTCATCGACACATATTCCCACAAATACATTCAAGAAATCACGCCCCCTCCCCAAACAAAAACACCCACGAACGCACACACCATTTGTCTAGGTTTGTATCTCTCTCACACACACCCACGTAGGTGGGGGATGTGCACGAAGAGAAGAGGTGCACGCATGGCGCACGTACTCCTATCTCTTTCCCAACCACACTCGCGCGGGTACACGGTGGAGCTCATTTCTGTACAAAAAGGCAGACCATGTGGTACTTTGACACGTGTACTAGTTTTCCACTTGATGGAGAGAGGATCGTCTACCACGGGTGAACAAAAAAATTGCGACTTGACGCGTTATGTTTAAAAAGAGGCAAACCATGTGGGGCCTACCTTAGAGGCAAGGCTCTATACACTGGAGTACTTTTGATGCGTCCGTCAACTCACAGAACAAGGAGAAGCTTGCTTAGTATGTCGTCTCCCCCACCCACGGGCGCGGTGGCTCGCACGATGAGATGAAGCTTGCTTACTACGCTCCCTCGCCCACGTGCGCGATGGCTCGCAGGACGAGGATAAAATTTTACTACTCCCTTTGTTTACTCCTCGTCCCAACCTTGGTTAGAGAGATTATCATATTATTTGGAATATATGTCCTTTAGTACTCCCTCCATTTACTTATACAAGACCACTATAAAAATACATTTTGCATATAGATGTATATAGACATATTTTAGAGTGTAGATTCACTCATTCTGCTCCGTATGTAGTCCATATTGAAACAGACGTAATAGTACGCACTCTCCCTCGCCCCTCGACCCTCGCCCACGTGGTGGAAGTGCAGCAGTTCATTCGGTCTCATATAGCCAGAACAATATATACTGTAGTACCATAATTGCTCGACATCTCGAAGAGGCGAAGAGCCAGTCGCAAGGTTAATATTTTGGAGATGCCAAGCACAAGGTTTATAGGAGAATGAGTAGTAGGTGCCGCGTCATTTATAAATAAAGTTTTTTTCTTCAGTGGCACATACGCAATATATATAGGTTCATATGGAGAGAAAAGGAAACTGCTCCACTATATACATAGTCAGGACGAGCCTACATGATTGCTTGCTAGGGTTGCTCTCTTCACACTCTCTCGCACAAAACGACTGTGGCCACATCTCTAACATCCCAGCGGATCATGTCCGCCAAGGGAAGGGGTGGATGCTTACTGTAGATGCGGTCGCCGACACCGACGGTGAAAACCCAGTGTCGGCACGTCCCGATCAGGGGTCCCCACCGTTCTCTCTCACAAAGCCGGTGAGGTTGCCTTCGTCCCTTGCTCACTGCCGCGACATGGGCAGTTGCCGCCTCCAAACGCCCTCCTCTAGGTTGAGCTACGTCCCGACATCCCTCAGGTACAACTCCCTTTACAACCAGCTTGCACCACTGCTCCAGCTGCCCACATCACTCCATGTGGATATTTCTCTACTACTTTGCCCCACACATACCTCTACTGGCTTCTACATACTGTATTTGTGATGAGTTTATGTCTCATCAACTAGTCCCAGTAATCTTATTCTAATCACGCTTCTTCAATTTCTTTCCCACAAGGATGCTCATCTCGATTTTGGTGAAACTGCACAAAATGATCTGATGGTCAAAGGGTTGCAAACTTCATTTCTTGGGAAGCTCCAACGTTGCCAGCAAATTAAAGCTTGGTTAGGGTTTATGGTTCAAGGGCTAGGGACTACATGGATTGTTTTTTTCTTTAGTTGTCTTTGTTCCAAAATAAGTGTCAACT
This sequence comes from Triticum aestivum, assembly GCF_018294505.1. NCBI lineage: Eukaryota > Viridiplantae > Streptophyta > Magnoliopsida > Poales > Poaceae > Triticum > Triticum aestivum. The sequence goes on from NC_057801.1 coordinate 637,507,330, forward strand.
TTAGTAGTAGTACAACTTTGTACTAAAGCTTGCATAAAGTTGAGACACTTATTTTGGAACGGAGGGAGTACATATTGGCTATGATATGTCAAACATTGAGATGCAATATCATGCATGTTAGTCTCCTTTGTATTTTGAAATGTTGCAACGGGCAACCTTGGATGCAAGATACATGAAACAGAAGCTGGAAGCTTCATAGCATTGTACAAATTTATCTCACTGATAAATTATAGTACGTACTATACTAGTACTATGTAAAGAGTTAGGTGTCGCATGGTGTCTAGAAAATATGGTGATAGTGTGAGGTGGGCCATGTAATCACTGAGCATGCGTGTTTTCACTGCTCTCGCACTCCGCTATAAGAATGGAGAAAATTGTAATCTAGTAGTACCTCCTTTCGCCGAAAGCGTGGGACATCCAGCAGTCCTACCACCTCAGTAATAAATGACCAATGAGCCGGCAAATCACATAGACCCAGCAGTAAGTTGGATGGGCAAAGCAACCATCACTCTTGAATCCGCTCCTCCCTTCAACGCAGGCGCCAGTGAGAGGTCACGTCCACTCTGCCCGGGCATGAATGCGGCACCGATTCTTTGGAGCGGCCCTGACTGTTTCAGGCGGGAAGCGCGCGCGAGCAATGGAGGGGCTTTGGGTGGGCCAGGCTGGTCAGGAGCAGGCGTGGCAGCTGTCCGCCTATCCTGACCGGACGCCCGGAAACGAGAGGATGCACCGACTCTCACGGCTAAATCGTACACTACACACCATCTCTCTGTAGCAGTAGGTCGATGTGTCATTCTCTCTAACACACACATGCTGTTAAACACACACACACACACACACACACAGACGCACGCACCCGCACACACACATGTTGTTAAACACACACACACACACACACACAGGTTCATAGAATAGAGTAGGTCGATGTGTGATGTTACCACCTATGGTACTCCCACTGTGGATAGTCTTACCACCAAAGCCACATGACACGATTATGATTTAAATCCCAATGACTCCCACGCAAAAAAAACACGACATGCTTGTCACACGAATGCAGGAATGTATAAAAAGGTTATTTTCCTCTCATTGAACATAACAGGAGGATGGTGTAGCTGGTTAGCCTGTTCGCTCATCAAACTTGAGGTCTCGAGTTCGATAACTACACTTGAGCATAATTTTGTTTTTGTTCGACTTCTTTCTTCCACCCAATGACAGGTAGGCCTCGCATGACAGAGAGAGAAAGTGATCTGGGGCGGTGCCAGGAGGATTCTTTGACTAGTCAAAATGGATGGATACGGAGCTATACAATCTCGTAGCGACCGTATAATCACCTCATCACGTATACGCACAGCCTCGGCGCTTGTTTTCTAGGGTTTGCACTCTTCACACTCTCTCTCCAATATATATATACACGCTGGAGCCTCAGCGCTTGTAGTTGCTCTCTTCACACTCTCTCACCCTCTCCAGATCTAAACAAGACTTCGTTGGCCGCTCTCTCTCCCCTCACTGCTAGTCAAAGAGCCGGTAGGATCTGTCCGCTGGGAAGGGAAGGAGGCTTAACGCTGTCGCCGTCGGCAAGGGAGGGAATCCATTACCGGTGCAGCTGTTCTCTTTCACCCAGCAGCGGCACGAGAGGGCCTCCAACCCCTTCTTCTTCGCCGCCGTACATAGTGTGGACCGAACGGCCTCCGGTCGCCCACCGAACCACACCCCAAGAACCTTAAGGTATAATTTACTTATTCCACATGCATTGCTCTAGCTGCATGTGGGCTTTTTCTGCATCTGCACTCGAATCTAGGTGTTGGATCAAACTGGAAAGTAGTGGGGAAAGTTGTATAGCATGAATCTAGGACGTGGTTCAAACAGGAAATAAATGGGGGAAAGTAGTGGGGAAAGTTGTATAGCATGAATCTAGGACGTGGTTCAAAAAGGAAAGGAAGGGGGAAAGTAGTGGGGAAAGTAGTATAGCATGAATCTAAGACATGGTTGAAAGAGGAAAGGAATGGGGGAAATTAGTGGGGAAAGTTGTATAGCATGAATCTAGGACGTGGTTCAAAGAGGAAAGGAAGGGGGGAAAGTACTAGTACATACTGGCTATCCAGCACCTACGTTGGTTGAAAAGGGAAAACAATGACAAATGCAGTACGCACATCTGTAGCAAACTGATCTTTTGTTTTGCGGGACAAGGTTGTAGAGTTTGAGCAGGACTAGATTTGCTGTGCTCACATAGGGAAAGGTGTCTACAGATAATAAAACTGGGACCGACACAAATATGCTCCTTGGTTGTTTGTTATTTGTTGCAACAGACTATGCATCACCCCTTCATACATCGGTAGATGCACATGGTGCTGGTGCGTCCACTGTCTCGTGCAACTCTTTAGCTGTTGTTAATCTAAGGCCCAGTTTGGTTAAAAACTCCCTAGTCCCTACCTGCTTGGTTCCAGGGACTAAACATGGACTAGAGGTTATTAAATGACATGCTAAAAGACCATGTTACATCCTAATAAAGAACTAATACAGACAAGGTGCGATGCGGGGCAGGGGAAACTGTTGGAAAAAGTCCCAAAAAGACTCTCCCTCGGGGTCTTCTTTCTTTAGTCCCAAATGCCCACTTTTAGTCCCTAAAAGTCCCTCATGTTTGGTTTAGATGGGACTGACATGGAGTTTTTTTAGTCCCTACACCAAAATGTCCCTGTAAACAAACACCCTCTAATAATGCCACTAGAAAATTGATGCAATGCCACAGTTAAAAGCAATTACATGTTTAACAAATTTTATTGTTAATATAATCTCTCTGTTAATATTAATCAATGCCACCAATTGAGAAATGCTACTGTCTTGCTTTCTTTCCCATTTAGATAAGTTAGATGCTTCTTTTTGTTGGGTTCTGTGTCATCCACCGTTATTGACCACTAGTTGTTTCCTTTGCACCTTTGTGTTGCTGTGATGGCCCACCAAGGACTGATAGATCTCCATTTTGTTGCTGTGATGCGCAAGTACAATGTTGTTCTAGGATTCTTTCCGGTGAGTTCCATTTTTTAAAAAGTGTGCTCTACATGGACCATGTAGGTGTCTGTTTAAACTGTCAATTCATAATACAGTTTGCTTTATACTAATCACTTTTTTGTATTTGTACAAATAGGGGTGCTCTGCTTGATTTCAATGGGAACTGCACAAAATGTTCATGAATACATCAAATCATTCATTTCCACCAAAAGAAAGGAGGTGCCGATAAGTTCAAGGCGTTGCAACGAGGTGCCATGTCAATGTCCAAACTGATGGCAAACCCTGCCCATTCCACAATTGTAGGCATTTGATATTTTGGAATGGGACAACCTTGTCAAATTTTGCTCATTGATGTTAGCAAGAAGACATGCGTTTGATATTTTTGAATGGGACGCCCTTTGTTGTCAGCAGCGTCGATCGATTTTTCTTTATTCTTTAGTTGTGAAGTAAATATTGCCTCTGAAATGTGAATCGCCGAGGTGCATAATCATCGATTGTTTTGAATGGTCTCTATGAATTGCCAGGCCTGTGTGTTTGATTGCAATGTACAGGAACGCTAAAAAGCTGCTCAAACTCTTTGTACTCCCTCTGTTCCTTTTTACTTCGCACATTGTGAAAGTTCATACTTTTTTCTATAAGATTGGTCAAAGTAGAGATACTTTGACTATAGAAAAAACTTGTATGCAGACTAAAAAGGACGGGAGGGAGTACATGTGAAACTGCTGCAAACGAGGTAATCACCCTAGGAATAATACTAGTACGTATTGTTTTGCATGTTCATCCATTGCCAGTGATACAAGAATTCGAACTAATCGAACTAAATTCACTCATACACGGTCGGATTCCATATAAAAATGCCGGATTTCATTACATTTCATACATTCTTCAACTAAAAAGGGGTGCGCTTGAGATATAATTAATTAACCGAAGCTACCCACCTGTGTCCCGCTGAGCCGAACAGAAGCTTCTTCTCCAGTGGACTGAGCTTCAGTGACTTAACTGCAGCTGCAGTTGCGTAACTCCCATGTCGTCCAGATGCCTATTGGGCCCACGTGTCAGTCAACCAACTGCACCAGCAGTTAAGTAGAAGCAGCATCCTTCTCCAACATAGCTCTCCGACTCCACGTCACTGCCAAGAAGCTAATCGGCCGTTAATGGTCAACCCGCCTAGCTTGGCTTCAATCGGAGGGTAGCAGCGGTGGCCTTACTTAGACCCGAGTGGCGGCGACCTACCGTGTTCTACTCTTCCTCATTTTCTGTGTGGCGTGGCCTCGTTGGTAGCGGGGCGGGGCCTCGACGGAGCCGGCGATGTCCTCTATCTCGTTGCCGGCGGGGCGGCGCCTCGGCGGAGCGGGGGAAATCCTCCCCCTCATTGCCGGCAGGGTGGGGCCTCGGCTGAGCCAGCGATGTCCTCTGCCTCGTAGTTGGCAGGGCGGGGCCTCGGCATAGTAGGGCCTCCACCTCGATGCCGGCGGGGCGGGGCCTCGGCGGAGCCGACGGTGTCCTCTATCTCGTTGCCGGTGGGGCGGCGCCTCGGCGGAACGGGGGAAATCCTCCCCCTCGCTGCCGGCAGGGTGGGGCCTCGGCTGAGCCAGCGATGTCCTCTGCCTCATTGTCGGCGGGGCGGGGCCTAGGCGGAGCCGACGGTGTCCTCTGCCTCATTGTTGGCGCCACGGGGCCTCGTCGACGCCAGCGGAGCGGGGACTGGCCAGAGCCCGCTGATACGTCCATTTTGCATCATGCTTTTATATCAATATTTGTTGCATTATGGACAATTATTACACATTATATCTCAATACTTATGGCTGTTCTCTCTTATTTTACAAGGTTTATCATGAAGAGGGGGAATGCGGCAGTTGGAATTCTTGCTGGAAAAGGAGCAAACATTGGAAACCTATTCTGCACTGCTCCAAAAATCCTGAAACTCCACGAAACATGTTTTTCGAATTAATAAGAATTATTGGGCGAAAGAAATACACCAGGGGGCCCACACCTCGTCCAAGAGAGTGGAGGGCGCCCCCCCCTACTAGGCGCGCCCCCTATCTCCTGGACCCCCTTGTGGGCCCCCGGTGTCCATCTTCTGCTATATTAGAGCTTTTGCCCTCAAAAAAATCATGGGCAAGCTTACGGGACGAAACTCCGCCGCCACGAGGCTGAACCTTGGCAGAATAAATCTAGGGCTCCGACGGAGCTGTTCTGCCGGGGACACTTCCCTCCGGGAGGGGGAAATCATCACCAACGTCATCACCAACGATCCTCTCATCGGGAGGGGGTCAATCTCCATCAACATCTTCACCAACACCATCTCCTCTCAAAACCCTAGTTCACCTCTTGTATCCAATCTTGTATCAAAACCACAAATTGGTACCCGTGGGTTGCTAGTAGTGTTGATTACTCCTTGTAGTTGATGCTAATTGGTTTACTTCGTAGAAGATCATATGTTCAGATCCTTAATGCATATTATTACCCCTTTGATTATGAACATGAATATGCTTTGTGAGTAGTTACGTTTGTTCCTGAGGACATGGGTCAAGTCTTGCTATTAGTAGTCATGTGAATTTGGTATTCGTTCGATATTTTGATGAGATGTATGTTGTCTTTTCCTCTAGTGGTGTTATGTGAACGTCGACTACATGACACTTCACCATTATTTGTGCCTAGAGGAAGGCATGGGGAAGTAATAAGTAGATGATGGGTTGCTAGAGTGACAGAAGCTTAAACCCTAGTTTATGTGTTGCTTCATTAGGGGCTGATATGGATCCATATGTTTAATGATGTGGTTAGGTTTACCTTAATACTTCTTTTGTAGTTGCGGACGCTTGCCATAGGGATTAATCATAAGTGGGATGCTTGTCCAAGTAAGGGCAGTACCCAAGCACCGGTCCACCCACATATCAAATTATCAAAGTACCGAACGCGAATCATATTAACATGATGAAAACTAGCTTGACGATAATTCCCATGTGTCCTTAGGAGCTCCTTTCTCATTATTAGAATTGTCCAGGCTTATCCTTTGCTACATAAAGGATTGGGCCACCTTGCTGCACTTTATTTACTTGTTACTCTTTACTATTTGTCTTATCACAAAACTATCTATTACCTACAATTTCAGTGCTTGCAAAGACAACCTTACTGAAAACCGCTTATCATTTCCTTCTGCTCCTCGTTGGGTTCGAACTCTTACTTATCGAAAGGACTATGATAGATCCCCTACACTTGTGGGTCATCACCGGCGTTGTCCTCTGCCTCGTCCTCGGTCTCGCCAAACAGCGCCTCGCCCACTTCATCACCCTCTTTATAGGCGGCCGCATCCTCCGCCACCCGCATGCGGTACCGCCAGTGCTCGAGGCAGCCTGTACGAGTCGAGCAGCGCCTCCTGCTCCGCCCGCTCAGCGGCGATCTTCACCTCTGCCTGCAAGTGCTTCTGGAGGAGATGGTGGTTGTAGGCGGCATCGGCCTGCGCCTCCTGGAACTGCTCCTCATGCTTCTGCCTCACCGTGTCCATGTATTGGGCACGGGCCTCGCCATTGAAACTCTTGGGGATCCTCCTCCACCCAAGGGTGATCCCGTGTTTGAACTCAAACCATTACCTGAAAAATCTTAAGTATGCTTATCTTGATGAAAAGGAAATATATCCTGTTATTATTAGTGCTAACCTTTCAGAGCAAGAAGAAGAAAGATTATTGAAAACTCTGAAGAAGCACCGAGCAGCTATTGGATATACTCTGGATGATCTCAAGGGCATTAGTCCCACATTATGCCAACACAAAATTACAGTGGAAAAAGATGCCAAACCAGTTAGAGATCCTCAAAGACGACTAAATCCCAAGATGAAAGAAGTGGTAAGAAAGGAGATACTAAAGCTCCTCGAGGCGGGTATTATTTATCCCGTTGCTGATAGTGAATGGGTAAGCCACGCCCATTGTGTTCCTAAAAAGGGAGGTATTACCGTTGTTCCTAATGATAAAGATGAATTGATCCCGCAAAGAATTATTACAAGTTATAGGATGGTAATTGATTTCTGTAAGTTAAATAAAGCCACTAAGAAAGATCATTACCCTTTACCTTTTATTGATCAAATGCTAGAAAGACTATCCAAACACACACATTTCTGCTTTCTAGATGGTTATTCTGGTTTCTCTCAAATACCTGTGTCAGCGAAGGATCAATCTAAAACTACTTTTACCTGCCCTTTTGGTACTTTTGCTTATAGACGTATGCCTTTTGGTTTATGTAATGCACCTGCTACCTTTCAAAGATGCATGATGGCTATATTCTCTGATTTTTGTGAAAAGATTTGTGAGGTATTCATGGATGACTTTTCTGTTTATGGATCCTCTTTTGATGATTGCTTGAGCAACCTTGATCGAGTTTTGCAGAGATGCAAAGACACTAGTCTTGTCCTGAATTGGGAAAAGTGTCACTTTATGGTTAATGAAGGCATTGTCTTGGGGCATAAGATCTCCGAGAGAGGTATTGAAGTTGATAAAGCCAAAGTTGATGCTATTGAAAGATGTCGTGTCCCAAGGACATAAAAGGTATAAGAAGTTTCCTTGGTCATGCCGGTTTTTATAGGAGGTTCATTAAGGACTTTTCTAAAATCTCTAGGCCTCTGACTAATTTATTGCAAAAAGATATTCCTTTTGTCTTTGATGATGATTGTGTAGAAGCATTTGAAATACTTAAGAAAGCTTTGATCACTACACGTATTGTTCAGCCACCTGATTGGAATTTACCTTTTGAAATTATGTGCGATGCTAGTGATTATGCTGTAGGTGCTGTTCTAGGGCAAAGAGTCGATAAGAAATTGAATGTTATCCAGTATGCTAGTAAGACTCTTGATACTGCCCAGAGAGATTATGCTACTACTGAAAAAGAATTCCTAGCAGTTGTGTTTGCATGTGATAAGTTTAGACCTTATAATGTTGATTCCAAAGTTACTATTCACACCAATCATGCTGCTATTAAATATCTTATGGAAAAGAAAGATGCTAAGCCTAGACTCATTAGATGGGTTCTCTTGCTCCAAGAATTTGATTTGCATATTATTGATAGAAAGGGAGCTGAGAACCCCATTGCAGACAACTTGTCTAGGTTAGAGAATGTTCTTGATGACCCGCTGCCTATTGATGATAGCTTTCCTGATGAACAATTAGCGGTCGTTAATGCTTCTCGTACTGCTCCTTGGTATGCTGATTATGCTAATTACATTGTTGCTAAATTTATACCGCCTAGTTTCACATACCAGCAAAAGAAAAAGTTCTTTTATGATTTAAGACATTACTTCTGGGATGACCTACACTTATATAAAGGAGTAGATGGTGTTATTAGACGTCGTGTGCCTGAGCATGAACAGGAATAGATCCTATGCAAGTGTCACTCTGAATCCTATGGAGGACACCACGCTGGAGATAGAACTGCACACAAGGTACTACAATCTGGTTTTTATTGGCCCACTCTCTTCAAAGATGCTCATAAGTTTGTCTTATCTTGTGATGAATGCCAAAGAATAGGTAACATTAGTAGACATCAAGAAATGCCTATGAATTACTCTCTTGTTGAACCATTTGATGTTTGGGGCTTTGATTATATGGGACCTTTTCCTGCCTCTAATGGTTATACACATATTTTAGTTGTTGTTGATTACGTTACTAAGTGGGTAGAAGCTATTCCAACTAGTAGTGATGATCATAACACTTCTATTAAAATGCTTAAAGAAGTTATTTTTCCGAGGTTTGGAGTCCCTAGATATCTTATGACTGATGGTGGTTCACATTTTATTCATGGTGCTTTTCGTAAGATGCTTGCTAAGTATGATGTTCATCATAGAATCGCATCTCCTTATCATCCGCAGTCTAGGGGTCAAGTAGAGTTGAGCAATAGAGAGCTCAAATTAATTTTGCAAAAGATTGTGAATAGATCTAGAAAGAATTGGTCCAAAAAACTTGATGATGCATTATGGGCCTATAGAACTGCATACAAAAATCCTATGGGTATGTCTCCATATAAGATGGTTTATAGAAAAGCATGTCATTTACCTCTTGAACTTGAGCATAAAGCATATTGGGCTATTAAAGAGCTCAACTATGACTTCAAACTTGCCGGTGAGAAGAGGTTGTTTGATATTAGCTCACTTGATGAATGGCGAACGCAAGCCTATGAAAATTCCAAGCTATTTAAAGAAAAAGTCAAACGCTGGCATGACAAAAGGATACAAAAGTGTGAGTTTAACGTAGGAGATTATGTGTTATTATTCAACTCTCGTTTAAGTTTTTTTGCACGAAAACTTCTCTCTAAATGGGAAGGTCCTTACGTTATCGAGGAGGTCTATCGTTCTGGTGCCATAAAAATCAACAACTTCGAAGGCACAAGTCCGAGGGTGGTAAACGGTCAAAGAATTAAACATTATATTTCAGGTAATCCTATCAATGTTGAAACTAATATTATTGAAACCGTAACCCCGGAGGAATACATAAGGGACACTTTCCAGAATGTTCCAGACTCTGAAAAGGAATAGGTATGTGGTACGGTAAGTAAACCGACTCCAAAACAACTTCAATGGCAATTTTTATCAGTTTTGGAATATTTAAGAATTTTAGGAAGAAAGAAGTAGTCCGAAAGGGACACGAGGCCCCCACGATAGTGGAGGGCGCGCCCACCCCTACTGGGCGCACCCCCCTGTCTCGTGGGCACCTCGTGTGCCTCCCGGACTCCGTTTTCTTGCACGTTACATATTTTGGTCGGTAAAAATTCATTATATATACTCCCAAAGGTTTTGACCACCATATCACGCAATTATCCTCTGTTTTCGTTTCGAGCTGTTTCTATTGCAGATCTAGAGCAATATGACGTCACCCTGCTCCAACAACAAAGACAAGGATGCTTGGCTATTGAAGATAGAGCTAAAAAGAGAAGAACCGGAGGAGATCAACAAGGATGAAGGGATCAAGAAGGTCATGGAGATCCAAGCTCTGGCGTTGAAAGAAGAAGACATCCCTCAACCTTTACTTAACCTCTTTACTCCAACAGAGATTGAAGCTTTCAAGATGATTGAGTTAGCTCGCATACAGAACAAGTATCTCACGCAGGAGAATATTTTGTTGAGGGATCATATCGTCGGACTCAAGGGCATTATCCGCAAGTTGGAGGAGCTTTTACGCTCGATGTGCGATTATCCACCACCATCATTATTACCACCTCCATCACCTCTGAGGACATAATCACATTGGTATGGGCACTCCCCTTGGCAACTGCCAAGCTTGGGGGTGGTGCCCCGGTATCGTATCACCATCACAATCCTATCTTTACCGTTTTATTTAGTTCGATCCTTTTAGTAGTATCTTGATCTAGTAGATTAAAGTTTTGATATCAAGTAGTTTTGAGTTTTGTATTGTGATCTCTTTTTGTAATCGAGTCCGTGAGTTATCTATAATAAAGATTAGTGTTGAGTCAAGGGCTTTGCTATGTTGCTATGATCTTGAGAAAGTAGAAAGAATAAAAGAGTTCATATTGATCTTATGGATAGTGATAACTTCACACATAGAAAGTATGAGGCATAAAAATTGTTGAGAGTTGATGAACATAGTTCTGGTCATTGCTGCAATTAATAGGAAGTGATAAGGAAAGAGAGGTTCACATACAAATATATTATCTTGGACACCTTTTATAATTGGGAGCACTCATTAAGTATGACTTGCTAAAAGAGTTGACATTGGACAAGGAAGACAACGTAATTGTTTATGTTTTTGCGCATCTCAGTTAAAGTATATTGTCATTGACCTTCCAAACATGTTGAGCTTGCCTTTCCCCCTCATGTTAGCCAAATTCCTTGCACCAAGTAGAGATACTACTTGTGCCTCCATTTATCCTTAAACCCACTTTTGCCATGAGAGTCCACCATACCTACCTATGGATTGAGTAAGATCCTTCAAGTAAGTTGTCATGTTGCAAGCAATAAAATTGCTATTTAAATATGTACGACTTACTAGTGCAGAGAAAATAAGGTTTGTACGATCTTGTTGTGGAAGTAATAAAAGCGACGGACTGCATAACAAAGGTCCACATACAAGGGCAATATAAAGTGACGTTCTTTCGCATGAAGATTTTGTGCATCAACCCTAAACGCGCATGACAACCTCTGCTTCCCTCTGCGAAGGGCCTATCTTTTACTTTATGTTTTTACTTTATGCTTGAGTCAAGGTGATCCACACCTTTCCCTTTTTCATTTTATCCTTTGGCAAGCTCCTCGTGTTTGAAAGATCATGATATATATATCCAATTGGATGTAAGTTAGCATGGGCTATTATTGTTGACATCACCCAAAGGTGAATACGTTGGGAGGCAACACAATAAGCCCCTATCTTTCTCAGTGTCCGGCTGAAACTCCATAACCACAAGTATTGCGTGAGTGTTAGCAATTATAGAAGACTACAAGATAGTTGAGTATGTGAACTTGCTGAAAAGCTCTATTGTTGACTCTTTCTGATGTTATGATAAATTGCAATTGCTTCAATGACTGAGATTATAGTTTGTTAGTTCTCAATGAAGTTTTTGAACCATATTTGACATTGTGAATCGATTGTTACTTGAGCATAAGAAATCATATGATAAAATCTATATATTTTGTTGTTTTAAGAATGACCATGATGCCCTCATGTCCGTATTTATTTTTATCGACACCTCTATCTCTAAACAAGTGGACATAGTTTTCGATATCGGCTTCCGCTTGAGGACAAGCGAGGTCTAAGCTTGGAGGAGTTGATACGTCCATTTTGCATGATGCTTTTATATCAATATTTGTTGCATTATGGGCTGTTATTACACATTTTATCTAAATACTTATGGCTATTCTCTCTTATTTTACAAGGTTTATCATGAAGAGGGGGAATGTCGGCACCTGGAATTCTGGCTGGAAAAGGAGCAAACATTGGAAACCTATTCTGCACTGCTCCAAAAATCCGGAAAATCCACGGAACATGTTTTTGGAATTAATAAGAATTATTGGGCGAAAGAAATACACCAGGGGGCCCACACCCTGTCCAGGAGAGTGGAGGGCGCCCCCCCCCTACTGGGCGCGCCCCTGTCTCTTGGACCCCCTAGTGGGCCCCTGGTGTCCATCTTCTGCTATATTGGAGCTTTTACCCTCGAAAAAATCGTGGGCAAGCTTACGGGACGAAACTCCGCCGCCACGAGGCAGAACCTTGGCAGAATCAATCTAGGGCTCTGACGGAGCTGTTCTGCCGGGGACACTTCCCTCCGGGAGGGGGAAATCATCACCAACGTAATCACCAACGATCCTCTCATCGGGAGGGGGTCAATCTCCATCAACATCTTCACCAACACCATCTCCTCTCAAAACCCTAGTTCACCTCTTGTATCCAATCTTGTATCAAAACCACAAATTGGTACCCGTGGGTTGCTAGTAGTGTTGATTACTCCTTGTAGTTGATGCTAATTGGTTTACTTGGTGGAAGATCATATGTTCAGATCATTAATGCATATTATTACCCCTTTGATTATGAACATGAATATGCTTTGTGAGTAGTTACGTTTGTTCCTGAGGACATGGGTCAAGTCTTGCTATTAGTAGTATTGTGAATTTGGTATTCCTTCGATATTTTGATGAGATGTATGTTGTCTTTTCCTCTAGTGTTGTTATGTGAACATCGACTACATGACACTTCACCATTATTTGGGCCTAGAGGAAGGCATGGGGAAGTAATAAGTAGATGATGGGTTGCTAGAGTGATAGAAGCTTAAACCCTAGTTTATGCGTTGCTTCGTTTGGGGCTGATATGGATCCATATGTTTAATGTTGTGGTTAGGTTTATCTTAATACTTCTTTTGTAGTTGCGGACGCTTGCAATAGGGGTTAATCATAAGTGGGATGCTTGTCCAAGTAAGGGTAGTACCCAAGCATCGGTCCACCCACATATCAAATTATCAAAGTACCGAACGCGAATCATATGAACGTGATGAAAACTAGCTTGATGATAATTCCCATGTGTCCTCGGGAGCTCCTTTCTCATTATTAGAAATTGTCCAGGCTTATCCTTTGCTACATAAAGGATTGGGCCACCTTGCTGCACTTTATTTACTTTATTTACTTGTGACTCGTTACTATTTATCTTATCACAAAACTATCTATTACCTACAATTTCAGTGCTTGCAGAGAGAACCTTACTGAAAACCGCTTATCATTTCCTTCTGCTCCTCGTTGGGTTCGACACTCTTACTTATCGAAAGGACTACGATAGATCCCCTACACTTGTGGGTCATCACCGGCATTGTCCTCTGCCTCGTCCTCGGTCTCGCCAAACAGCGGCCCGCCCGCTTCATCGCCCTCTTTGTAGGCGGCCGCAGCCTCCGCCACCCGCATGCGGTACCGCCAGCGCTCGAGGCAGCCCGTACGAGTCGAGCAGCGCCTCCTGCTCCGCCCGCTTCGCGGCGATCTGCTCCTCTGCCTGCAAGTGCTCCTGGAGGAGATGGTGGTTGTAGGCGGCGTCAGCCTACACCTCCTGGAACTGCTCCTCATGCTTCTGCCTCACCGTGTCCATGTATTGGGCATGGGCCTCGCCGATGGTCATGGTGGAATGCACCGGCGAGGATGGGGCGGAGGAGGGGGTTGGCACCGGATCGTCGACTACCATGTTCTCAATTGGGACGTCGTCGTCCTCCGTCTGCCAGTCGGCAGCAATGGCTACCATCTCCTTGTGGTCCATCGTCCGCCCGTCCCTAAGAGCGCTGGAGCGCGAGGAAGCCATGGTGGGCAGTAGTGGTGTGGACAGGAGAAACGGAACAGAGGCAGATGACTGCGGCTATGGCCGGCACAACAGTTTATATAGCAATGGTGGGGCGGCAAAGGGACGAACGTGTGGCGCTGGAGTAGCCGCCTCGGCAACTGCGTATCATTAATGTGGGCGGCAAACGGACGGACGGATGGCAATTGCGTCGTTTGAAGGCGGAGCAATCACCTGCACCAGGAAGCGGGGCCGGCAGCATTGACCATTTTGGGCGGAAAGCGTTCGCGGGCGAGGGAGGCGGTTTGGGTGGGCCAGGGCAGTCAGACTCGTGCTTGGCAGCGGGTCGGTCTAGCAGCCGGACATGCTGGCTCGCCAGCGAGCTCGCCAAGCTGAGCGACGACAATCAGACTATGGACGTAGCTTCCGACTAGGAGCCAGCGCCACTGTCCAAGCCGGTTCATGCCGTGTTCACCATAGATCAGGTGCGGCCGCACTTCGACGCCCTAATGGCAGAAGAGCTACTAGCGCAGGAGGACATGTGTTGCAACCCCCGTCTCCTCAACAAGCACCCGTGAACAAGCGAATGACAATGCCATCGCGGACATGTGGCCCTATGATCCTGGCTTCCCGAATGAGCAGCGGGCTTTGTATCAGACCATCCGTAGGGCCCACGAGGCCCTCTCCATCGTCCTTCGAGTTGTTGCACTCGTTGTGGCGCCGTTGTCTCGCATTGTCAACATGGTCAACGGACATGAGGAATGAGGAGATGACTTTACTTGGAGAGGATGACAGTGGGGACCCACCAGGGCCATAGCCGCACGTACACAAGTGCCTCCTTATTATATACAACTGTAATTTTTTTTGCTTCCTCCCGGTTTCCTGACATCACGGTCCCACACCATTGTCAACCTATGTAGTCAATAAACGAGAGAATTGGACAAGGAGCGGCCGACAGCTCAGACCAAGCAGCTCAAGTAGTATTTGTGTTTTTGAGGTGTGAGCACTTCAGAGTTTTTCTTGAGCAATGTTTTCGTTATTGTTCAGAGGAAAGCAGGGTATCAACTGGGCGGGTTGTGGCCCGTCTAGCCCAGGCCAGATATCCAGCCCAGATATTAATTTTTTTCTAGCTGAAAATGATTAGCCCAGCTATACTTTTTTTAGGAATACCCACACAAGGTCAACTTGTTATTCGTCGCCCCGCTGGGCTGCAAATCTTTCCTTGGAGGGATGCATTAGGCTTAACAAGAAAATGGGCTTTAAGAAATAATAAATGGGAAGTAATTATAAAAACTGGGCAGTAACTATAAAAAATGCACCAAACACGTAATTACTTTATAAAATATTATTTTTGAATTTTGAAAATTTTAATTTCATTAATTATTGCGCGCGCAATGTTTCGTTGGATTTTTACGTAATACAAATTTATATTGAAATTGTATTTAATCTAACTAGAAATTTTGGGATAAAAATATTTCGGATCCCATCAAAATGTGGGAAATTTTATTGAATTATGTTGTGAACGGTTGGTTGAAATTATTAATCGTTGTCCTAGCTAGAAAATGGGTTGTACTTTCAACAAATTGTAAATGGGTTGTAGTAAATTCCATTAGAATTCAAAAATGGGTTGTACATTCTTACAAATCTCAAATGGGCTATAATTTCTCTGCCACACACTTGTGGGCCTACTAAGTTGACGCGTCCCCTATAAAAAAGTTGACGCGTATGCAAGGCTTTGTCAACTTATAGTTAACACATGGTTCTAGCAGCAGCGGTCGTTGGATGTCCATCCAACGGATGTTGTGCTTCTTCTTCAATCTCGGATATTCTTGCTTTAACCCCCAAAAAATGATTCCTCCCCCTGACATCTGGGGCAGACCATTTTGGAGGTGACCTGTGGGCCTACTAAGTTGACGCGTACCAAGGGCTTTGTCAACTTAGTCAATATAAACGATTCTAGCTGTAGTGACCATACGATGTCCATCTAATGGCCGTAGTGCTTCTTCAACCTCTGGTCTTCTTGCTCCAGCCGCCCAAAGCAACACCGGTCGTGCCATGTGCTCCTGCCTCCCGTGGCCGGCTGTGATGCCGCGGAGGCCTCACCGCCCCCTACTACTCCCGCCACTGGCCAGGGCATCCCTCTACTCACCCACACCCCCTGTTATTCTGCGGCGACGGCAGCCTCACACCGCAGCCGAACTAGTGAACCCTCTTACTCCTCTCCTCGTGGGCTTCCTCTGCGGCGTCTTCCCCGGCTCTACGTCATCCCCTTCCTAGGCCTCGCCCTCGTCCATCGCCCTGGTGCACTCGACGCGGCGTGGTCAACATGGTCAAGGAACGACTTCCATCGGAAGAGTATTGTACGTTGAGAGGCTGACAGCTGGGTCCACGGCAGCCGCAAGGAAGTGCCTCCTTATTACGCGCAAAATAATTATTCCTCCACCTGACAGCAGGGACCCACCAGACAGGCCATCATATTTCGTGAAAAAAAATGTTTCCTCCCATACTACTGGACCCACGAGCTACATCTTCCCACGCAAGGAAGTGCGTCCATATTACGGGCAAAAAAATGATTCGCCCCCCTGACTGCTGGGACCCACCAGCTACATCATCGCACGCAAGGAAGTGCCTGAATGTCGGGACCCACCTGGTCGAAGCGTACATAGCGTTGTCATTCTGGTAGTGAATATGTACGCACATACTGGTTGATATAGAGGCGCGCACGTGTCCTAGTAGAGGGCGCACGTGTCATAGTAGAGGTGCGCACGTAGCATGTACACATATGTACAACGGCTAGGGTGCAAGAAAGAAAATACGGCCACGTACATACATACGGGCGGGGTCTCGAACGCCTACTCGCGCATACATACGGCCAGGGCTCGTGTACATGGTTGGGTCGGAATGGAGAAACTGTGTCATCATCGTGTTCATGGGGAGCCAACTGGCTGGGTCAAAACAGAATGCGTCATCGTGTTCATCGGGAGGGCTTGGATAGAACAGCCGATGGAAACGAGGCCTGACATACCGCAGAACCAAGGAAACGGCCTTGTGTTCGACCGGCCACGGTTGAAACGAGATCCTGTTCATCCGGAGGGGTCTGGTGTACCGCAAAATGGAGGAAACGGGCTTCTGTTGGACCTCCTACGGTCGAAAAGGGGTCCTATTGATCGGGAGGGGTGTGGCGTACCACAAAACGAAGGAAAGAGACTTGTGTTGGAGCGCTACGGTCGAAACGGGGGTCCTGTTCATCGGGAGAGGTGTGGCGTACCGCAAAACGGGACTCCACGGGATACTGTTCATCTCCACCGTCAACCTCCTCCAGCCTCCACGGGCTACTGTTCTGTTGGAAATATGCCCTAGAGGAAATAATAAAATGGTTATTGTTATATTTCTTTATTCGTGATAATTGTCTATTGTTCATACTATAATCGTATTATCCGGAAATCGTAATACGTGTGTGAATACATAGACCACAACAAGTCCCTAGTAAGCCTCTAGTTGACTAGCTCGTTGATCAACAGATAGTCATGGTTTCCTGACTATGGACATTGGATGTCATTGATGACGGGATCACATCATTAGGAGAATGATGTGATGGACAAGACCCAATTCTAAGCATAGCACAAAGATCGTGTAGTTCGTTTCGCTAGAGCTTTTCCAAATGTCAAGTATCATTTACTTAGACCATGAGATTGTGCAACTCCCGGATACCGTAGGAGTGCTTTGGGTGTGCCAAACGTCACAACGTAACTGGGTGGCTATAAAGGTGCACTACGGGTATCTCTGAAAGTGTCTGTTGGGTTGGCACGAATCGAGACTGGGATTTGTCACTCCGTATGACAAAGAGGTATCTCTGGGCCCACTCGGTAATGCATCATCATAATGAGCTCAATGTGACCAAGTGTCTGGTCACGGGATCAGGCATTACGGTACGAGTAAAGTGACTTGCCGGTAACGAGACTGAACGAGGTATTGGGATACCGACGATCGAGTCTCGGGCAAGTAACATACCAATTGACAAAGGGAATTGTATACGTGATTGATTGAATCCTCGACATCGTGGTTCATCCGATGAGATCATCGAGGAGCATGTGGGAGCCAACATGGGTATCCAGATCCCGCTGTTGGTTATTGACCGGAGAGGCGTCTCGGTCATGTCTGCATGTCTCCCGAACCCGTAGGGTCTATACACTTAAGGTTCGGTGACGCTAGGGTTGTAGAGATATGAATATGCAGTAACCCGAAAGTTGTTCGGAGTCCCGGATGAGATCCTGGACGTCACGAGGAGTTCCGGAATGGTCCGGAGGTGAAGAATTATATATAGGAAGTGATGCTTCGGCCATCGGGAAGGTTTCGGGGTCACCGGTATTGTACCGGGACCAGCGGAAGGGTCCCGGGGGTCCACCGGGTGGGGCCACCTATCCCGGAGGGCCCCGTGGGCTGAAGTGGGGAGGGGACCAGCCCCTGGTAGGCTGGTGCGCCCTCCCTTGGCCCCCCCTGCACCTAGGGTTGGAAACCCTAGGGTGGGGGGGTGCCTCCACTTGCCTTAGGGGGCAAGCCTCCCCCCTGGCCGCCGCCCCCCTGGAGATCCCATCTCCAGGGCCGGCGCCCCCCCTTGGGGACCCTATATAAAGAGGGGGGAGGGAGGTCAGCCGCACCTTTGCACTTGGCGCCTCCCTTCCCCCTTGCTACACCTCTCCCTCCCGCAGACGCTTGGCGAAGCCCTGCCGGATCCCTGCTGCATCCACCACCACGCTGTTGTGCTGCTGGATCTTCATCAACCTTTCCTTCCCCCTTGCTGGATCAAGAAGGAGGAGACGTCACGCTGACCGTACGTGTGTTGAACGCGGAGGTGCCGTCCGTTCGTCGCTAGGATCTCCGGTGATTTGGATCACGACGAGTACGACTCCCTCAACCCCGTTCTCTTGAACGCTTCCACTCATGATCTACAAGGGTATGTAGATGCACTCCTCTCTCTCGTTGCTGGATGAACTCCTGGATTGATCTTGGTGAACGTAGGAAATTTTTTATTTTATGCAACGTTCCCCAACAGTGGCATCATGAGCTAGATCTTTGCGTAGTTCTCTTTGCACGAGTAGAACACAATTTGTTGTGGGCGTAGATG
The DNA here is from genome assembly GCF_018294505.1 of Triticum aestivum. Classification (NCBI taxonomy): domain Eukaryota; kingdom Viridiplantae; phylum Streptophyta; class Magnoliopsida; order Poales; family Poaceae; genus Triticum; species Triticum aestivum. The sequence continues at coordinate 637,526,200 of NC_057801.1, forward strand.
TTGACAACTTTCTTGCCACTACTAGTCTTATTTTGCTTCAGCAGTATTGTGGGATGAAGCCGCCCGGACCGACCTTACACATACGCTTACGTGAGACAGGTTCCACCGACTGACTGCACTAGTTGCATAAGGTGGCTAGCGGGTGTCTGTCTCTCCCACTTTAGTTGGAGCGGATTCGATGAAAAGGGTCCTTATGAAGGGTAAATAGAAGTTGGCAAATCACGTTGTGGCTTTAACGTAGGTAAGAAAACGTTCTTGCTAGATCACCTATAGAAGCCACGTAAAAACTTGCAACAACAATTAGAGGACGTCTAACTTGTTTTTGCAGCAAGTGTTTTGTGATGTGATATGGCCAAAGGATGTGATGAATGATATATGTGATGTATGAGATGATCATGTTCTTGTAATAGGAATCATGACTTGCATGTCGATGAGTACGACAACTGGCAGGAGCCATAGGAGTTGTCTTTATTTTTTATATGACCTGTGTGTCATTGTAGAACGCCATGTAAATTACTTTACTTTATTGCTAAACGCGTTAGCCATAGAAGTAGAAGTAGTCGTTGGCGTGACGACTTCATGAAGACACGATGATGGAGATCATGATGATGGAGATCATGGTGTCATGCCGGTGACGAAGATGATCATGGCGCCCCGAAGATGGAGATCAAAGGAGCAATATGATATTGGCCATATCATGTCACTATTTGATTGCATGTGATGTTTATCATGTTTTTCATCTTGTTTACTTAGAACAACGGTAGTAAATAAGATGATCCCTCATAACTATTTCAAGAAAAGTGTTCCCCCTAACTGTGCACCGTTGCGAAGGTTCATTGTTTTGAAGCACCACGTGATGATCGGGTGTGATAGATCCTAACGTTCGAATACAACGGGTGTAAGCCAGATTTACACACGCAATACACTTAGGTTGACTTGACGAGCCTAGCATGTATAGACATGGCCTCGGAACACGGAAGACCGAAAGGTCGAACATGAGTCGTATAGAAGATACGATCAACATGAAGATGTTCACCGATGATGACTAGTCCGTCTCACGTGATGATCGGACACGGGCTAGTTGACTCGGATCATGGATCACTTAGATGACTAGAGGGATGTCTATCTGAGTGGGAGTTCATTATTTGATGAGATGAACTTAATTATCATGAACTTAGTCTAAAATCTTTGCAATATGTCTTGTAGATCAAATGGCCCACGCTAATGTTGCCCTCAACTTCAACGCATTCCTAGAGAAAACCAAACTAAAAGACGATGGCAGCAACTATACGGACTGGGTCCGGAACTTGAGGATCATCCTCATAGCTGCCAAGAAAGCATATGTCCTAGATGCACCGCTAGGTGAAGCACCCGTTTTCCCAGCAACTCAAGACGTTATGAACGCCTGATAGTCGCGTAGTGATAATTACTCCCTGGTACAGTGCGGCATGCTTTATAGCTTAGAACCGGGGCTCCAAAAGCGTTTTGAGCAGCACGGAGCATATGAGATGTTCCAAGAGCTGAAAATGGTTTTCCAAGCTCATGCCTGGTTCTGTCAGTGAGCACATACTCAAAATGTCTGGGTTGCACAACCGCTTATCTCAACTTGGAGTTAATCTCCCGGATGACGCGGTGGTCGATAGAATCCTCCAGTCACTCCCACCAAGCTACAAGAGCTTTGTGATGAACTTCAATATGCAGGGGATGGCAAAGACTATTCCCGAGGTATATTCAATGCTGAAATCAGCGGAGGTGGAGATCAAAAAGGAACATCAAGTGTTGATGGTGAATAAAACCACTAAGTTCAAGAGGGGAAAGGGTAAGAAGAACTTTAAGAAGGACGGCAAGGAAGTTGTCGCGCCTGGTAGCCAGTTGCCAGGAAGAAGTCAAGCAATGGACCCAAGCCTGAGACTGAGTGCTTTTATTGCAAGGGAAGCGAACACTGGAAGCGGAACTGCCCCAAGTACTTAGCGGACAAGAAGGCCGGCAAAACCAAAGGTATATGTGATATACATGTAATTGATGTGTACCTTACCAGTGCTCGTAGTAGCTCCTGGGTATTTGATACCGGTGCGGTTGCTCATATTTGTAACTCAAAGCAGGAGCTGCGGAATAAGCGGAGACTGGCGAAGGACGAGGTGACGATGCGCGTCGGGAATGGTTCCAAGGTCGATGTGATCGCCGTCGGCACGCTACCTCTACATTTATCTACGGGATTAGTTTTGAACCTCAATAATTGTTATTTAGTACCAGCTTTGAGCATGAACATTGTATCAGGATCTCGTTTAATTCGAGATGGCTACTCATTTAAATCCGAGAATAATGGTTGTTCTATTTATATGAGTGATATGTTTTATGGTCATGCCCCGCTGGTGAATGGTTTATTCTTAATGAATCTCGAGCGTAATGTTACACATATTCATAGTGTGAATACCAAAAGATGTAAAGTTGATAACGATAGTCCCACATACTTGTGGCACTGCCGCCTTGGTCACATTGGTGTCAAGCGCATGAAGAAACTCCATGCTGATGGACTTTTAGAGTCTCTAGATTATGAATCGTTTGACACATGCGAACCATGCCTCATGGGCAAGATGACCAAGACTCCGTTCTCCGGAACAATGGAGCGAGCAACCAACTTATTGGAAATCATACATACTGATGTGTGCGGTTCAATGAGCGTTGAGGCTCGCGGAGGATATCGTTATGTTCTCACTCTCACTGATGACTTGAGTAGATATGGGTATGTCTACTTGATGAAACACAAGTCTGAAACCTTTGAAAAGTTCAAGGAATTTCAGAATGAGGTAGAGAATCAACGTGACCGAAAGATAAAGTTCTTACGATCAGATCATGGGGGTGAATATTTAAGTCACGAATTTGGTACGCACTTAAGGAAATGTGGAATCGTTTCACAACTCATGCCGCCTGGAACACTTCAGCGAAATGGTGTGTCCGAACGTCGTAATCGCACTCTATTGGATATGGTGCCATCTATGATGTCACTTACCGATTTACCGCTATCATTTAGGGGATACACTCTAGAGACAGCTACATTCACTTTAAATAGGGCACCGTCTAAATCCGTTCAGATGACACCGTATGAATTGTGGTTTTGGAAGAAACCTAAGTTGTCGTTTCTGAAAGTTTGGGGATGCGATCCTTATGTCAAGAAACTTCAACCTGAGAAGCTCGAACCCAAGTCGAAAAAATGCGTCTTCATAGGATACCCTAAGGAAACCATCGGGTATACTTTCTACTTAAGATTCGAGGGCAAGATCTTTGTTGCCAAGAACGGGTCCTTTCTGGAGAAAGAGTTTCTCTCAAAAGAATTAAGTGGGAGGAAAGTGGAACTTGATGAAGTACTGCCTCTTGAACCAGTAAGTAGCGCAGCTCAGGAAGATGTTCCTGTGGTGCCTGCACCGACAAGAGAGGAGGTTAATGATGATGATCAAGATACTTCGGATCAAGCTCTTACTGAACTTCGAAGGTCCACAAGGACACGTTCCGCACCAGAGTGGTACGGCAACCCTGTCTTAGAAATCATGTTGTTAGACAACGGTGAACCTTCGAACTATGAAGAAGCGATGGCGGGCCCAGATTCCAACAAATGGCTTGAAGCCATGCAATCCGAGATAGGATCCATGTATGAAAACAAAGTGTGGACTTTTACAGACTTGCCCGATGATCGGCGAGCAATAGAAAACAAATGGATCTTTAAGAAGAAGACGGACGCGGATGGTAATGTTACCATATACTCCCTCCGTTCCTAAATATAGGGCGTATAGTTTTTGGCACGGAAATTAAAGAACACACATGGAGGGAAAATTTCACAAGTTTTGGGTGAGATTTCACCTGACTAATTGACATGAGAAAATAGAGGAGCTTGCTTGATATAAGGAAATGTAATCAAATCCCTAAAAAAAATTATCCAAACAAGGTTTGCAACACAACACACCTTATATTTTGGTTTTTTCACAAAAAACTATACACCTTATATCAAGGAACGGAGGGAGTATAAACCTCGACTTGTCGCTAAGGGTTATCGACAAGTTCAAGGGATTGACTACGATGAGACATTCTCTCCCGTAGCGAAGCTGAAGTCCGTCCGAATCATGTTAGTGATTGCCGCATACTATGATTATGAGATATGGCAAATGGAAGTCAAAACGGCATTCCTTAACGGTCACCTTAAGGAAGAACTGTATATGATGCAGCCGGAAGGTTTTGTTGACCCTAAGAATGCTAACAAGGTATGCAAGCTCCAGCGCTCCATCTATGGGCCGGTGCAAGCATCTCGGAGTTGAAACATTCGCTTTAATGAGATGATTAAAGCGTTTGAGTTTATGCAGACTTATGGAGAAGCCTGCGTTTACAAGAAAGTGAGTGGGAGCTCTGTAGCATTTCTCATATTATATGTGGATGACATACTTTTGATGGGAAATGATATAGAACTTTTGGACAGCATAAAGGCCTATTTGAATAAGTGTTTTTCAATGAAGAACCTTGGAGAAGCTGCTTACATATTAGGCATCAAAATCTATAGAGATAGATCAAGACGCCTCATAGGTCTTTCACAAAGCACATACCTTGATAAGATATTGAAGAAGTTCAATATGGATCAATCCAAGAAGGGGTTCTTGCCTGTGTTGCAAGGTGTGAAATTGAGCTCGGCTCAATGCCCGACCACGGCAGAAGATAGAGAAAAGATGAGTGTCGTCCCCTATGCCTCAGCCATAGGGTCTATCATGTATGCCATGACCTATACCAGACCTGATATAAACCTTGCCGTAAGTTTGGTAGGAACGTACCAAAGTAATCCCGGCATGGAACACTGGACAGCGGTCAAGAACATCCTTAAGTACCTGAAAAGGATTAAGGACATGTTTCTCGTATATGGAGGTGACGAAGAGCTCGTTGTAAAGGGTTACATCGATGCTAGCTTCGACACAGATCTGGATGACTCGAAATCACAAACCGGATATGTGTATATTTTGAATGGTGGGGCAGTAAGCTGGTGCAGTTGCAAGCAGAGCGTCGTGGTGGGATCTACATGTGAAGCGGAGTACATGGCAGCCTCGGAGGCGGCACATGAAGCTATCTGGGTGAAGGAGTTCATCACCGACCTAGGAGTCATACCCAATGCGTCAGGGCCGATTACACTCTTCTGTGACAACACTGGAGCTATTGCACTTGCCAAGGAGCCCAGGTTTCACAAGAAGACCAGGCACATCAAGCGTCGCTTCAACTCCATTCGTGAAAATGTTCAAGATGGAGACATAGATATTTGTAAAGTGCATACGGACCTGAATGTAGCAGATCCGTTGACTAAACCTCTCCCTAGAGCAAAACATGATCAACACCAGGATGCAATGGGTGTTCGATACATCACAATGTAACTAGATTATTGACTCTAGTGCAAGTGGGAGACTGTTGGAAATATGCCCTAGAGGCAATAATAAAATGGTTATTATTATATTTCTTTATTCGTGATAATTGTCTATTGTTCATGCTATAATCATATTATCCGGAAATCGTAATACGTGTGTGAATACATAGACCACAACAAGTCCCTAGTAAGCCTCTAGTTGACTAGCTCGTTGATCAACAGATAGTCATGGTTTCCTGACTATGGCATTGGATGTCATTGATGACGGGATCACATCATTAGGAGAATGATGTGATGGACAAGACCCAATTCTAAGCATAGCACAAAGATCGTGTAGTTCGTTTCGCTAGAGCTTTTCCAAATGTCAAGTATCATTTACTTAGACCATGAGATTGTGCAACTCCCGGATACCGTAGGAGTGCTTTGGGTGTGCCAAACGTCACAACGTAACTGGGTGGCTATAAAGGTGCACTATGGGTATCTCCGAAAGTGTCTGTTGGGTTGGCACGAATCGAGACTTGGATTTGTCACTCCGTATGACGGAGAGGTATCTCTAGGCCCACTCGATAATGCATCATCCTAATGAGCTCAATCTGACCAAGTGTCTGGTCACGGGATCATGAATTACGGTACGAGTAAAGTGACTTGCCGGTAACGAGACTGAACGAGGTATTGGGGTAACGACGATCGAGTCTCGGGCAAGTAACATACCAATTGACAAAGGGAATTGTATACGGGATTGATTGAATCCTCGACATCGTGGTTCATCCGATGAGATCATCGAGGAGCATGTGGGAGCCAACATGGGTATCCAGATCCCGCTGTTGGTTATTGACCGGAGAGCCGTCTCGGTCATGTCTGCATGTCCCCCGAACCCGTAGGGTCTACACACTTAAGGTTCAGTGACGCTAGGGTTGTATGAACAACATGAGATGATTAAAGCGTTTGGGTTTATGCAGACTTATGGAGAAGCCTGCGTTTACAAGAAAGTGAGTGGGAGCTCTATAGCATTTCTCATATTATATGTAGATGACATACTTTTGATGGGAAATGATATAGAACTTTTGGACAGCATTAAGGCCTACTTGAATAAGTGTTTTTCAATGAAGGACCTTGGAGAAGCTGCTTACATATTAGGCATGAAGATCTATAGGGATAGATCGAGACGCCTCATAGGTATTTCACAAAGCACTTACCTTGATAATATTTTGAAGAAATTCAAAATGGATCAGTCCAAGAAGGGGTTCTTGCCTGTATTGCAAGGTGTGAGATTGAGCTCGGCTCAATTCCCGACCACGGCAAAAGATAAAGAAGAGATGAGTGTCATCCCCTATGCTTCAGCCATAGGATCTATATGTATGCCATGTTGTGTACCAGACCTGATGTAAACCTTGCCGTAAGTTTGGTTGGAAGGTACCAAAGTAATCCCGGCAAGGAACACTGGACAGCGATCAAGAATATCCTAAAGTACCTGAAAAGGACAAAGGACATGTTTCTCGTTTATGGAGGTGACGAAGAGCTCGCCGTAAAGGGTTACGTCGGTGCTAGCTTCGACACAGATCTGGATGACTCTAAGTCACAAACCGGATACGTGTATATGTTGAATGGTGGAGCAGTAAGCTGGTGCAGCTGCAAGCAGAGTGTCGTGGCGGGATCTACATGTGAAGCGGAGTACATGGCAGCCTCGGAGGCAGCGCATGAAGCAATTTGGGTGAAGGAGTTCATCACCGACCTATGAGTCATACCCAATGCGTCGGGGCCGATCAAACTCTTCTGTGACAACACTGGAGCTATTGCCCTTGCCAAGGAGCCCAGGTTTCACAAGAAGACCAGGCACATCAAGCGTCGTTTCAACTCCATCCGTGAAAATGTTCAAGATGGAGACATAGATATTTGCAAAGTACATACGAATCTGAATGTCGCAGATCCGTTGACTAAACCTCTCTCGCGAGCAAAACATGATCAACACCAGAACTCTATGGGTGTTCGATTCATCACAATGTAACTAGATTATTGACTCTAGTGCAAGTGGGAGACTGTTGGAAATATGCCCTAGAGGCAATAATAAAAGGATTATTAATATATTTCCTTGTTCATGATAATTGTCTTTATTCATGCTATAATTGTATTATCCGGAAATCGTAATACACGTGTGAATACATGGACCATAATATGTCCGTAGTAAGCCTCTAGTTGACTAGCTCGTTGATCAACAGATAGTCATGGTTTCCTGACTATGGACATTAGATGTCGTTGATAATGGGATCACATCATTAGGAGAACTATGTGATGGACAAGACCCAATCATAAGCATAGCACAAGATCGTGTAGTTCGTTTTGCTAGAGCTTTTCCAATGTCAAAGTATCTTTTCCTTAGACCATGAGATCGTGTAACTCCCGGATACCGTAGGAGTGCTTTGGGTGTACCAAACGTCACAACGCAACTGGGTGACTATAAAGGTGCACTACAGGTATCTCCGAAAGTGTCTGTTGGGTTGACACGGATCGAGACTGGGATTTGTCACTCTGTATTACGGAGAGGTATCACTGGGCCCACTCGGTAGTGCATCATCATAATGAGCTCAAAGTGACCAAGTGTCTGGTCACGGGATCATGCATTACGGTACGAGTAAAGTGACTTGCCGGTAACGAGACTGAACGAGGTATTGGGATAACGACGACCGAGTCTCGGGCAAGTAACATACCGTCTGACAAAGGGAATAGTATACGGGGTTGCTTGAATCCTCGACATCGTGGTTCATCCGATGAGATCATCGAGGAGTATGTGGGAGCCAACATGGGTATCCAGATCCCGCTGTTGGTTATTGACCAGAGAGCCGTCTCGGTCATGTCTGCATGTCTCCCGAACCCGTAGGGTCTACACTTAAGGTTCGGTGACGCTAGGGTTGTATGAATATGAGTATGCAGCAAACCGAATGTTGTTCGGGGTCCCGGATGAGATCCCGGACGTCACGAGGAGTTCCGGAATGGTCCGGAGGTAAAGAATTATATATAGGAAGTGCTGTTTCGGCCATCGGGAAAGTTTCGGGGTCACACGGTATTGTACCAGGACCACCGGAAGGGTCCCGGGGGTCCACCGGGTGGGGCCACCTATCCTGGAGGGCCCTGTGGGCTGAAGTGGGAGGGGAACCAGACCCTAGTGGGCTGGTGCGCGCCCCCTTGCCCCCCTGCGCCTAGGGTTGGAAACCCTAGGTGGGGGGGGGGGAGGGCGCACCACTTGCCTTGGGGGGCACTCCACCCCCCAGGCCGCCGCCCCCCTTGGGATATTGCATCTCCCAGGGCCGGCGCCCCCCCTTGGGGCCTATATAAAGGAGGGCAGGGGGGAGGGCAGCCGCACCCTGTGTCTTGGCGCCTCCCTCCCCCTGCTACACCTCGTCCTTCTCCCGCAGCCGCTTGGCGAAGCCCTGCCGGAGTTCTGCTGCATCCACCACCACGCCGTTGTGCTGCTGGATCATCATCAACCTCTCCTTCCCCCTTGCTGGATCAAGAAGGAGGAGACGTCATCCGCTCCGTACGTGTGTTGAACGCGGAGGTGATGTCCGTTCGGCACTTGGTCATCGGTGATTTGGATCACGACGAGTACGACTCCATCATCACCGTTCTCTTGAACGCTTTCGCACGCGATCTACAAGTGGTATGTAGATGCAATCTCTCTCCCATGACTCGTTGCTTAGATGAACTCATAGATGGATCTTGGTGAAACCTTAGGAAATTTTTTATTTTCTGCAACGTTCCCCAACAGATACCGGGTTTGTCACAATTATCGTCATAGAAGTGTCATAAGTATGCCAGAAAAAAAATTCGTTCAGCCCAAAATGACATGGATGTGTCTTTTTTTTGTAGTGCAACAACTGTAATGGCATAGTTGCTCAAATTTTTCAATAACCGTGAACACGGCTAATCATGATTAGTTTTAATACTCTGCAGAGTTTTGCACACTTTACCCACTAGACTCAACCCAAAGATTGAGACGAAACCTTTCAGAAGTAGTCACCTCCACCCACCGGCAGCCGGTACACCTACTCATATCTACATCTACTAGTTTTGTCTGGGCGAGAATCCCACAACTTAATCAACTAAGCCAGAGCCTATTCAGCTAGTGGTTGCACATGGAAGGTACCAGTCACTAAGTCTGTCTAATCCTTTTGAACCTGGGCGGCATTCCACTTACATTCATAGGGTATAAACCCTGATATTCTTGTAACCACCCAACAATACCAATTTCGCCCAGAGGTGAATTACATCCTTAGTTACTATATATAATCCTCACATAATCTCAATGTATACAAGAACCAACCCCATCTACAAAGCATATCAAAATTACCACTACCACAATCTGCATTGTCCAAGAGATAGCTCAATAGCATAGCAAAATATAATAGTATTCCTATACATGCATATATTCATAATGTGATATAGACTACATGCATAGAAAACAATAGGTAAAGGATGATCAACATGTAACTTGCCTTTGTTTTGGTTCAGAATGTCACACTTCTGACAATAGTTGCGTCGCACTTCGGACGATCTACACATTTCACAGAATCAACAAATCAATCATCGAAACTCAAATAGAATCAAAATAAAACCAACAGCAAGAAATCATTTTAAAACTCAAAGAACAGTAGCATAACAACATTTACAAATCATCTACATCCACTAAGATCACAACGCAAAATTTGAATTTCGTTAAACGGTTTGAAAGTTATGCCCAAGGAAGTTAAATTTTAAATTTGAATGAATTCAAATTTGAACAGTGCAAACATGTGAACATTTGGTTCTGTCATAAACTCCTGGTCATTGTGAGGGCATAGGAAAAAGATTAACCTAATTTGGGTATATAGACTAAAAGATATGGCTAATTGAATTTTAGGTGAAAATCTGTAGAAAAAAACAAAACAAAAACAAAATTTCTGTTATGAGCTCCTGTGCCATTACTGTAACGCCATGTGTTGCATGCAGATTGGCTGAAAACTTATCCTGTGTTGCGTGCCCACCAGCAGAGGAAGACGGCGGCAGTCTTGGCGTGGACGGCGGTGCTCCGGCGAAGGCGGCGGGGGACGGCAGTGTTGATGGTGTTGAAAACGGCAACGGGGGCTTCCTCTGTAGGCGGCGGCAGCGGTGTGAACTCGCGTGACCTTGATGTGCTCCGGAGCTTCGGCTCGGCTGCGGGTGATCTCTCCAATGCACTATGGTTTGCGGGAAAGTGTCAAAAACACGGGCAACCGAGAGGAGGTTCAAAGGAAGCAAGTGGCGCGGCTGGGAGTGCTCTTACGACGACGAAAGCGATTGGCGATGCCCACAGACTCCCAAGTTCCTCGACGAGATGCGTTTTGCCCAAACCAGAGCGTACGGTGATGGAAAGGATCGAAAAGGGGCTTCGGGTGGGCGGGGCAAACCCTTACGCGTCCTGGGAGTCCTAGGGGTGCACGAGGTCGACTAGGGCATGAGATCGATTCGGGCTCACGCTCGGGTGTGCGAGCGATGCGGCGCGGCTGTTCCGGCTCGGAGCTAGGAGATGAGCAGTGATGTGGGACCCGCTGTCAGCGAATGGAGCGGCGAGGGGCTGTGGTGCGGCGCGGTGTACCGCTTCAGTCGGCTGGGATGGGCCGCGAGCGGCGTTTTTTTGATTAACGGCTAAAAAATAGCTCGTAAATTAACTACAAGAAGGTTCCTAAAAAAATATAAGCACACAGTAAAATATATACCCTATTTTAGACTGCAGGAAAAACTAGTTCCACCACTAATGCAATTTTTGAAAATTAATTTTCATGCAATAGGCCACACAAACAGCAATATAACACTCAAATAAAATAATTTGGAGTTTATAAAGTTACAAAAACATGTCAGGTGAACTGAAAATAATATTCTGGACATTATGAACTTTAATTTAGCAGGGGAGAAGTCATGGTATCTCCACTCCAGTAAATTTCCTTGAGTTGCATAATGATTTGAATATTAAAAAAAGCAAATAATGCAATAAAATTATGAGATGCATATGAATGATCTATTAACATCCTAATTAGGAAAATTGGGATGTTACACTTCTGGTCCATAAAAAATCACCACAAATTTTCAGCCCATTCCGAGAACTTCTATTTTTGCACAAAAATCAACACCATGGTAGTTCTACTGAAAACAGCGTCGGTCCGGGTTAGTTTCATTCAAATCATACCAAAACCATATAAAATTGTTGTAAACACCGCATGAATACTTCATAAATTATAAATATGTTGGAGACGTATCAGCATGTCCAAGCTTAGTACATGCTCGTCCTCGAGTAGGTAAATGATAAAAGAAATAATTTATGAAGTGTGAGCATAGTGCATAAGTTTGATCGATGATAATTTCAATCACTTTATCTAGCATCATAACAACAATTTGTTCTCATAAAACTCAACTTGATAAAGTAGCAACCAATTCACAAGTTATGGTTCAAACAATGCATTCTCTTGAAACTTAACAACCCCAATGGTTGATATACAAGACATACATCAAGTGTTCTCAAATCCAACAAATATTCAATCCGATAATAGTGAAATCTCAAAGGTAAAAACTCAATTCATCACAACAAGAATGAGAGTGAGAAATACCATATGATCCAACTATATTAACAAAGCCCGCGGTACATCAAGATCGTGCCAAATCAAAAAACACGAGAAAGAGAGAAGAGAGAGGGAGAGAGAGAGAGATCAAATACATAGCTACTGGTACATACCCTCAGCCCCAAGGGTGAACTACTCCCTCCTCATCACGGTGGCCGTCGGAATAATGAAGATGGTCTCCGGTGATGATTTTCCCCTTCGGCAGGGTGCCGGAATAGGGCTCCGATGAAGATCGGTTTGGTACAGAGGCTTGCGGCGGCGGAACAACTCATCTAGGTCAAGTTCTGGGGTTTTGGAATATATAAGAATTTTTGGCGTCGGTTTCACGTCAAGGGGGTGCCCGAGGGCCCCACAAGCTCGAGAGGCGCGCCCTAGGGGGGCGCCCCCAGGCTTTTGGCTCTCTCAACCATCCCCTGGTCCAGCTCTGGTGCTCCATGGGTCTCTTCTTGTCCATAAAAAATCAACAGAAATTTTCAGACCATTCTGAGAACTTTTATTTCTGCATAAAAAATAAGACCATGGTAGTTCTATTGAAAACGACATTAGTCCGGGTTAGTTCCATTCAAATCATACCAAAACCATATAAAATTGTTGTAAACATGGCATGAATACTTCATAAATTATAGATACATTGCAGATGTTTCGGCGTCGGCCCGGCCCAGGGAAAGGCGGCCTCCCACGCTGCACGCGCCGCCTCCTCTGACGGTTGTCCCACCGGTGTAGGCTGTCCGCCGGCTATGGGGCAGCGGTTGCACTGTTGTTGCATGGGCGCGCTCCTCCTCCTTCCTTTCCAGGCACTCCTCCTCTGCCTCCCGTGCCAAGCGGCACTCCTGCTCCATCTGTCGCTCACCTTCGGCGCGCTCATCCGCCAACGAGCGCCCCCTCCATTGTTGGAGGTATGCGGCTTCGTGCTCCGGTGTCGCCCAAAGCCACACGGGCGGTGTGCTGACCCACTCGTGGAGCTGGCTGGTCCACTAGTAGACCTCAGGCGTGCTCCCTGGACAAGGACTCGAGCTTAGTGATATGCCTCCGTCGTATCTACTTTTTATAACTCTTTTCCTCTTGTTTTGGACTCTAATTTGCATGACTTGAATGAAACTAACCCGGACTGACGCAGTTTTCAGCAGAACTACCATGGTGTTGTTTTTGTGCAGAAATAAAAGTTCTCGGATTGGAACGAAACTTTGCGAGGATTATTTACACAATAAAAGAAAAATACCGGAGCCAAGAACCACGAGAGGGGTGCACTTGGGTGGGCACAACCCACCAGGGCTCCCCCCCCTCCAGGCGCGCCCAGGTGGGTTGTCCCCACCTGGTTGCCCCGCATACCCTGATTCCAATGCTATAAAATCACATATTTGGATGGGGAAAATAAGAAAAAGAATTATCACATTTCACGAGACGGAACCTCCGCCACCTCCTATTCTTCATCGGGAAGCCAGATCAGGAGTCTGTTTGGGACTCCGGAGAGGAGGATCTTCGATCTTTGTCATCACCAACCCTTCTCCATCGCCAATTACACGATGTTCCCCACCGGGAGTGAGTAATTCCTTCATAGGCTCGCTGGTCGGTGAGGGGTTGGATGAGATTCATCATGTAATCGAGTTAGTTTTATTAGGTCTTGATCCCTAGTATCCATTATGTTCTGAGATTGATGTTGCTATGACTTTTCCATGGTTAATGCTTGTCACTTTGGGACCGGATGCCATGATTTCAGATCTGAACCATTTATGTTATCACCATTAAAGCTATGTTCTAGATCAGATCTTGCAAGTTATAGTCACCTACTACGTGTTATGATCCGGCAAACCTGGAGTGACAAAAGTCGGGACGCTTCCCGGTGATGATCGTAGTTTGAGGAGTTCATGTATTCATCGTGTGTTAATGTTTTGTTCCAGTTCTCTATTAAATGGAGGCCTTAATATCCCTTAGTTTCCAATAGGACCCCGCTGCCACGGGAGGGTAGGACAAAATATGTCATGCAAGTTCTTTCCATAAGCACGTATGACTATTTACGGTATACATGCCTACATTATATTTATGAACTAGAGCTAGTGCCGTATCGCCCTAGGTTATGACTGTTATATGATGAATATCATCCAATGAATTCACCGATCCAATGCCTACGAATTTCTCTTATAATGTTATTATTGCTAAGTTATACTTCTATTGTTACTGTTACACTGGCTACAAAATCATTACTATCACTGTTACTGATACTGCTGTTGTTGCTACTACTATCACAATTACACTGGCTATAAAAAACTATCATACTACTTTGCTACTGATCACTTTGATGCAGGTGTGGTTGAATTGAAAACTCAACTGCTAATACTTGTAAATATTCTTTGGCTCCCCTTGTGTCGAATCAATAAATTTAGATTGAATACTCTACCCTGTTGCGATCCCCTATACTTGTGGGTTATCACTACGGCTCGGGGAGGAAGGCCAGCGGTGGCGGCAGAGGGGGGATGACGCAATCGCCGGCCGCAGACATCGCTAGGGATTCCTCCATGCCAACCCAGCACACGTCCTCCTCGCGCTCGATCTCCTCCAGGGCGTGTTGCATGACGACCTCTAGCGCGGCCTGTTGATACGTCCATTTTACATCATGCTTTTATATTGATATTTATTGCATTATGGGCTGTTATTACACATTGTAGCACAATAATTATGCCTTTTCTCTCTTATTTTACAAGGTTTACATGAAGAGGGAGAATGCTGGCAGTTGGAATTCTAGACTAGAAAAGGAGCAAATCTGAGAGGCCTATTCTGCACAATGATACGTCTCCAACGTATCTATAATTTTTTATTGTTCCATGCTATTATATTACCTGTTTTGGATGTTGAAGGGCTTTACTATACACTTTTATATCATTTTTGGGACTAACCTATTAACCGGAGGCCCAGCCCAAATTGCTGTTTTTGCCTGTTTCAGTGTTTCGCAGAAAAGGAATATCAAACGGAGTCCAAACGGAATGAAACCTTTGGGGGAGTTATTTTTGGAACAAACACAATCTAGGAGACTTGGAGTGGACGTCAAGAAACACACGAGGAAGCCACGAGGCAGGGAGGCGCCCCCCCACCCTCGTGGGCCCCTCGTGGCTCCCCTGACCGACTTCCTTTGCCTATATATATCTACATACCCTGAAAACATCCCAGAGCACCACGAAACCCTATTTCCACCACCGCAACCTGCTGCACCCATGAGATCCCATCTTGAAGCCTTTCCCGGCGCTCCGCCGAATCGATCACAGAGGGCTTCTACATCAACACCATAGCCTCTCCCATGAGTTGTGAGTAGTTTACCACAGACCTTCGGGTCCATAGTTATTAGCTAGATGGCTTCTTCTCTCTCTCTTTGAATCTCAATACAATGTTCTCCTCGATCTTCTTAAAGATCTATTTGATGTAACTCTTTTTGTGGTGTGTTTGTCGAGATCCGATGAATTGTGGGTTTATGATCAAGTTTATCTATGAGAAATATTTGAATCTCCTCTGAGTTCTTTTATGTATGATTGGTTATCTTTGTAAGTCTCTTCGAATTATCAGTTTGGTTTGGCCTACTAGATTGATCTTTCTTGCAATGAGAGAAGTGCTTAGCTTTGGGTTCAATCTTGCGCTGTCCTTTCCCAGTGACAGCAGGGGCAGGAAGGCACGTATTGTATTGTTGCCATCAAGGATAAAAAGATGGGGTTTATATCATATTGCTTGAGTTCATCCCTCTACATCATGTCATCTTGCCTAATGCGTTACTATGTTCTTATGAACTTAATACTCTAGATGCATGCTGGATAGCGGTCGATGTGTGGAGTAATAGTAGTAGATGCAGAATCGTTTCGATCTACTTGTCGCGGATGTGATGCCTATATACATGATCATGCCTAGATATTCTCATAACTATGCACTTTTCTATCAATTGCTCGACAGTAATTTGTTCACCCACCGTAATACTTATGCTATCTTGAGAGAAGCCACTAGTGAAACCTATGGCCCCGGGTCTATTTTCCATCATATAAGTTTCCGGTCTACTTTATTTTGCAAGATTTACTTTCCAATCTATATCATAAAATACCAAAAATATTTATCTTATCTTATTATCTCTATCAGATCTCACTTTCGCAAGTGGCCGTGAAGGGATTGACAACCCCTTTATCGCGTTGGTTGCGAGGTTCTTGTTTGTTTGTGTAGGTATGAGGGACTTGCGCATAGCCTCCTACTGGATTGATACCTTGGTTCTCAAAACTGAGGGAAATACTTACGCTACTTTGCTGCATCACCCTTTTCCTCTTCAAGGGAAAACCAACGCAGTGCTCAAGAGGTAGCACACAACTCCAAAAGTCCTAAAACTTCACGGAGAATTATTTTGGAATATATAAAAAATATTGGGCCAAGAAAGCACCAGAGGGGGGGGGCATCAGCCATCCACAAGGGTGGGGGTGCGCCCTACCTCCCTGGGCGCGCCCCCCTGCCTTGTGGCCCACCTGGCAGGCCCCTGGTGCCCATCTTCTTCTATATGGTGTGTTTTGACTTGGAAAAAATTAGAAGGAAGCTTTCGGGACGAAGTGCCACCATCTAGAGGCGGAACTTGGGCAGACATACCAATTGATATGTCTCCAATGTATCTATAATTTATGAAGTATTCATGACATGTTTACAATAGTTTTATATGATTTTGGTATGATTTGATTAGAACTAACCCGGATTGACGCTGTTTTTAGCAGAACTACCGTGTTGTTGTTTTTGTGCAGAAATAAAAGTTCTCGGAATGTGCTGAATATCAACGGAGTTTTTTTTGGAAAATGTAAAAAATACTGGAACAAAGATCTACCGGAGGGGAGTCCCGTGGGCCCCATGAGGGTGGGGGCATGCCCACCCTCCTGGGGCACGCCCCTGTGCCTCATGGACTTCCCGTGGGGCCCCCTCACTTGTCCTTGATGACAACCTCTCCTATAAATGCCCAAACTTCCAGAAAATAACCTAGATCGGAAGTTCCGCCGCCGCAAGCCTCTGTAGCCACGAGAAATCAATCTAGGCCCTCTCTGGCACCCTGCCGAAGGGGGCCATCATCACTGGAGGCCATGGAGGAGGATCTCGGAGGGGCCATGATCACCATGAAGGCCAAGGACCAGAGGGGGAACCACTCCCCATCCAGGGGGAGGCATGGAGGAGGGAGCACTAGGGGGAGAACCTCTCCTCCTCTCTCTCGGTGGCGCCGGAGTGCCATCTGGAGGGGAATCATCACCGCGGTGATCGTCTCCATCAACATTACCATCATCATCACCATCCTCATCTCTTTTATGCGGTCCACTATCCCGCACCCCTCTGTAATCCCTACTTGAACATGGTGCTTTATGCCACATATTATGATCCAATGATGTGTTGCCATCCTATGATGTTTTGAGTAGATAGCTTGTCTTTGGGTTGATTGATGATCTAGATTGGTATGAGTTGTATGTTTTATTTTGGTGCTGTCCTATTGTGCCCTCCGTGTCGCGCAAGCGTGAGGGATTCTTGTTGTAGGGTGTTGCAATATGTCCATGGTTTACTTATTGTCTGCGTTGCTTGAGTGACAGAATCATAAACAAGGATAAGTGGGTCATGGCGTATGGGAATAAAGGGGACTTGATATGTTAATGATATGGTTGGGTTTTACCTTAATGATCTTTAGTAGTTGCGGATGCTTGCTAGAGTTCCAATCATAAGTGCATATGATCCAAGTAGAGAAAGTATGTTAGCTTATGCCTCTCCCTCATATGAAATTACAATAGTGATTACCGGTCTTGATAACAATTGCCTAGGATAATTCCGCACACCGACCCATCATTATTCCACAGTCGCTATTTATAATATTTAGTAATATATTCTAACTTTATGATAACAGCACCTACTTTTATATTTTAGCTCTCCGATATCATACAAAGTTATCCTCTTCATACCCACAACGTAGTTTTATTTCTCGTTTCTAGTTGGAAGCAAACGTTCTGTGTATGTAGAGTCGTATCAGTGGCAGATAGGACTTGAGAGAATATTGATCTTACCTTTAGCTCCTTGTGGGTTCGACACTCCATACTTATCACTTCCACCTTTGGGAATTGCTACGATGATTCCCTGCACTTGGGGATTATCGACCTCTTTTCTGGCGCCGTTGTCGGGGAGCAATAGCGTGGGGTTGATATTCTCTTGTGTGCTTGTTTGCTTTCTTCACTAAGTAGTTTTTTTTTCCTTTTTAGTTTTTCTTAGTTGTGGGTGAAACGTACAAAAAATGAAAATACAAAAGATGCACTTGCCTCATATGCCTAGAAAGTTTTTCAAAAAGAGAAGTGATTGGAAAGTTATGCATTGGAGAAGTGAGGGTCGACCTTGAGCACTTGTGTTCATGCTCATGGAAACAATGTAGAATTTTTCATGGAAGTTTCTCTGTAAATAATTATCCCCTTGTATATATCCATTATATTATAAAAATAATGTGCCAAGCTTTAGTTTTAGGATGATTCGATTGCTTGTTTCCTATGTGCGGTACAAAAACATAAACTTTGGCTGTAGCGCATGAATTTACATTTTTTACTGGAATGTCAAATGGGTCTGAAACTTTTTGCACATTACTTCTGTACAAATTGTTTAAATTTTCATATTTAATTTATAATTTTTGGAGTTACATAAGTTTCCTAAATTACCAGATTACTACAGACTGTCCTGTTTTTGACAGATTATTTCTTCCATGTGTTGTTCGCTTATTTTCATGAATCCATGGGTAGTATCGGGGGGGGGGGGTATGAATCTTGGTGAAGTTGGAATACAGTATATAAAGTGCTAATATGAAATTGCAATGAGTTTACAACAGTACCTAAAGGTAGTGATTTGCTTTACTATACTAACAGATCTCACAAATTTTTTGTTAAGTTTTTGTGGATGAAGTGTTCGAAGAACAAGGAGTTACCGATGTGAGAAGAATAAAGAGTGGCAAGAGTTCAAGCTTGGGGATACCCAAGGCACCCCAAGTAGATATTCCAAGGATACTCAAGCATCTAAGCTTGGGGATGCCCCGGTTGGCATCCCATCTTTCTTCTTCAACAATTATCGGTATACCTCGGTTTTTGTTTTGTTCACATGATTTGTGTCCTTTGTGTTTTTCTTTTTCTTTAAGAACCATCCTAGTATGAGATAGCCCTTCATTGATTTATAGAATGCGTCATGTGCTTCACTTATATCTTTTGAGTATGACCTTATAGAATGCTCTTTGTGCTTCACTTAAATCTTTTCACCGGAGGGGAGTCCTGATACGTCTCCAACGTATCTATAACTTATGAAGCATTCATGCTATTATATTACCTGTCATGGAATAGTCACGTCAGATGTCCTCATGAAAGGACTTAGTTGTGCAGCCATCGCAACTAGGAAGCTTGAAGGGGTTAAATCGGGACAAGGGACACGAGAGGGTTTATACTAGTTCGGCCCCTTACGGTGAAGGTAAGGCCTATGTCTAGTTGGGTTGGTATTGATGTTTCGATAACCAGGGAGCGAGATACGCTATGCCCGGCTCTCGATGAGTTGTTTCTTTCCCTAAGCCGCCAGCAGGTCATCCCCTTATATACACGGGTTGACGCTCTGTGGCCTACAGAGTCCCGGCCGGCTTATAAACAGTGTCCGGCTCGGTGACTAGTTAAATATACCTTACAATACAAGTCATGCCATTACGGCGGTTTATTACAACGGGCCTTAAGTCGCCTGTGGGCCTTAAGCCTTTTATTGAACCGCCATCTTCATGCTTGGCCTTGGGCTTCTCTCTGGTGAATCCTCTTTGCGTAACCCGGCCCCTCCTGGGCGGCTTACACAAATAGTTATATCCCCAACATTAGGCCCCAGATTGATTTGAACATGTTCATGTCAATCTTAAAATACCTTAACATATACTCAATCTTCTGTCCGTGCAAAAGATTTCTTTTAACCCGCCATGACATCATCTCTTGGATCCGGGTTAAGCTGTTGTGACGTCACCGTATCTTTCAACGGATCTCTACCTTTATTGACTGTTCCAAAAATCGAGGCGTCGGGGCCGCTGGATAATAATTCTTATCTCCTCGTTTCCCGCGTTGTCTCAGTTATCCTCTCTTTATAAATAGGAGCTACCTAGGTCTCCCATTCTCCTCCTTCCAGTCGTCTTCTTCCTCTTGCCTCCTCTCTGCCATTCGAGCTTCGCCGCTGCCGCCGCAGATCTCCCTGTCTTCACCAACTCAGGCCGCTGCATCAACATGGTTGGACCAGAAAGAACGCGACACCCTTCCGCGGCAACCTTGCATCGGTGAGTCTCCCCTTTCCTGCTCCTTAGATCTACATCAAGGCCTTCGAGTTCTTCGCTGTTCAGTAGCTTTCTTCCGTAGATTTCTTTATCCTTGCCCTTCTTGATCTTGAAGATGATAAAAACTGATGCGGTAGATGTTTTGCACCTACTTTGAAATGCAAATAAACCCCTTTCTGTCACATAGAGGCCCCATTCAAGCCCTTGAACTTTATCCGCTCCAGTCTTATGTCTAGAAAATTTTCTTTTCAGAACAGTTGTTTGATCCAAGATAACAGTGGTAGATGGTAAAACCTGTTTGTATCACCCGGAAAATTACTTCTGTCAAATACTCATAAACACGACTGTCCATGTAGCCGGTTTAAATAAGTGATACTGAGCCGAAAACCTTGCTTTCTTCTCATGTCCTTAAGAATTTTGAACTGCTCTTGATACTTGTAGCGGCTTAAATATTGTTGCACTATCACCCTTATATCATTAGGCCCCTTGCTTAAGCCGCTATTATAAATGAATTTGAATATCTCTCCCGGGTTAAATTTGAACCGGAACTTTCTTACTTTGTCATAGATGGCTCCGAAGGCGGCCAAGGCCCCTGTGACTTGCAACTGGGTCCCATCCACAATGACCAAAAGTAAAGTTGCCGAGTTTGTAACGTCCGGTCATCTGCCGAAAAAGGAGGTCATGTCCTACCGTGCCCCTCACCCGTCTGAAGAGATACCTCAACCCAAAGACGGGGAGGTAGTAGTTTTCACAGACCATATGAACCGGGGGTTTGCCCCTCCCGGCTCAAAATTCTTCAGGGAAGTTCTGGCTTTCTTTGACCTGAGGCCTCAAGACATTGGACCCAATTCCGTGTCCAATCTGTGTAATTTCCAAGTCTTCTGCGAGGTATATTTAGGAGAGGAACCAAGTCTGCCGTTGTTCAGGGAGCCTTTTTACTTAAACCGGCAGAATGAGCGCGCCAGCGGACCTAGTCTTGAACTTGGCGGCATCTTGATCCAGCGGCGGAGAGACTGCCTTTTTCCTTATGCTGAGCTGCCGAGTAATCCCAAAGACTGGAACCAGACGTGGTTCTACTGCCAAGACACCTCTCCGGCTAACGAGAAGCCTCTGCCCGGCTTTCGCGCCCTGCGCCTTGAGTCCAATCATCCTCTAGCGGACAAGTTAACTACCGTTGAGCGCCTGCCTCTTAACCCCACCATCAGAAAGATCAAGGCCCTTTTGGGAAACGAGTTAACTGACATTGATTTGGTCCGGGTCTGGGTCACCTGGCGGATACTACCATTAAGCCGCCGCTCCGGCTTAATGTGTACTTACACAGGCGAAAAGGATGACTCAATGCGTCATAGTCCTGAGGACTTGCCAGATGATGTGGCAGATGCTACAGTCCAATCACTATTGAAGGAGGGCACTGTAACCAGTAATACTTTCAGTTTGCTTCCCTTCTGCAAGAAGAATCCGGCTCCTACATTAAGTTACTAGTCTTCACAAATACTCTTTAACATGTTACCTTCTGGTACTTATGGTTCCTTGTCTTTTTCCACAGGCCGATGACAACTTCTGGAAGGTCAAGTATGACCATGAGGCTGCAAAACTGGCCCGGGCGGCCAAGAAGACCGAAAAGAAAGCCGCCAGGACAGGTACCTCTAAAAAGAAGAACCCCAGCGCCTCTGATATGATGAGATTGGACGACTCTTCTTCAGATGAGGAAGAGGTAATCTTTTTAATTTTCTTTAATTCCTTCACCGTTACCTTACTGACATTTAGATCCTTTCAGGGGGATACTGGGAACAGCCAAGCAGCTGGCGAAGAGGTAACTATAATTTCCTCCGACTCAGAGCCGTTGCCAACACAAAGAATCCGAAGGGTGACCCAGAAAGTAAGGTTTTCACACCCTCTCGCTTCCCAAGATCCTCAATTTCTTTTGAAGCAACAGCAGCTTGAGAACCGACGGCAGACTCGGGCCAACCAGGACGCAGGACTTTCCTCCGGCCAACCCGATGTAACCAGGAAGCGTCGGACCGAGGTTATCTCTGACTTACGTTTTGTTTTACCCTTGATGGGTTTGATTCGCCAACCTCTCAATTCATCCGACTCCAACTATCAGGATACTTCCCCTTCTTCTGATGAGTCGATGCAATCGAATATGCCGGCTTTCAAAACGGCTCCCTGGTAATATAACCTTTCTTACTTCGAGTTTATCCATACTTATGCTTTGATCCTTATCCTTCCACATTGATTGACAGCTTGCAAGTAAAGCCCAGCAAGAGGACAAAGAAGAATAAGCCGTCCCAAGACCCGGTGGTTACTGAACCGATGCTTGACTCATCCTTTCCAAACAGCTCCGCTCCTCAGCCACCGCCTGAACCGGCTTCTGACATTCCGGAGCCAACTTCTGACCCGCCTGCAGAAGACGTGATTCACAACTCGGATG
This sequence comes from Triticum aestivum, assembly GCF_018294505.1. Taxonomy (NCBI): domain Eukaryota; kingdom Viridiplantae; phylum Streptophyta; class Magnoliopsida; order Poales; family Poaceae; genus Triticum; species Triticum aestivum. The sequence goes on from NC_057801.1 coordinate 637,548,948, forward strand.
ACCCGGAAACTCCCAGCCCGGCCAAGACAGTTGACCCAGAGGTTGAAATTGTGAAGAGCCAATACGTTGAATCGGGCCGGCCTACTGCCCTTGCCCAATGCACCGCCAAGGAGGAATTTGCCCAGAGCCGAAGGTCCAAACAAGATATCACCGATTACTCTCATCTAAGTATTGGTGATATACTCTCGGGCTATCTGAACCAAGTACACAGTAGTCGTGACCTGGAAATTGACATGGTGAAGCAAATACAGCATAAATCTGAGGTAAAATTTAAGCTTTCACTCTAAATCTTACTTACTGTACCAGCCCCCAAGTCTATTGCTTATGACTGAATATGTTGTAGACTTAGTAATCTGCTAGCCATTAGTTTTGTCCGGTTTAAATTGAATATGTTTAACCCGGAGATAACATGAAACGTTAAATTTGGGTCACATTAGCCCCCAAGTGTCAAGTACTTTTACTTGTAAAGTGCTTGAGACTTAATATGTGTAACTTGGTAAAACAGACTTAAAAATTCTTTAAACATACATTAGCCCCCAAGTGACAAGTATCTTTACTTGTAAAATACTTGGGACTTAAATGTTATCTTACCAAGATTCTTACCATAACCTGATGTCAAATGCAGGCCACCGCAAGTCAATTTGAGGCGGAAATTGCTGACTTGAAGAGCCAGTTGAAAACCCAAGAGCTCGAAGCTTAGAAAGCCAATTCCAAGTTTGAATTCAGTATCTCTGAACAAGAGAAGCTGAAGAAGAATTTTGAATCGGAAAAGAAGGCTTGGGTTGATGAGAGGGCTTCATTGGTGATCCGGGTTGAGACAGCGGAGGCATCTCTTGCGGAAGCAACAAATGAGCTGTCCGACTTAAAGCGGCACATATCCCAAATGGTCTCAGCTATCTTTGGTAAGCCGCTCATAAACATCGTAATCCTTCAAGAGTTATTACAATAGTTGCCTCCGGCTTACATGTTATACCTGTGAATATGCAGGCCCCAGGAGTACCAATCTAAAGGAAACTTGCTTGTCAAGCTTAAGGCAGTGTACACCTTGACAGAGCAGCTGTACTCCGGGTCACAGCGTGCGTTGACCGTTGTGGCTTTATTAAATACCTCTCCCCGGCTCTTGCAAGACGTATTGAGACATCTGTCGATGCTACCTCAACGTATTCAAGACTTAAGGCGGGCATCTGCGAGAGCCAGAGCCGTGGCTGCTTTGAGTCGGGCAAAAGCATGGGTGCCAGAGCTTGACCTTGCTGACCCCTCGCTTGGATATCCAAGTCAGGACGGCACTACTTTTGGCGAACAGGACTTCACCGCCTGTGTCAAAGTCGTACGCCCTCTGGCGACTCTCATTGGGGAGGATACTGACCTCACCAATTATTCGCAGGGTTATGATAGCGAGAACCGGAGAATCCCAAATGTCCCATATGACCAAGTCAGCCTGCTCCCTCCAACGCGTAAGCATACCTTTGCCCCTGAAGTGGACCCAGCCAGTTTAATAGATGATGAAGCTGAATTTGAAGCTTTGAGCAGCATTGAATGGGCCTCGTCCACCTTCCAGGACACAACAACCGAAGGAGAGGCGGGGAAGGATAACCCGGAGTAATCAAGCCAGCCGGAGGAATGAGCCGCCAGCCGGGTTATAACTTGGCAAAGAACAATGCTTCACTTATTCAGACTTGGGGAGTCTTGTAATAGGATAGAAAAACTCCTTAATGCCTGTCATGACTTATGGTACTTATTGCTTTTGTTAAGCCGCCAGTACCAAATTCATCTTTCTTATGTTAATCAAGTGTTTCCTTGATCCTTCACCTTGCTCCGTTTTAACCTGCACGTAAAACAGGCGAGGCTTTCCTCGACGATTTACTGCACCGGCGGGTTATAGAATATTGATAACCCGGATATGATAAAAAAATCATATGTATGAGCCGGTATATGATTAGTTAAAACATAATCATAACAGCATACCTGCGACCCTTTTTGATAACCGTTCCGGCTCATATAAGTTTTTACCTGGCACTTGTTAGAACCTGAAGTAACTAATATAAAAACCGGAAAGATCAAGAACCATCTCCTCAAGAAGGTTTCAATGATAGTGAAAATAATCATACTTGCAAATGTTCACAGGCTCCTGATTCGAATACGATCAGAAAACCATTCCAAAGGGGTTAAGCCAAGATTCGGATACGATCATATAGCCCCCAGTGGCTTTGGTGATGCCGATCAAGTGGGTATCGACAGTTATGTTCTCTTTGGTTCGAATACAACCTATGTTTGAACAGGAAGCCCCCAAGTGAACATAAGAGTTGTTTAATGATGCTGATTCGAATACGATCCACGTCAGACCCAAAGGGGTTAAGCTATGATTAAAATTTGATCAGGAAGCCCCCAAGTGGGTTTGGCAATATGCCCATCAAGTGGGTATCGACAGCTATGTTCTCTTTGGTTCGAATAGGACCTATGTTTGAACAGGAAGCCCCCAAGTGACCAAGGCTAGATTCAGATATGATCATAAGCCAGAACAAAGGGAAAGCCGGATTCAGATATGATCCGTCCCCTGTTGGTATTGTCCATCACCTGATAAAGAAAACATGAAACATTTTTATGGGAAAAAAGGACAGAGGTCCTGCTTTATTGCTTTATATAATATGTACATTATAGAAAGTATCTTAAGAAGTAACTTAAGTACAATAAGGCCAGAGATAAAGCTATGTTCCACGGCCGGTGGGTCTCCTCCTCCGATTTAAATGAGTCCTTGCGCTCTCGAATATCGATGAGATAATATGACCCGTTGTGCAGATTCTTGCTGACCACAAAGGGTCCTTCCCAAGGCGGGGATAGCTTGTGCATATCCGACTGATCTTGGATGAGCCGGAGCACCAAGTCACCTTCCTGAAAGGTTCTGCTCTTAACCCGGTGGCTGTGATAGCGGCGCAGGTCTTGCTGGTAAATCACCGAGTGGGCTATTGCCAAGTCTCGTTCCTCATCCAACAAGTCAAGTGCATCCCGACGAGCCTTTTCGTTATCCGCCTCAACGTAAGCCGCCACACGGGGTGAGTCATGCCGGATGTCACTTGGCAGGACCGCCTCTGCTCCATAAACCATGAAGAAAGGTGTATATCCCGTAGATCTGTTAGGCGTAGTGTTGATGCTCCATAACACGGAGGGTAACTCCTCCACCCAACAGCCCGGAGTTCGTTGTAAAGGGACCAAGAGCCGGGGATTGATACCTTTCAGGATCTCTTGATTAGCTCTCTCGGCTTGACCATTGGATTGAAGATGAGCAACAGCCGAAACATCAAGCCGGATATGTTCTCTTTGACAGAACTCTTCCATGGCACCCTTAGAGAGATTAGTGCCATTATCAGTTATGATGCTATGTGGAAAACCAAAACGAAAGATCACCTTTTTAATGAACTGAACCGCCGTGGCTACATCACATTTACTGACCGGCTCTGCCTCAACCCACTTGGTAAACTTATCCACTGCCACTAGCAAATGTGTCTTTTTGTCCTTGGACCTTTTGAAAGGTCCAACCATGTCAAGCCCCCAGACTGCAAATGGCCAAGTAATTGGGATCATCCTCAACTCTTGAGCCGGCACATGAGCTCGTCGTGAGAACTTTTGACACCCATCACATTTACTGACCAGATCTTCTGCATTAGCGTGAGCCGTCAACCAATAGAAACCATGACGAAAAGCCTTGGCCACGAGGGATTTTGACCCGGCATGATGGCCACAATCTCCCTCATGGATCTCATGGAGTATTTCTTGGCCTTCTGCAGGTGACACACAGCGTTGAAACGCCCCTGTGACGCTGAGGTGATGTAACTCGCCGTTAACAATTGTCATGGATTTGGAACGCCTGACGATTTGTCTCGCTAATGTCTCATCTTCCGGCAACTCACCCCGGGTCATATAAGCCAAGTACGGCACCGTCCAATCCGGGATAACATGAAGAGCCGCCACCAGTTGTGCCTCTGGGTCTGGCACTGCTAAGTCTTCCTCGGTAGGTACCTTGACAGAAGGGTTGTGTAACACATCAAGAAAGGTGTTGGGCGGCACCGGCTTATGTTGGGATCCCAACCGGCTTAAAGCATCAGCCGCCTCGTTCTTCCTTCGATCAATGCGCTCCACTTGATAACCCGTGAAGTGACCAACCACAGCATCTACTTCACGATGATAAGCCGCCATGAGTGGGTCTTTGGAATCCCACTTGCCTGACACTTGTTGAGCCACCAAATCTGAGTCGCCCAAGCATCATACCCGGCTTAAGCTCATCTCCTTAGCCACCCGGAGACCATGAAGTAATGCCTCATATTCAGTTGCATTGTTAGTACATGGAAACATAAGCCGGAGTACATAACGAAATTTTTCACCTCGAGGGGAAGTTAACACCACTCCAGCCCCCGAGCCTTCTAGCTGCCTGGACCCGTCAAAATGAATAGTCTAGTATGTGTTATCCGACTTCTCCTCAGGTGCCTGCAGCTCTGTCCAATCATTGATGAAGTCCACCAAGGCCTGAGACTTAATAGCTATCTGAGGCATGTATTTCAAGCCATGAGGCCCAAGCTCGATAGCCCACTTGGCGACTCGTCCTGTGGCCTCTCTGTTCTGAATGATGTCTCCCAAAGGGGCGGAACTTACCACAGTTATAGGATGGCTTTGAAAATACTGCTTCAACTTCCGGTTTGCCATGAACACCCCATAAACAAGCTTTTGTCAATGCGGGTACCTTTGCTTGGATTCAATGAGCGCCTCACTGATAATAGTAAACCAGCCGTTGAACCGGATGCTCCTTACCGGCTTCCTTACGCTCCACCACGATGGCAACGCTGACGGCTCGTGAATTGGCAGCCACATATAACAGCAAAGGCTCTTTGTCAATTGGAGCCGCAAGAACCGGCGGCTCAGACAATTGTCTCTTTAAGTCTTCAAAAGCAGCATCAGCGGCCTCACTCCAAACAGAAGTGTCAGTTTTCTTCATCATCTGATACAATGGGAGGGCTTTCTCGCCGAGCCGACTTATGAACCGACTTAAGGCGGCGACGCGACCCGCCAGTCGCTGAACATCATTGATGCACGCCGGTTTAGCCAGAGAGGTAATCGCCTTGATCTTCTCCGGGTTAGCTTCGATGCCTCTGTTGGACACCAGAAAGCCAAAAAGCTTGCCTGCAGGGACACCAAACACGCATTTGTCCGAGTTAAGCATCATCTTGTAGACCCGGAGATTATCAAAGGTCTCCCTTAAGTCGGATATCAAGGTCTCCTTTTCTCTGGACTTCACCACAATGTCATCCACATAAGCATGGACATTACGCCCAATTTGGTCGTGCAAACAGTTCTGCACACACCGCTGATAAGTTGCCTGGGCACTCTTGAGCCCAAATGGCATCGATACATAGCAGAAGGCTCCAAACGGAGTGATGAAAGCCGTCTTCTCCTGGTCCTTAACTGACATCTTAATCTGATGATAACCGGAGTAAGCATCCAAAAAACTCAAACGCTCACAACCCGCCGTAGCATCAATGATTTGATCAATACGGGGAAGAGCAAAAGGGTCCGCTGGACAAGCCTTGTTTAAGTCCGTGTAGTCCACACACATCCGCCAGGTGCCATTCTTCTTGAGGACGAGCACCGGGTTAGCCAACCACTCCGGGTGAAAAACTTCAATGATAAACCCGACCGCTAAGAGCCGGGCGACTTCTTCCCCAATAGCTTTCCGTCGTTCCTCATTAAAACGGCGAAGAAACTGCTTGACCGGCTTATACTTTGGATCAATATTAAGAGTGTGCTCGGCGAGTTCCCTCGGTACACCCGGCATGTCAGAAGGTTTCCATGCAAAGATGTCCCGGTTCTCACGGATGAACTCGATGAGCGCGCTTTCCTATTTGGGATCCAAGTTGCTGCTGATGCTGAACTGTTTAGAAGAATCACCCGGGGTAAAGTCAACAAGCTTTGTCTCAGCTACCGACTTAAACTTCAACGCCGGGTCATGCTCTGTAGTTGGCTTCTTCAGGGATGTCATATCCGCCGGGTCAACATTATCTTGATAAAATTTGAGCTCCTCTGCTGCGCAGGCCGACTCAGCATAAGCCGTGTCACCTTCTTCACACTCCAATGCTACCTTACGACTGCCATGTACAGTGATGGTGCCCTTGTAACCCGGCATCTTGAGCTGTAAATAAACGTAACATGGTCGGGCCATAAACTTAGCATAAGTCGGTCGCCCAAACAGAGCGTGGTATGGGCTCCTGATCTTGACCACTTCAAACATCAACTTCTCAGCTTGGGAGTCATGTTCGTCTCCAAAAGCCACCTCCAGCTCAATCCTGCCAACTGGGTAAGCCGACTTACCAGGGACAACTCCATGGAAAACAGTGTTGGATGTTCTCAGATGTTTATCAGTCAATCCCATGCGCTGAAAGGTCTCGTAGTAAAGGATGTTGATGCTACTACCCCCATCCATGAGCACCTTGGTGAACTTATACCCACCAACCTGAGGCGCCACTACCAAAGCCAACTGACCCGGGTTATCGACCCGCAGAGGATGATCCTCCCTACTCCATATGATGGGCTGCTCTGACCATCTTAAATAACGAGGGATTGCTGGCTCAACAGAATTCACCGCCCTCTTATGAACCTTCTGGTCACGTTTGCACAAGCTAGTGGTAAACACGTGGTACTGTCCACCACCCAACTACTTTGGATGGCTTTGATAACCCGACTGTTGCTGCTGCTGTCTGCCTTGACCAGACTACTGCTGACTGTTGCCACCTGGATGCCCCTGAAAACCGGAATTTGAACCGCCGCCCGGGCCATGAAAGCCGCCAGCCCCTGAGCCGCCACCAGATCCTTGACCATCGTCGAAGGTGTTGGATTTTTTAAACGCCTTCATGATCGCACAATCCTTCCGTAGATGTGTGGCCGGCCGCTCCCGGGTGCCATGTCTCGGGCAGGGCTCATTGAGTAGTTGCTCCAGTGATGGGCCTGACCCGCCGGATCGCGGCGGTTTACCCTTACGTCTCGGATTGTTACCTCATACATTGGCATTGGCCAAGAACTCCGGGTTACCGTCCGCCTTACACTTATTGCCGCCTTGAGCCCCCGGGTTATGCTGCTGACCCTTTCCATTGCCGTTCCTTTTTCCCTTCCCTGTCTTCTCATTGTCAGACGCGGGATCCTTGGTACTATCAGAATCGGCGTATTTGACTAAAGCTGCCATCAGCGTACCCATATCTGTGAGGTCACCTGTCAGGACCCCGACTCAATGCCACATCGATCTAGCATGTAACACCTCATATCACTTTGCGGCCTCACGCACGGTATTCCCACGGGTGTCGCCTTACCTTTGCCCGGGACCGTTTGCGCCTTTTGGCACACGTATATGACAGTGTCGCTAGCATCCATATGATAAGGAGCCCGGGCTGACATGGCTAGTCGTAAACCCAAAGTGGCACAGACTTACAGGGACGGGCATCCATGACCCAGCATTGAACGTGTCGGTCATCAGCGAATGAATCCAGGCTGTAGCACTGGGCTAGCAGGACTCCGGTGAACCGGGCTGTAGCGGGCTAACAGGACTCCGGTATTCATCGCGTGCCATTTCCCCGAAGGGACAGACACAGGAACGAAGAAGGACACATGCCGGCCAGCCTAAGTGTTCCGGAGCAGTAGCAAGCTACCATGGCTAGGTGGAAACACTAGGAGACATTTCCCGGTAAGAGAGGCTACTAAAGATAAACAACTAGATGGTCAGATCCCACACATACCAAGCATTTCAATAACATACACACAATATGCTCGATATGTGCAAATACAACATGGCATCACAACATGACTCTACGACTCAAGTATTTATTCAATAGGCTCCGAGGAGCGAGATATTACAAACATGGGTCTCATGACCCAACAATCAGAGCATACAAGTCAAAGCACAAACGGAAGCTATCATGTTTGAGTACAGACATCTATAAATGAAAGAGGCTGAGAAGCCTGACTATCTACCAGATCCTGCCGAGGGCACAAGATCGTAGCTGAGGTATCAAGCTAAACGTCGAAGACCACGCGGAACTACTAGCGAGACTGAGGTCTCTCTGCAAAAACATAAAATAGGCAAACGTGAGTACAAATGTACCCAGCAAGACTTACATCAGAACTAACTACATATGCATCATTTTCAACAAGGGGATGGTGGGGTTTAACTGCAGCAAGCCAGCTTTGACTCGGTGGCTATCCTAAACTACGACTGCAATGTAACTCTTTTGAGGTGGCGCACACGAGTCCACATATTCACCATATCAATACACCACTATGGATCCGCTCCCGTCTCCCTACGAGAACGCCATCCATAGCACTCACGCTTATCTTGCGCATTTTAAAGTATCCACTTTCACTTGTCTATGAACTGATATAAGCAACCCAGAAGTCCTTTACCGCGGACACGGCTATTCGAATAGATGATGTTAACCCTGCAGGGGTGTACTTCTTCATACATGTTTCCACCACTTAGCGTCTGCACACGACATGTGCTCGGCAGACTTCAAGCGAAAGCCGACGTGGGTGTAGACCACGACCTACCTAAACACTCAAGTCTCTAGTCCAGGTTTATCGCCTATTCGGGTTCCATCCATGAGGAGATCCGGCCGGAGTTTCGCTCACAGCCCCAAACGATGTGAACAGGGTTCCGTGACACCAAATGGGCGCCCGGTATACCCGGCCACGTGCCTACCGCATCACAGCCCACCCCTCCGGTCAGCGCTGTGCACGGCCTCCAGCATACTACAAACACCAGAAACTACTTGCAACTCCTGGACAGAGGACTTGGGCGAATAAGAAGTCGAGCGGGGTCATATTTCAGGGCCCAATGCATGGTAGTAGCTGAATCATGGATCACAAACACAGAACTCAGTTCCTGAGGACGGCTTCAATGAGACAACCCACCGTGTACTCCTACATGGCCTCTCACCGCTACCTTTACCAAATCGTGTTCACACACTTAGCTCACACACAGTAGGACATGTTCACACGCCTCTGATTCATCCCCGATGAATCAGACCTGACTCAACTCTAAGTAGTAGCAGGCATGACAAACAAACATGAATGAGTAGGCACAACAGGGCTCAAACAACTCCTACTCATGCTAGTGGGTTTCATCTATTTACTGTGGCAATGACAGGTCATGCAAAGGATAAAGGGGTTCAGCTACCGCAGCAAGTAACAGTTGAATCGTTGTTGTCCTAATGCATTAAAAGAGAGCAGGAGCGAGAGAGTAGGATTGTATCGGAATGAACAAGGGGGGTTTTGCTTGCCTGGCACTTCTGAAGATAACATTGAGTCTTCATCAGTGTCAACGATCACATCATCGGCATCACGTCTATCGAGAGGGGACAAATACCGGTAACACAGAAGGGAACACAATCAATGCAATGCACAATATGATGCATGATCATGACATGGCAAAATGAATGTGTTTTGGGCTAATGCAACTAGCAACAAATTAAATGAAGTTGGTTTGAATACAAGATTCAAATTCAAACTCCATATGTGATTATTCAAATGCCATTTAATTGATTTGTGCTAAACAGCAGCTATAAGTTGTTCTAACATGCATGAAAGTGGTACAGATGGATTCCTTGAATTTTTTTGATAATTTTTCATATATAAATTATTTAATTTGGAGTTACGGTTGAATTTCTATGATTTTTAGAAGTTTAGGACATTTTTTGAAAATAATAAATCATTTAAGAATTATTTAAATTCTAGAAAACATTTACTGCGTCAGCAGTGCGTCACCGTGACGTCAGCAGGTCAACAGACGCTGCTGCTGGTCAAACCTGACGTGTGGGGGCCACACGTCAGTGACATAGGGTTGTTTAACTCACTGACAGGTGGGACCGGTCAACGGCCACGTCAGCTAGGTCAACTCCGACGTGTGGGGCCACCGTGGTTAACTTAAACTAAACAGGGGTTAAAACGTGGTTAGTTAAGGGCGTGGGGCCCATATGTCATCGACACGCGACACTGACTAAACGCGATTAGCACTTAAACTAATGGTGCCACGTCTGCCACCGGAGACCCGCCGGCGGCGACCACAGGACACGGCGGGGGCACGCTGGACTTATGCTAGAGGCGTCAGCTTGGCGCGCTGAGGGCACCAGGGGATGGCCCTTGCTCTCGCGCATCCAGAGGACCAAGTGGGAGGTCGTGGGGTCGCCGGAACTCATGCCGGCGATGAGCTTTGGCGGCGATGGTGTTCGGTGGTGCTCGGGCGCGTCGCTACGGTGCATCAGTGAGCAAATGGAGAGGCTGGGCAGCACCTGCTAGACATGGGGAGCACTAAGAGCAGCACAATGAGGCCAGGGGAGCACGGAGGCTATGCGTGCAGCAGCAATGGCGGACGGTGGCTTCGGTGCTCATGGGGAATGGCGCTACGGCACGGAGGGGAGCATGCTGAGTTAGGGGAGAGGGTCAGTGGCTCACGGCGATGACGAGGGGACGCTCGGCGAGGTCGGGGACGGTCCGGAGCCGACGAATTTGACGAAGATGGCCGGCGGTCCCGAGGTTGAAGAAGGCATCGAGGGCGGTGTTGCGGCACGTCCGGGGCCTCGTGGCTTGTCGAGGAGGTAGGGGACGTCGAGACGGAACTCGCAGGCACAGCGAGGGGTCGAGGCGGAGACGGTGGCTGCGGCGTTACGGTGGCGCGGCTGCGGCTGCGCTCGGGCTCGAGAGGGAGAGGGGGCGGAAGAGGGGAAGAGTTCAGGAGAGAGTGAGAGAGCGGTCGGGGCTGCGTGGCGTCGTCCGGGGCGTCGCTAGGGAGGCCGGGGAGGAAGCAGGAGGTGGCCGAGCAGGGTGGAGGTGGCGCGCGCGGCGGCGTCGCGGTGTCCGTCCTCCTGGCAGGGAGGAAGACGACAAGGGAGGGGGGCGGCGGTGGGCTGGGCCGTTGGGGGAGCTGGGCCAGGTAAGTTGGCGCCAGGTAGGTGGCCCAGGTGGCCTTCTCTCCCTTTCTATTTATTTCTGTTCTGTTTTGTTTTAGTTTAGTAAAATACTAAACCATTTTATAAAATCCTGAAAATAGTTATGTGGCTAGAGTTAAAATATACCAAACCACATAAAATGTTCCAGTAATTATTGGACATATATTATTTATATATCAAATATATATCCAATGCAAATAGCTATTTATTTAATTCAAAGGCCCAAATAATTAACTCTGAGATACCAAAAATATTGTTTTGAGTTTTACCTCTTTGCAATATTTTCAGAGACTAAGAGGAACATTTTCTTGGACTTCTTTGAGGAGATTTTAATGTTGATCATTTTTAGAAGGTTTCTGAGGCTTTGAAAATGCCTCAATTCAAATTTCATTTGAATTAAAACATGATTCTCACATGAGGTCTAGCCTGGTGCATAACAGGACCAGGGATGTGACAACTCACCCCCACTAAACAAAAATCTCGTCCTGAGATTCAAGCGTAGGGTAAGGTGACGGGGGAACGCAACTAGTACAATCTTCACGATCCAGGTTGCACTTCAATTGAACGTTGATTCAATCACCATCATTGTCTTGAAGTCTTGCTCTGAGAAATCCTGTCAACATGACATGGAGGGAAGAAGGAGACTCTAGAAGGGTCGATCTTCTCGAAGATCGAACAACTCACGGAATGAGACATAGGACCATCTCTCGGGTTGAGACACGAGATACACATCAAGAGGGGTGGAAAGAAACGGATGACGAAGGTGCACTAGGTAGACAACAATTCCTCACCTAAGAGGGTGGTGAACGGTTGTCAACGTAGCGAGGAGTTAAGTTGACATGACACCACGACGAAACATCCTGGAGGAGGGTGATTCATAGGTTATTTCCTTAAGTGGCAAAAAGAATTACCTTTGATTCAGAGATCATTGAAAACCTTTATACCAGCTTAAGGCAAATCATAATCGATCATTTAGAGGGGTTCGGTAGAATGGCATACCCGAACTTGGATGATGTGGATTACCTTGTTGAAGACAACGTAATGGATGAATTTTCTTATCACCGGAAATGGAAGAGACCCATGGTAGAATGGCACATTGGCGGTGAAAGCTGGGAACAAAACGCAAATGATGGGAATGATTCTAGTAACTGGGGAGAGGCTCAACAATAGAGAGTTATTCCACTATTGGAATGGTTATAGCATAACCGAGGAAACTGAGAGCGCTATACAGTTAATGCCGACGAGCAACCCTAGCACTTGCGTGTGCTCTCAAGAACTTGAGCAATTCCATAATCATCAAGGTTTTACCAACATCCGTGTCAAGGGTCCGGTAACACAACTTACTACCATGATGAATGGTGATGGAGGATGCAGATGCAAAGGAAGATAACACCTTCTCAGATTTCACCCTTGGCAGGGCCAAGGAAATAAAATCTGGATGATCGACCGAGAGACATTTAGCACTCCGCTTCTAATGTTCTCCTTGATGTGCTAGTGTAACCTATTCATAGAAATGGTCTGGTATCTAGAACATCAAGTAAAAGGTCGGACTTCGGGAGCACAAAAATCCATAAGGAACAACTAGAGAGTAAATCCTACGAAGTCCCTATGGGGAGGTGGCCAACTTCATCAATCAAGATATTATAATAACAGGTCTTTCGGCTGGGTGTGTTGGCCACGACATCCACTTTACCGGTTATCGCGCGACCAATATTATAATTCTTGGAAAATATTCCAACCATCATATCTGCCTGAGATTCAGATCTGGTTGGTGTCAGGATATTCCAGACTCATCGAGTCCAGGAAGAAAAACGGAAGTTTGCAACACGAATCGACGAGATGACATTGCGAGATTCTCGGGGAATGAACTACGATAGCAAGCTCCAAAACATGAGCTGGTTCTGCTACAACATGTGAACACGCTGTCCCAGACAAACATGATCACATGGTAGTCTTACAATAAAACACTACCGAGTTCTGGTTGGGAACCATCAGCGAGGATATCAAAGTTCTTTCATAAGTCTGGATTAGCTCTTATGAAGATACTCCTTCTCCTTGAACAAATCAGTCAGTGGCTTGGTGTGCTAGGATACACATATGGAATGAAGGTTGCAAGTCTCCAGACCATAGAATACTTCGCACGTGTGCATGACTGACTTGCGATGATTCCAGAGGAAGCAACATTGACTTTCTCGAGTCCACGGCGGTAACTTGCATCAAATGCATATGAACTAGAGGAATCACTTCTTACATCCGAACATATGCTTCATGAGCTAGCATGAACAAATGCTTTCAAAAGTTTCCAACACTAGCTTAATGTTCAGCAAAATTATGAAGAAGACAAGGATGTTGTCAATGGGCACAACAACAATTCATCTGGGTTTCCTTTTAAAAGGAATTCCATAGTTAAGTGAACAAGTGATAACATTGGTCAGACCAAAGATGTAATGGTGTATGCTCGAGGGATCAACCACGAATAAGACAACATTACGAACATCGTTGGTACTGATTTGATTTGACGATAGCCCATACTCAAATCAAAGGATTGATAAGACAATAGGTCCAGCAACTGATCACAGGGACCAATCGATGAAGATATCATCTTTCTTCAACACACACTACACAAGAATATTCCTTTGGAACGAACTAAGTTAGGCAAGCTTTTATCTTCCAATTCTCCAAGTTGTTGTCTAGCTTAACCAACTAGCTCAGGGATATCCAACACGGATTCTTGGAGAAAGGGTGGTTTACAGGATAAACCGACTTGATCACGAGCTCAACATAACAGTCAGGTGACAACCTGGTGATACTTTCGAGAAGATATCCGGAAAATCATGAACCACCGATATGTTACTAAGATCGAGGACAATCCTGCTTTTCAGGGCAAGGCGATATGATCAATAGGGCAAGGATTTGAAATAATCCTAACTCATCGATCGAGGAGTGAACCAGGAGAATGGACTAGGTAGCACGATCAATCTTAGAATGATGATTCACTAACCAACATGCTAAGAATGAAATTATTGTCCTTTAACTACCAAACAACGGAGTTGCTAGCAGTATTGATTTCACACACCACGATTCACTTGTCGGCATTCCGGTTACGATAACACAGGAACCGAGGAATGAACAATGATGGCGAGAAGTATCACTGTGTCAAGAGTTCATAGGATGGTGTGCAATTCCCATGACATTCTTGATATAAAGATGGAAATACTCCAAGGTAGAACAGAGCAAAAGCTGGATTGGCATTTTGATCTGCGGAGTACAATTGTTTTGACCCAATCCTAGATATGGATGAGGTACTGGAGTTTGTTTCTCCTAGTCATTCCGGAATAGAATGGCTTGACGGACCACAAGAGTAATAGGCATCGATGAATGAACGCACGCATACTCTTGACTATCAATTGATAGACGAGGGTCGGAAGACAACTAAAGAGAACAACTCAAAGGAACATATAATTTTCTGAGTTGTGGATGCATAGATTAGTATGTCGAACCAAGTTCAACATGTTTCTTCTGGATAAGCCATGCAGGGAGGTAGGACTGGCAGAGTCACGATTTATGAATGGAGAACTCCTCAAGAGTACTCTAATTGTGATCTTTTGATCCAATAACTTCTGCCTGAATGGTTCATGGTATTTGGAAGAAGAATGTACCACGAACCTCGAGGACTATCGCAAAGGTTACTAATATCCTAAAGGAACTAGCAAACACTATCAACATGAAGTAAGTAGGGTGAATCTCGGGTTCAAAACCCAGGAATAGAATACCTACTACTAAGTAGCATCACGGGATGCTTCCGAGAATAAAGGCCAGAATCATCACACTGGGAACACAGATCATGGCTAGACCACTAGATGATCCCCTAAGCACTTAGGGTCATAATAATAATTCCAACATATATGTCGAGGCAATAATTACCTCAACACACCGATTAGTGTGGTTAATCTGGCCCAAAGGAACATCGAAGCGGGAGGAAGGAATTTGCAAATTGCTTCAAACTATTTAGAAACCTGGGATGACTCGGACAGCATAACGGCTGTAAATGCTCAGAAAAGACTTGAGACATTCACAAAAATGGTGGCATAACCACTCAGAAGCACAATATCAAGGTTTGGAGATCAACAGTTAATATACAGAAGTAGTAGGAACTGAACTCAAGCTTAAATCCAACAATCTTATAAGTCTACGGATTAGTAACACGTGATCCTGATAGAAAGAAGAGATAGCCTAGTTCTTAATCCCCGTAGGAAAGATAAGATGACTCAGATCAGAAGGGCATAAAGTATAAGGAGTAAAAAGAGCCTTACGTTCCATCCCACAATCAATTTCCTTATATAACTAAAGAATTTCTAGACTCAACTTCGACCAGTTTGGCTTGGTAATCCTACAAGCAGTCAAGCTCTGATACCAACGCTGTCAGGACCCCGACTCAATGCCACATCGATCTAGCATGTAACACCTCATATCACTTTGCGGCCTCACGCACGGTATTCCCACGGGTGTCGCCTTACCTTTGCCCGGGACCGTTTGCGCCTTTTGGCACACGTATATGACAGTGTCGCTAGCATCCATATGATAAGGAGCCCGGGCTGACATGGCTAGTCGTAAACCCAAAGTGGCACAGACTTACAGGGACAGGCATCCATGACCCAGCATCGAACGTGTCGGTCATCAGCGAATGAATCCAGGCTGTAGCACTGGGCTAGCAGGACTCCGGTGAACCGGGCTGTAGCGGGCTAACAGGACTCCGGTATTCATCGCGTGACATTTCCCCGAAGGGACAGACACAGGAACGAAGAAGGACACATGCCGGCCAGCCTAAGTGTTCCGGAGCAGTAGCAAGCTACCATGGCTCGGTGGAAACACTAGGAGACATTTCCCGGTAAGAGAGGCTACTAAAGATAAACAACTAGATGGTCAGATCCCACACATACCAAGCATTTCAATAACATACACACAATATGCTCGATATGTGCAAATACAACATGGCATCACAACATGACTCTACAACTCAAGTATTTATTCAATAGGCTCCGAGGAGCGAGATATTACAAACATGGGTCTCATGACCCAACAATCAGAGCATACAAGTCAAAGCACAAACGGAAGCTATCATGTTTGAGTACAGACATCTATAAATGAAAGAGGCTGAGAAGCCTGACTATCTACCAGATCCTGCCGAGGGCACAAGATCGTAGCTGAGGTATCAAGCTAAACGTCGAAGACCACGCGGAACTACTAGCGAGACTGAGGTCTCTCTGCAAAAACATAAAATAGGCAAACGTGAGTACAAATGTACCCAGCAAGACTTACATCAGAACTAACTACATATGCATCATTTTCAACAAGGGGATGGTGGGGTTTAACTGCAGCAAGCCAGCTTTGACTCGGTGGCTATCCTAAACTACGACTGCAATGTAACTCTTTTGAGGTGGCGCACACGAGTCCACATATTCACCATATCAATACACCACTATGGATCCGCTCCCGTCTCCCTACGAGAACGCCATCCATAGCACTCACGCTTATCTTGCGCATTTTAAAGTATCCACTTTCACTTGTCTATGAACTGATATAAGCAACCCAGAAGTCCTTTACCGCGGACACGGCTATTCGAATAGATGATGTTAACCCTGCAGGGGTGTACTTCTTCATACATGTTTCCACCACTTAGCGTCTGCACACGACATGTGCTCGGCAGACTTCAAGAGAAAGCCGACGTGGGTGTAGACCACGACCTACCTAAACACTCAAGTCTCTAGTCCAGGTTTATCGCCTATTCGGGTTCCATCCATGAGGAGATCCGGCCGAAGTTTCGCTCACAGCCCCAAACGATGTGAACAGGGTTCCGTGACACCAAATGGGCGTCCGGTATACCCGGCCACGTGCCTACCGCATCACAGCCCACCCCTTCGGTCAGCGCTGTGCACGGCCTCCAGCATACTACAAACACCAGAAACTACTTGCAACTCCTGGACAGAGGACTTGGGCGAATAAGAAGTCGAGCGGGGTCATATTTCAGGGCCCAATGTATGGTAGTAGCTGAATCATGGATCACAAACACAGAACTCAGTTCCTGAGGACGGCTTCAATGAGACAACCCACCATGTACTCCTACATGGCCTCTCACCGCTACCTTTACCAAATCGTGTTCACACACTTAGCTCACACACAGTAGGACATGTTCACACGCCTCTGATTCATCCCCGATGAATCAGACCTGACTCAACTCTAAGCAGTAGCAGGCATGACAAACAAACATGAATGAGTAGGCACAACAGGGCTCAAACAACTCCTACTCATGCTAGTGGGTTTCATCTATTTACTGTGGCAATGACAGGTCATGCAAAGGATAAAGGGGTTCAGCTACCGCAGCAAGTAACAGTTGAATCGTTGTTATCCTAATGCATTAAAAGAGAGCAGGAGCGAGAGAGTAGGATTGTATCGGAATGAACAAGGGGGGTTTTGCTTGCCTGGCACTTCTGAAGATAACATTGAGTCTTCATCAGTGTCAATGATCACATCATCGGCATCACGTCTATCGAGAGGGGACAAATACCGGTAACACAGAAGGGAACACAATCAATGCAATGCACAATATGATGCATGATCATGACATGGCAAAATGAATGTGTTTTGGGCTAATGCAACTAGCAACAGATTAAATGAAGTTGGTTTGAATACAAGATTCAAATTCAAACTCCATATGTGATTATTCAAATGCCATTTAATTGATTTGTGCTAAACAGCAGCTATAAGCTGTTCTAACATGCATGAAAGTGGTACAGATGGATTCCTTGAATTTTTTTGATAATTTTTCATATATAAATTATTTAATTTGGAGTTACGGTTGAATTTCTATGATTTTTAGAAGTTTAGGACATTTTCTGAAAATAATAAATCATTTAAGAATTATTTAAATTCCAGAAAACATTTACTGCGTCAGCAGTGCGTCACCGTGACGTCAGCAGGTCAACAGACGCTACTGCTGGTCAAACCTGGCGTGTGGGGGCCACACGTCAGTGACACAGGGTTGTTTAACTCACTGACAGGTGGGACCGGTCAACGGCCACGTCAGCTAGGTCAACTCCGACGCGTGGGGCCACTGTGGTTAACTTAAACTAAACAGGGGTTAAACCGTGGTTAGTTAAGGGTGTGGGGCCCATATGTCATCGACACGCGACACTGACTAAACGCGATTAGCACTTAAACTAATGGTGCCACGTCTGCCATCGGAGACCAGCCGGCGGCGACCACAGGACACAGCGGGGGCACGCCGGACTTATGCTAGAGGCGACAGCTTGGCGCGCTGAGGGCACCAGGGGATGGCCCTTGCTCTCGCGCATCCAGAGGACCAAGTGGGAGGTCGTGGGGTCGCCGGAACTCATGCCGGCGACGAGCTTTGGCGGCGATGGTGTTCGGTGGTGCTCGGGCGCGTCGCTACGGTGCATCAGTGAGCAAATGGAGAGGCTGGGCAGCACCTGCTAGACATGGGGAGCACTAAGAGCAGCACAATGAGGCCAGGGGAGCACAGAGGCTATGCGTGCAGCAGCAATGGCGGACGGTGGCTTCGGTGCTCGTGGGGAATGGCGCTACGGCATGGAGGGGAGCATGCTGAGTTAGGGGAGAGGGTCAGTGGCTCACGGCGATGACGAGGGGACGCTCGGCGAGGTCGGGGACGGTCCGGAGCCAACGAATTTGACGAAGATGGCCGGCGGTCCCGAGGTTGAAGAAGGCATCGAGGGCGGTGTTGCGGCACGTCCGGGGCCTCGTGGCTTGTCGAGGAGGTAGGGGACGTCGAGACGGAGCTCGCAGGCACAGCGAGGGGTCGAGGGGGAGACGGTGGCCGCGGCGTTACGGTGGCGCGGCTGCGGCTGCGCTCGGGCTCGAGAGGGAGAGGGGGCGGAAGAGGGGAAGAGTTCAGGAGAGAGTGAGAGAGCGGTCGGGGCTGCGTGGCGTCGTCCGGGGCGTCGCTAGGGAGGCCGGGGAGGAAGCAGGAGGTGGCCGAGCAGGGTGGAGGTGGCGCGCGCGGCGGCGTCGCGGTGTCCGTCCTCCTGGCAGGGAGGAAGACGACAGGGGAGGGGGGGCGGCGGTGGGCTGGGCCGTTGGGGGAGCTGGGCCAGGTAAGTGGGGGCCAGGTAGGTGGCCCAGGTGGCCTTCTCTCCCTTTCTATTTATTTCTGTTCTGTTTTGTTTTAGTTTAGTAAAATACTAAACCATTTTATAAAATCCTGAAAATAGTTATGTGGCTAGAGTTAAAATATACCAAACCACATAAAATGTTCCAGTAATTATTGGACATATATTATTTATATATCAAATATATATCCAATGCAAATAGCTATTTATTTAATTCAAAGGCCCAAATAATTAACTCTGAGATACCAAAAATATTGTTTTGAGTTTTACCTCTTTGCAATATTTTCAGAGACTAAGAGGAACATTTTCTTGGACTTCTTTGAGGAGATTTTAATGTTGATCATTTTTAGAAGGTTTCTGAGGCTTTGAAAATGCCTCAATTCAAATTTCATTTGAATTAAAACATGATGCTCACATGAGGTCTAGCCTGGTGCATAACAGGACCAGGGATGTGACATCACCCTTAAGGCGCCCCATTTTCATCCTCAGCGGCTCAAAACGGCAATTTTTCTCCAGCATAAGAACTGCAGAGCCGGCATCCATCTTATCAGAGGAATGAATTATCTCTTTGACCTGGCGTACCCAATGGGTGGTGGATTCTCCTTCCTCCTGCTTGCAATCCGTCAAGTCCACAATCGACATAGATTGTTTACAGGTGTCCTTGAAGTTCTGGATGAACCGGGCCTTTAACTCGCCCCATGAACCAATGGAATTGGGTGGTAAGCCCTTTAGCTAAGACCGGGCCGTTCCATCCAACATCATGGTGAAATACTTAGCCATTGCCGCGTCATTGACTTCCAGCAAGTCCATGGCCATCTCATAACTCTCGATCCATGCCGCGGGCTGTAAATCGGCCGTGTAATTTGGTACTTTTCGAGGTCCCTTGAAGTCGTTGGGCAGACGTACGTCACGCAGAGCCGGCACCAGGCACGGGACACCGCCGGTTCTAGTGGCTACTCCCGCCTCAACCGATGTCATTGGATACTCCGGGTGATCATTCTCCTGACGTACTTGGTCCTGCACCGGGTTATAGCCCCCGGGTTGATTACGCCGTTGGGCATTGCTTGACAAATCTTCCGACTCCATGCGTCTGCTGTAACTCGGGCTCCGGTTCTGGCGAGGCGGTGCTACCCAAGGCGGGGGAGTCGAATGGATCATGTCCTGGCTGTAAGACTAGTTCTCCTACTGTGCCAGGGCTGTCTGGAGGAGCTCCCTGACCCTCCGGGTCTCCACCGCCGTTGGGTCATCTCCTTCCATAGGAAGAGATGCTAAACGTGCTGAGGCTGCGATCAAGTTCTCCATGGGGTTGGAAAAGTAACCCGGTGGAATCGGCACATAACGCGGTGGTGGCATGCTCACATGAGGCGGCACCATATCCCTGGGCTGAGCCGGTCCTCCTGTTCCGGCTGTCATAAGCCGATCGTCCTCTGGCGGGTTACTAGGGCCGGCTCCGGGTGTAGCAAAGAGAACCCGAGGGTCGTAATTCGGAGGTAAACGGGACTGCGTTTTCATGAATCCATGGGTAGTATCGGGGGGGGGGGGGGTATGAATCATGGTGAAGTTGGAATACAGTATATAAAGTGCTAATATGAAATTGCAATGAGTTTACAACAGTACCTAAAGGTAGCGATTTGCTATGCTATACTATACTAACAGATCTCACAAATTTTTTGTTAAGTTTTTGTGGATGAAGTGTTCGAAGAACAAGGAGTTACCGATGTGAGAAGAATAAAGAGTGGCAAGAGTTCAAGCTTGGGGATGCCCAAGGCACCCCAATTAGATATTCCAAGGATACTCAAGCATCTAAGCTTGGGGATGCCCTGGTTGGCATCCCATCTTTCTTCTTCAACAATTATCGGTATACCTCGGTTTTTGTTTTGTTCACATGATTTGTGTCCTTTGTGTTTTTCTTTTTCTTTAAGAACCATCCTAGTATGAGATAGCCCTTCATCGATTTATAGAATGCGTCATGTGCTTCACTTATATCTTTTGAGTATGACCTTATAGAATGCTCTTTGTGCTTCACTTAAATCTTTTAACCGGAGGGGAGTCCTAATACGTCTCCAACGTATCTATAATTTATGAAGCATTCATGCTATTATATTACCTATTTTGGATGTTTATGGGCTTTACAAAGCACTTTTATATTATTTTTGGGACTAACCTATTAATCAGAGGCCCAGCCCATATTGTTGTTTTCTTCCCTATTTCAGTGTGTCGAAGAAAAGGAATATCAAACGGAGTCCAAATGGAATGAAACCTTCGTGAAAGTTATTTTTGGAACAGAAGCAATCCATGGAACTTGGAGTGCAAGCCAGGGAAGCTTCAAGGAGGCCACGAGATAGGGGGGCGCGCCCGCCCCCTTGGGCGCGCCCTCCACCCTCGTGGCCCCCCCGTGGCTCCCCCGACCAACTTCTTTCGCCTATATATTCCCATATACCTTAAAAACATCGAAGCAAACAATAGATCAGGAGTTCCGCCGCTGCAAGCCTCTGTAGCCACCAAAAACCTCTCGGGAGCCCGTTCCGGCACCCTGTCGGAGGGGGGATCCCTTACCGGTGGCCATCTTCATCATCCCGGTGCTCTCCATGACGAGGAGGGAGTAGTTCACCCTCGAGGCTGAGGGTATGTACCAGTAGCTATGTGTTTGATCTCTCTCTCTCGTGTTCTCTCTATGGCACGATCTTGATGTATCGCGAGCTTTGCTATTATAGTTGGATCTTATGATGTTTCTCCCCCTCTATTCTCTTGTAATGGATTGAGTTTTCCCTTTGAAGTTATCTTATCAGATTGAGTCTTTAAGGATTTGAGAACACTTGGTGTATGTCTTGCCGTGCTTATGTGTGGTGACAATGGGATATTCATGTGATCCACTTGATGTATGTTTTGGTGATCAACTTGCGGGTTCCGCCCATGAACCTATGCATAGGGGTTGGCACACGTTTTCGTCTTGACTCTCCGGTAGAAACTTTGGGGCACTCTTTGAAGTACTTTGTGTTGGTTTGAATAGGTGAATTTGAGATTGTGTGATGCATATCGTATAATCATGCCCACGGATACTTGAGGTGACAATGGAGTATCTAGGTGACATTAGGGTTTTGGTTGATTTGTGTCTTAAGGTGTTATTCTAGTATGAACTCTATGATAGATTGAACGGAAAGAATAGCTTCATGTTATTTTACTACGGACTCTTGAATAGATTGAGCAGAAAGGATAACTTTGAGGTGGTTTCGTACCCTACCATAATCTCTTCGTTTGTTCTCCGCTATTAGTGGCTTTGGAGTGACTCTTTGTTGCATGTTGAGGGATAGTTATATGATCCATTATGTTATTATTGTTGAGAGAACTTGCACTAGTGAAAGTATGAACCTTAGGCCTTGTTTCCTACCATTGCAATACCGTTTACGCTCACTTTTATCATTAGTTACCTTGCTGTTTTTATATTTTCAGATTACAAATACCCGTATCTACCATCCATATTGCACTTGTATCACCATCTCTTCGCCGAACTAGTGCACCTATACAATTTACCATTGTATTGGGTGTGTTGGGGACACAAGAGACTCTTTGTTATTTGGTTGCAGGGTTGCTTGAGAGAGACCATCTTCATCCTACGCCTCCTACGGATTGATAAACCTTAGGTCATCCACTTGAGGGAAATTTGCTACTGTCCTACAAACCTCTACACTTGGAGGCCCAACAACGTCTACAAGAAGAAGGTTGTGTAGTATACATCAAGCTCTTTTCTGGCACCGTTGCCGGGGAGGTGAGTGCTTGAAGGTATATCTTTAGATCTTGCAATCGAATCTTTTTGTTTCTTGTTTTATCACTAGTTTAGTCTATTAAAGGAAATTACAAAAAATGGAATTGAGTTTGTCTCATACGCTTCATCTTTTTAATATCTTTCGAGAGCATGATGAAAAGGAAAATTGTGCTCAAGTGCTAGAACAACAATGCATTAAAATGCTTGGCACTAAATCCTTGAATGATGAGCGTGATTGCAATGTTGTTAGTATAAACTCCTTGAATATCCATAGTACTAATGATGATTGCACTAATTATGATGAAAATGTCTCCTATAAGCATGTCGATTTTTGTGGAGAGCATCGGGTTTGCAAGTACACACCAAATAGGGAAAATAGATATTGCAAGAGGCATAAGCATTTTGAAACTAAATGATTGCAAGAAAGGCTTAATGTTAGTGCTAAAAATTTAAGATATCGTTATCGTACTTGTGAACTTTGCAATGAACATGGTCATTTAAATCTCCGATGCAAATTGTTTCATGATCGAATCATGTCAAAAAATTGTGATGACTCGATTTCCCTTGCACATCATAATGAACTTAGTTTTCTTTTGGGTTATGAAGATTTGAAATGTGTAACTAAGCTTATTCCAGAATTTAATCTTGAGAATATTCTTGATATTGATCTAGAGGAAATTTATTTGTATTGTGCGGTGAATTGCATTGAAAATCCTTATATTGTCGATTACCTAAAGAGAAGAAATAAAATAGAAGATGACGAGAACACTAACGAAAGGGACGAGACTTCCCAATATCCTCCTATTATTTCTTATGATGAATCAGGTAACGAGGAGGAGCTTTTCATTCAACCAATCTCATCAATAAGGAGCTCAAAGAAGCAGGTTGAGCCCGCACATAATGTGAAGAAGAAAAAGAAAAGAAGGAGCAACAAAGGTAAAAAGGTATCTCTCTCAAATGATGTTGCTCCTACTACTCATTGTGATGATGGTAATTGCTATACTATTGGTCCTATCACTATTAATGATGAGAGTGATTATGCTTATGATATGAAAAGGCCCAAGCTCGGGGAAGCTATGTTTGATGAGGATGAAATATTTGAGAATATATTTGCTGAAATTAATGTTTGTTCCAAGCTTGGGGATGCTACGTTTAATGAATATGATATTTTTAGCCTCCCGAGTTTTGATATGCAAAGTTGTTATGATGATAGCATGCCTCTTACATATGATGATTATATTGATGAAAGTGGGTTTGGAAGAGTGTCAACTTTAGGAAGTAGTGATCCCACTATTTTGGAGGATGTTGAATCTTATTGTGATGAATATGAAAGTGGATTTGGAAGAGTGTCGACTTTATTTAGTGATGATTCCACTATCTTGGAAGAGGTTTCAATCGATTATGATGAGAACCAAGTTGCTACTTATGATGATTACTGTGATGAAACTTATGCTATAAAAAGTAGTGATGATTATATTTATAAAACTTGTCATGATTATGATTACCCTTTTTCTGAACATTACTCTTTTAATGTGGAAACAATTTATAGTATTCAAGTCTTTTATGATACTCCCACTATTCCGAATGAGAAGAATTTTGCTTATGTGGAGAGTAGTAAATTTACTATTCTTGTAGATCATGAAAAGAATGCTTAAGGTGCTGGTTATATTGTTGAATTCATTCATGATTCTACTGAAAATTATTATGAGGGAGGAATATATGCTTGTAGGAATTGCAATAATGTCAAGTTTCCTCTCTATGTGCTTAAAATTTTGAAGCTATGCTTGTTTTACCTTCCTATGCTAGTTGATTATTGTTCTCATAAGTTGTTTGCTCACAAAATCCCTATGCATAGGAAGTGGGTTAGACTTAAATGTTCTAGTCATATGCTTCATGATGGTCCCGTTATGTTCCAATTCTTATCTTTTCTGTGAGCATCATTGTCATCATCATGCCTAGCTAAAAAGGCATTAAAGAAAAGCGCTTGTTGGGAGACAACCCAATATTTACCTTTACTGTTTTTATGTGTCCACATGATTATGCTACTGTATTAATCATGTTTTATAGCTTTTGTTTCAATAAAGTGCCAAGTAAGACCTTTAGGATAGCCTACGGTGATAGTTGTGTTGATCTTGCTGAAAATCAGAAACTTTTGCACCCAGTAAATTAGTTTTGATAATTCACGTAAACGTGATTTGGATATGATTCTTTTTGCTATTGATTGGTGCACAAATTTATTAGGACTTCCTAATTTGGTAGTATTTTTGGAGTTCCAGAAGTATACGTTTGATACAGATTACTACAGACTGTTCTGTTTTTGACAGATTCTGTTTTCTATGTGTTGTTTGCTTATTTTGATGAATCTATGAGTAGTATCGGAGGGTATGAACCATAGAGAAGTTGTAATACAGTATATATTACACCAATATGAATTTAGAATGAGTTCATTACAGTACCTAAGTGGTGGTTTTATTTTCTTATACTGACGGAGCTTACGAGTTTTCTGTTGAGTTTTGTGTTGTGAAGTTTTCAAGTTTTGGGAAAAGATTCGATGGACTATGGAATAAGGAGTGGCAAGAGCCTAAGCTTGGGTATTCTCAAGGCACCCCAAGGTAATATTCAAGGACAACCAAGAGCCTAAGCTTGGGGATGCCCCGGAAGGCATCCCCTCTTTCGTCTTTGTTTATCGCTAACTTTACTTGGAGCTATATTTTTATTCACCACATGATATGTGTTTTGCTTGGAGCATCATTTTATTTTGTTAGTATTTGCTTGATGTTATTTATATTAATGTTTTGCATCTTTTGTTTCAATAAAAATGTCAAGGATAGCCTTTACCATGCTTATTTTGCTAGTATACATGTTGCTGTTTGAAAACAGAAAGTTTACCGTTGTTGCAAAAATTCCATAGAAAAGTAAGAGAATGGTATAATGGTGAAACCTTTTGCACATTGAGCTATGATAAATCTTATACAGCGTAATATTTTTCTCATAATTGTTGGAGTTAGGGAATTATGATGAATCTTGCATTCTTTACAGACTATATTGTTTTGGCAGATTGCTGTTATGTTTGCATTGTTTGCATATGTTTGCTTGTTTAATGATTCTATTTGAGGATAGGAGTATTAAATATGCAGAGGCATTTAGTATGCAATGTTGAATAATAATTTTAGTGATTTGTTACAGTAGAAAATGATAAGGTTTTGCATTGGTTTGTACTAACTTATCTCACGAGTTCTTGCTGAGTTTTATGTGGATGACATTTTTTTGAGAAATAGAGAAACCTTGAGAAGAATTAAGGAGACACAAAACCTCAAGCTTGGGGATGCCCAAGGCACCCCAAGATAATATTTCAAGAAGTCTCAAGCATCTAAGCTTGGGGATGCCCCGTTAGGCATCCCACCTTTCTTCTTCAACAACTATCGGTTAGTATCGGTTGAGCCTAAGTTTTTGCTTCTTCACATGAGTTGTGCTATCCTTGCAATGTCATTTTATTTTGTTTTGCTTACAGTTTGAATACAATACCAAGATCAGAAATTCTTAAATGAGAGAGAGTCTTCACATAGCTACATAATTATTTGGCTACTCATTGATCTTCACTAACATCTTCTTGGAGTAGTTTGTCATTTACTCGTGTGCTTCACTTATATCCTATGAGTAAATGGTTGAATGATTTGAATGCCATAAATTTGAAATTATATATGTTTCATTTGCTTATCCCATGGGGAGTAATGACTTCACATCTAAGAAGCAGAGGCTGTAAATTTATTGAAGGTTAGCAAGCATTGTATTGGTCATTTGAACAATTCATGAAAGAATATTGAAGGAAGAAATATTTCACATATAAATATACTATCTTGGACATCTTTTATAATTGTGAGCACTCATTAAGTATGACATGCTAAAGAGTTGATATTGGACAAGGAAGATGACGTAATGGCTTATGTTTTCTCACATCTCAGTTAAAGTATATTGTCATGGACCAATCAAACATGTTGAGCTTGCCTTTCCCCCTCATGCTAGCCAAAATTCCTTGCACCAAGTAGAGATACTACTTGTGCTTCCAAATATCCTTAAACCCAGTTTTTGCCATGAGTGTCCACCATACCTACCTATAGGCGGTATTTACCTGCCGTTCCAAGTAAATTTGTATGTGCCAAACTCTAAACCTTCAAATAATAATCTGTTTTGTATGCCCGAATTGCTCATGTAGCGACTAGGGGCTATTAGTATCTTCCAAGCTAGGTGGGTTATTCTCAAGATGAGTGGACTCCGCTCATCATTCACGAGAAAAATGGCTGGTATCCGGGATGCCCAGTCCCATGATCAAAAGATCAAAATCAAGTCAAAAATAATTGCAAACAAAACTCCCCCAGGACTGTTGTTGGTATGGACGGTACCCTATTGTTTCGGATGGCCGTGGAGTGTGATTGTTGGTGGAGGGGGAGTAAAATCGTTACCATTCTGTTTGGGAACCGCCTATAAAGTATGTAGTATGGAAGATATTGGGAACTCTTGGTTGTTATGTTGACAATGAGATCATACCTCTCAAAATTATTTATCTCTATTTCAAAATTGAGCTCTGGCACCTCTGCAAATCCCTGCTTCCCTCTGCGAAGGGCCTATCTTTTACTTTTATGAAAGAGTCAAGGTGATCTTCACCTTTCCCTTTTTTCATTTTATCCTTTGGCAAGCACCTCGTGTTGGAAAGATCCTAATATATATATCCAATTGGATGTAAGTTAGCATGAACTATTATTGTTGACATCACCCAAAGGTGAATACGTTGGGAGGCGAAATTATAAGCCCCTATCTTTCTCAGTGTCCGATTAAAACTCCATAACCATAAGTATTGCGTGAGTGTTAGCAATTGTAGAAGACTATATGATAGTTGAGTATGTGGAGTTTGCTAAATCAAGCTCTGACATAGACCCTTCCTGAAAATAAGATGAATTGTAATTGTTTGATGACTGAGAATGAAGTTTGCTAGTTTTCAAGAAAGTTTATGGTCTATGCTTTAACATGTGAATAGCTTGTTACTTGATCGTGAGAAGTTTTATGAGATGAACTGTTATGACATATACTCATGCTAGAAAAGGTGATTGAAATTATCATTGATCAAACTTGTGCACCTGCTAGCATTCACACTTCACAAATTCTTTATTTTATCATTTACCTACTTGACAATGAGCAGGAATTAAGCTTGGGGATGCTGATACATCTCCAACGTATCTATAATTTATGAAGCATTCATGCTATTATATTACCTGTTTTGGATGTTTATGGGCTTTACTAAGCACTTTTATATTATTTTTGGGACTAACCTATTAACCGGAGGCCCAGCCCATATTGCTATTTTCTTGCCTATTTCAGTGTTTCGAAGAAAAGGAATATCAAACGGAGTCCAAACGGAATGAAACCTTCGGGAAAGTTATTTTTGGAATAGAAGCAATCCAGGGAACTTGGAGTGCAAGCCAGGGAAGCTTCGAGGAGGCCATGAGATAGGGGGCACGCCACCCCCCTCGGCACGCCCTCCACACTCGTGGGCCCCTCGTGGCTCCCCCGACCGACTTCTTTCGCCTATATATTCCCATATACCCTAAAAACATCGAAGCGAACAATAGATCGGGAGTTCCACCGCCGCAAGCCTATGTAGCCACCAAAAACCTCTCGGGAGCCTGTTCCGGCACCCTGCTGGAGGGGGGATCCCTCACCGGTGGCCATCTTCATCATCCTGGTGCTCCCCATGACGAGGAGGGAGTAGTTCACCCTCGAGGCTGAGGGTATGTACCAGTAGCTATGTGTTTGATCTCTCTCTCTCGTGTTCTCTCTATGGCACGATCTTGATGTATCGCGAGCTTTGCTATTATAGTTGGATCTTATGATGTTTCTCCCCCTCTATTCTCTTGTAATGGATTGAGTTTTCCCTTTGAATTTATCTTATCGGATTGAGTCTTTAAGGATTTGACAACACTTGATGTATGTCTTGCCGTGCTTATCTGTGGTGACAATGGGATATTCAAGTGATCCACTTGCTGTATGTTTTGGTGATCAACTTGCGGGTTCCGCCCATGAACCTATGCATAGGGGTTGGCAGACGTTTTCATCTTGACTCTCCGGTAGCAACTTTGGGGCACTCTTTGAAGTACTTTGTGTTGGTTGAATAGATGAATCTGAGATTGTGTGATGCATATCGTATAATCATGCCCACGGATACTTGAGGTGACAATGGAGTATCTAGGTGACATTAGGGTTTTGGTTGATTTGTGTCTTAAGGTGTTATTCTAGTACGAACTCTATGATAGATCGAACGGAAAGAATAGCTTCTTGTTATTTTACTACGGACTCTTGAATAGATTGAGCAGAAAGGATAACTTTGAGGTGGTTTCGTACCCTACCATAATCTCTTTGTTTGTTCTCCGCTATTAGTGGCTTTGGAGTGACTCTTTGTTGCATGTTGAGGGATAGTTATATGATCCTATTATGTTATTATTGTTGAGAGAACTTGCACTAGTGAAAGTATGAACCTTAGGCCTTGTTTCCTACCATTGCAATACCGTTTACGCTCACTTTTATCATTAGTTACCTTGCTGTTTTTATATTTTCAGATTACAAATACCCATATCTACCATCCATATTGCACTTGTATCACCATCTCTTCACCGAACTAGTGCACCTATACAATTTACCATTGTATTGGGTGTGTTGGGGACACAAGAGACTCTTTGTTATTTGGTTGCAGGGTTGCTTGAGAGAGACCATCTTCATCCTACGCCTCCTATGGATTGATAAACCTTAGGTCATCCACTTGAGGGAAATTTGCTACTGTCCTGCAAACCTCTGCTCTTGGAGGCCCAACAACGTCTACAAGAAGAAGGTTGTGTAGTAGACATCAAGTCCCGTCAGCCCCATGAGGGTGGGGGGTGCGGCCCTGTGCCTCCTGGACTTCCCGTGGGGCCCCCTGACTTGTCCTTGATGCCAACCTCTCCTGTAAATGCCCAAACTTCCAAAAAATAACTTAGATCGGAAGTTCCGCCGCCGCAAGCCTCTGTGGCCACGAGAAATCAATCTAGGCCCTCTCTGGCACCCTGTCAGAGGGGGCCATCATAACCGGAGGCCATCAAGGAGGATCTCGGAGGGGCCATCATCGCCATGAAGGCCAAGGACCAAAGGGGCAACCTCTCCCCATCCAGGGGGAGACCATGGAGGAGGAAGCACTAGGGGGAGAACCTCTCCTCTCTCTCTCTCTCTCTCTCTCTGTGGCGTCAGAGTGCCATCGGGAGGGGAATCATCGCCGCGGTGATCGTCTCCATCAACATCACCATCCTCATCTCTTCTACGCGGCCCACTCTCCCGCACCCCGTTCTAATCCCTACTTGAACATGGTGCTTTATGCCACATATTATGATCCAATGATGTGTTGCCATCCTATGATGTTTTGAGTAGATATCTTGTCTTTGGGTTGATTGATGATCTAGATTGGTATGAGTTGTATGTTTTATTTTGGTGTTGTCCTATTCTGCCCTCCATGTCACGCAAGCGTGAGGGATTCCCATTGTAGGGTGTTTCAATATGTCCATGGTTTATTATTGTCTGCGTTGCTTGAGTGACAGAATCATAAACATGGTAAGTGGGTCACGGCGTATGGGAATAAAGGGGACTTGATATGTTAATGTTATGGTTGGGTTTTACCTTAATGATCTTTAGTAGTTGAGGATGCTTGCCAGAGTTCCAATCATAAGTGCATATGATCCAAGAAGAGAAAGTTTGTTAGCTTATGCCTCTCCCTCAAATGAAATTACAATAGTGATTACCGGTCTTGTTAACAATTGCCTAGGATAATTCCGCACACCGACCCATCATTATTCCACAGCCGCTATTTATAATATTTAGTAATATATTCTAACTTTATGATAATAGCACCTACTTTTATATTTTACCTCTCTGATATCATACAAAGTTATCCTCTTCATACCCACAACGTATTTTATTTCTCGTCTCTAGTTGGAAGCAAACGTTCGGTGTATGTAGAGTCATATCAGTGGCAGATAGGACTTGAGAAAATATTGATCTTACCTTTAGCTCCTTGTGGGTTCGACACTCCAACTTATCACTTCCACATTTGGAATTGCTACGATGATTCCCTGCACTTGGGGATTATCACCAATCTCGGGCTCCGTCGGAGTTGTTCTGTCGGGGAAACTTCCCTCCCGGAGGGGGAAATCGAAGCCATCGTCATCACCAACGATCCCCTCATTGAGAGGGGGTCAATCTCCATCAACATCTTCACCAGCACCATATCCTCTCAAACCTAGTTCATCTCTTGTATCTGATCTTTGTCTCAAAACCTCAGATTGGTACTTGTGGGTTGCTAGTAGTGTTGATTACTCATTGTAGTTGATGCTAGTTGGTTTATTCGGTGGAAGATCATATGTTCAGATCCCTAATGATAATTATTACTCCTCTGATTATGAACATGAATATGCTTTGTGAGTAGTTATGTTTGTTCCTGAGGACATGGGAGAAGTCTTGTTATAAGTAATCATGTGAATTTGGTATTCGTTCGATATTTTGATGAGATGTATGTTGTCTTTCCTCTAGTGGAGTTATGTGAACGTCGACTACATGACACTTCACGATTGTTTGGGCCTAGGGGGAGGCATTGGGAAGTAATAAGTAGATGATGGTTGCTAGAGTGACAGAAGCTTAAACCCTAGTTTATGGGTTGCTTCGTAAGGGGCTGATTTGGATCCATATGTTTCATGCTATGGTTAGATTTATCTTAATTCATCTTTCGTAGTTGTGGATGCTTGCGAGACGGGTTAATCATAAGTGGGACGCTTGTCCAAGGAAGGACAACACCCAAGCACCGATCTACCCACATATCAAATTATCAAAGTAACGAATGTGAATCATATGAGCATGATGAAAACTAGCTTGATAGTAATTCCCATGTGTCCTCGGGAGCGCTTTGCATTATATAAGAGTTTGTTCAGGCTTGTCCTTTGCTACAAAAATGATTGGGCCACCTTGCAACGCCGTAGTTAATTTTGATACTTGTTACTCGTTACGAATTATCTTATCACACAACTATCTGTTACCGATAATTTCAGTGCTTACAGAGAATACCTTGCCAAAACCGCTTGGCATTTCCTTCTGCTCCTCGTTGGGTTCGACACTTTTACTTATTGAAAGGACTAGATAGATCCCCTATACTTGTGGGTCATCAAGACTCTTTTCTGGCGCCGTTGCCGGGGAGTGAAGCGCCTTTGGTGAGTGGAATTTGGTAAGGAAACATTTATATTGCGTGCTGAAATTTACTGTCACTTGTCACTATGGAAAATAATCCTTTGAGGGGCTTGTTTGGGGTATCTTCACCTCGACTGGAAGAAGGAAGAGTTGCTCCTCAACCTATTGCACCTACTGAAAATATTTATTATGAAATTCCTTCGGGTATGATAGAGAAACTGTCGGGGATATACCCCGCGGTATGACTCGGCTGGAAATATGACCCGGCCAGACTTGGTGGTTTATTTGAGACCCGGTTTACATTTGGCGATTCAGTGGCGACCCGCCCTGACCAGACGGTTTACAAGCAACCTGCCTGAACATTATGACTCACTGGTAACTCAACGGGCGGGACAGACGGATGACAAGGTCCTAGGCCCAGAAGGCCGATTTATATTAATGGTGGGTCGGTTTAAGAGGAAAGGCGTGAAGAATATTTACCTTACAAGGAGTTAAGACCCGGACTTGTATCCGGTTTATATGAGAAAGTAGACTAGTCCTAATCCTAGTAGGACTCCACATGTAACCCGCCCCTTCAACTTATATAAGGAAGGGTAGGGCTCCCAAAGGAGGAAGAAGAAAGAAACAATCTCTAGGGCTAGACAAAAAGGGGGAGTCGGCTTATGCGGCGGCTCTCTGATGAGTATAATGAGATCTAGCCACAAACAACATGTAGGGCTATTATCGGATGATGTTTCCCGGGGCCCGAAGCTGTCTAAATCCTTGTCTTGTATTGCGTCTCTCGATCCTGCTCAACCCCTCTCAAGCTACCACATAGATGCGTTGGCCTCACGACTAAGTTCTCACACTAGGACATCTGCCATGACAATTCAATGACAGTTGGCGCCCATCATGGGGCCCGCGCACGGTGGTGTTGAGTTCTTGGAGGGATTTCTTCAAGGATCACAGAATTTGTAATCAGCCAAATAATGAAAAGCTGGTGCGGGAAGCTGTACTCTAGATCAAGAGATAAGAGTTGCGTGTTACGCGCCACCATGACCGGATGAGTCGCCAAAGCTAGATTGATTTGCGTTGAACTGCTGAAAAATCGCCAAGGCCGACAGAAGCGATCCATCCATCCAAAAAACCAGATCGATTTTTGGAGCGTTGTGGCGTGTCGCCGAGTCCGACAGGAAATCCATCAACTACTTCAATCCGGTCGGCGCGTCAGTTTGCTCGGCAGCTCGTCACGTGTGTTTTACCTGTAACGTCACGCGTGATTCACCTTTACCTGACAGCATCCACGGGCCAAAGGTGGCTGCAGTTGTCGTTGCTATTCCAGGTTTGATGGTCTGTGTCCCACGTAAAGATCAAAGCTGCTACTACTTGGTCTACTAGTACTATAATTCTAGTACACGGTTAATATCATGAATGATCTCTCCAATCGTTATCAACTAGTACTCTGTTCATCACGTGAAGGCCGAGATGAGCTACAAATTCAGATTTACTTTTACTTTGACCGCTACATCTACCAAAGGAAGCTATACTACATCCACCAAATGAAAAAGAAGGCCACGACTTGGAGATGGATGCGGACGTGGGTCAACCAGATCGCTCACGATCTAGAAGCGGATATGACCACAACACGGACTGCTCCGCTGCTGTTTGCATGACCCTGCCTCCAAGCTTCCTGGCCTGCCTCCATTCAATCTCGGGCCACCATCTCCGAGTCACTTGCCAGCCGCCCCTATCGGTGTGGCACAGAGCCGCCGCCGCCCATGTGGCCCGGTCTACATCCACTATGCCTGTCTGCGAGGCTGACCATGCCTGCGATTGACTCGACGGTCCGCGCGGCTTACCGCGCCTGCGATTAAACTCACCCATCCGCACCGGCTTACAGCTTCGCGGCCGACTCATCTGTTGTCTGGGCGAATCAGGTGATATTCATCCATGTTTGTTTTATTAACACATGTTATTTTTATCAAAGAGAAGTTTATCTTTGCCTTGGTCTGCAATATTTTTATGCAGGACAGTTATTCATTACAAGAGCGATGGTCGTACTAGGATGCTGGACGAATATATGTGTCAGCCGCTGCCCCTGCGGCCCAATTTACATCAACATGATGCGGCTAACTTGTTCATCCGCATGGCTTACCGCGCCTGCGACTAACTCGCCTGTCCGCGCCGGTTTACCACGTCGCAGCCGACTCATCTGTCCGTACAACCTCTAATGCAGCGGTCATCTTTACCGTCCATCTCTCCTGGCCTGGTCTACATCAACAGACCGGGCCGCACCTATCTACGTGAGCTGTTAATTGAGTATGAGCAAGTCACTGCTTGGGTAGCCCGGTTTTCTTCCAACAAATTTGAGGCAAAATTATCATGTATTATCAGCCGCCGTCTGCACTGGATGGCTCAATGGGCAGGTGCACAAGTCGCCGCCACTACAGTTTGGTTAACTTCAAACAGCCAGTTGGAAGGAACCATTGGCCGAGTTGCTGACACGACTCATATGGGATCAATTATAACCTGCCGCAGTCACCTCAACCTTCTGTGGATTCACATCACGTTATCAGCACCAATGATATACACCTTCTGCTATGGTCAAATATGGAGAATCTCAAGCCAACTCCTCAAGTCGTCTTGAGACTCGGGGGCTACAATGGTATGACTTGGCAGAATTGGCCGGTTTCAATGCATTCAAGAACTCTGGGTCATTGGAGGGAAAATATAACCCCGTCCCGGAGGCTACTATTATATTGATGAAAATTTAAAGGCCATCAGAAAATTTCCGGCTTAGAAAGTATATGATAGTTATAAATTCCCGGCTCAATGAAGAAAGTTCCGGGTCATCAGAAAGGATTCCGGTTTAAAATCCGACTCAAGGGAAGTCAGTCTCGCTGAAGCTCTCAAATATCCGGTTTACAATCCGGGTCAAGGGAAATCTTTCTCCCACAAAGCTTTGAAGGTATCAATATCCGGTTTAATAATTTTCGGTTCAAAAAGAATTAATTTCTCGCAAGTTCAAGTTTAAAGGCCGGCTGAAATGAAGATTCTTGTTTAAAATCCGGTTCAAGGGAAAGATGTCTCCCACAAAGCTTTGAAGCTCTCAATATCCGGTTTAACATCCGGTTCAAGAAGAAATATCTCTTGCAAAATTCGAGTTCTCAGAAAAATCACTTGGGGGCTTGGTCGTATTCGAACCATAGCTACACCTCTTGATCGGCGTAACGCCACCAGGGAAATCACTTGGGGGCTTGGTCGTATTCGAACCATAGCTACACCTCTTGATCGGCGTAAGGCCACTAGGGAAATCACTTGGGGCCCAAAGATAGCGTTGCAGAAGCACAACTCAAACATAGGCACCCACTGAGCACAGCTCAAAATATTGCTCGGGGGCTCTTTGCTTCTCAAAGAACAAAAAGTCTACACCCTTGTAATAGGCTATCAAGCCAGGCTTGGAAGCCAGGTGTATTCACCTAAAACCCCGGGTTATCCTGCCTTTTTAAGTAAGCCACTCCGTCTAGGTAATCCTGGTATGACCCGCCGAACGTTTGACAAGTCAATCTCATAGACCCAGAACTTGTCAAAGTTAAAACGACAATTGGTTAATGTGAGGTCCATCTTAAAAGGCTTCGTAAAATGGTTTAACTCAGTGGCCTGGGAGCCCATGAAAAGCCTCGATTTTGGGCCTGGCAGCCCATGAAAAGCCTCGTATGTTCTTTTTATGCTTTTATTTGTCAAAGTTTTTTCTCCTTTGATGAGATTTATAATATCTTATGATAAACCGACGTTTATTGATCCGGTTTGGCTTGCAATTATAATTTGTCAGTACATGATCAATTATAATCCGGTGTTTATTGATCCCTGGTTTCGACTACAAATCGCCAGTATTATATATGGATAATCTGGTGTTTATTACAACCCGGTACGGTTTTATTATAAACCGGCAAAATATGGGAAGAGTTATCAGTACTCAAGATTTGGGTTATCACTCTTACTAAAAGTTTGTAAACCAATGATGTGATTCAATGTCACAGGTATGATATATTTCATATTTGATTATTCTTAAGTGTAGCCTTGGTTATAAACCTGGGTTATATGTTGGGCATTATGACCCGTCCGGCGGTAAACCGCCAAGACGCTTTAAACTTGTTGTATGCAGAAACAGGTTGAATAAAGCATAATTATAAATCGCTGTTGTTTATTAACCCGGCCTTGTTTTAAGACGATAAGTCGCCAGTATATGATGAGAAATTATCCGGTGTTTGTTAACCCGGCCTGGCTTTGGACTATAAGTCGCCAGTATATATTTGGATTGCGCCATTGGAATCATGCGCTTATAAATCATTGGGTATATTATTCAAATCTTTAATAGCCAACATGGCTGGATTTTTATTATGGTTATCAATAACCAGTATTATGATTAAGGTTTTCAAAGTTGCTTTAGCGCAATGGCTATCATATTAGCAATGGATATGATTTATTCTACAATTGAAGGAATAGTCCCGAGTTGCTGCAGGCCTACGACCCGACACTTGGGGGCTACATTATTCAAGTTGGGATTACATCAAATACATAAATCTCATGTCACTGCAAGCATGCACCATGACACTTGGGGGCTATTGCAAAGTCATTTTTACTGGCCTTATTGAAGACCTGAATCATCACATCATAATGAGCCGGCCCTTGGGGGCTACCAATTGCTCCTTTCAAAAAATCAAGGTACACAAGCATTAATCCATTATATTGAAGGGTCCACTGCTCAGTTGGTAAAGCACAAGGCTCTTAACCTTGTGGACGTGGGTTCAAGCCCCATGATGGGGGTTACATCATATGATGTTATTTTCATTGAAGTATATATCAAGTCCTAGCTCAATATTATCTTACTGAGCCGGCCCTTGGGGGCTACACATTGCTGTTCAAACTTACATGATCATATTTATAAAGTCCCTGCTCATTATTGCATAATGACCCAGCCCTTGGGGGCTACACTGTTTGAAGTTTTTTGAGCATCATGCAATTACAAGTCCCAGGTTGCTGCAAGCATGACAACCCGGCACTTGGGGGCTACATAATATGGAGTATTCAGTTTTTACTAGTGACTGGGATGAACAACATGGATTTCTTCAAAAGTGGCAGTATTTATATTGAAGAAAGTCTTAAGCCATCACTTTGTTCTGCTCAAGACTTGGGGGCTACAGGTATTATATTATTATCGAAGAAATATTTTCAAATTCTCTGTTTTGAGCAAACCAGATTGACCCGGCGTCACCAATCATTATGACCCTGTGTCTGCAACCCGGTGTCATCAATAATCATAACTGGCGTTGGCAACAATCATGAACCGATGTTGGCAACAATCATGAACCGGCGTTGGCAACAATCATGAACCGGCATTGGGAACAATCATGAGTGGGCGTTGGCAACAATCATGAACCAACATTGGCAACAATCATGACCCGGAATTATCAGTTTTTATAACCCAAAAATGGTGGTAATCATAAACCGGCAAGTTCTACATCTTCAAGCCGGCTGGATATCAGTTGAATATTTCAAAGACCAATATTTTTGTCAAGTCGGAGCATTGAAGGTCGACTCAAACGGGTTCTTGATTTACAATATTTCTTATGCAAGCAAGTTGATTATGAAGCTGGTCTGTTGACCCGGATTTTCTAGAAGAAGGAAAGGACAAGGACTTAAGGATGTTTAGGTGCCGGTTTACAAGAATTCTTAACCCGGAGCACAACCTGTCAAATTTGTTCTTGTGTTTATTTTGCAGCATAAGTTTACCATGGATAAATCCAAGCTAAATTGGGGTCTAATGTCAGGGATATACCCCGCGGTATGACCCGGCCGGAAGTATGACCCGGCCAGACTTGGCGGTTTATTTGAGACCCGGTTTACATTTGGCGATTCACTGGCGACCCGCCCTGACCAGACGGTTTACAAGCAACCTGCCTGAACATTATGACTCACTGGTAACCCGGCGGGCGGGACAGATAGATGACAAGGCCCAAGGCCCAAAAGGCTAGTTTATATTAATGGTGGGTCGGTTTAAGAGGAAAGGCGTGAAGAATATTTACATTACAAGGAGTTAAGACCCGGACCTGTATCCGATTTGTATGAGAAAGTAGACTAGTCCTAATCCTAGTAGGACTCCACATGTAACCCGCCCCTTCAACTTATATAAGGAGGGGCAGGGCTCCCAAAGGAGGAAGAAGCAAGAAACAATCTCTAGGGCTAGACACAAAGGGGGAGCCGGCTTATGCAGCGGCTCTTTGATGAGTATAATGAGATCTAGCCACAAACAACATGTAGGGCTATTACCAGATGATGTTTCCCAGGGCCCGAAGCTGTCTAAATCCTTGTCTTGTATTGCGTCTCTGATTCTGCTCAACCCCTCTCAAGCTACCACATAGATGCGTTGGCCTCACGACTAAGTACTCACACTAGGACATCTGCCATGACAATTCCACGATAGAAACTGCTGGCTAATCCTTATACAGGAGATGGAGCATTACATCCCGATATGCATCTAATCTATGTGGATGAAGTTTGTGGATTATTTAAGCTTGCAGGTCTGCCCAAGGATGAAGTCAAGAAGAAGGTATTCCCTTTATCTTTGAAGGAGAAGACATTGACATGGTATATGCTATGTGATGATATTGGGTCATGGAACTACAACCGATTGAAATTGGAATTTCATCAGAAGTTTTATCCTATGCATCTCGTTCATCGTGATTGGAATTATATATATAATTTTTGGCCTCATGAAGGAGAAAGTATCGCTCAAGCTTGGGGGAGGCTTAAGTCAATGTTATATTCATGCCCCAATCATGAGCTCTCAAGAGAAATTATTATTTAGAATTTTTATGTTCGGCTTTCTCGTAATGATCAAACCATGCTCGATACTTCTTGTATTGGTTCTTTTATGAAAAAGGCTATTGAATTCAAATGGGATTTATTGGAAATAATTAAACGAAACTCTGAAGATTGGGAACTCGACGAAGGTAATGAGTCAGGTATAAACCTTAAGTTTGATTGTGTTAAATCTTTTATGGATATCGATGCTTTTCATGATTTTAGCACTAAATATGGACTTGACTCTGAGATAGTAGCTTCCTTTTGTGAATCATTTGCTACTCGTGTTGATCTCCCCAAAGAGAAGTGGTTTAAATATCATCCTCCCATTAAAGTAAAAGAAGTAGAACCTATTAAAGTTGAGGAAGAAACCATTACTTATAATGTTGATCCTATTGTTCCTATTGCTTATATTGAGAAACCACCTTTTCGTGTTCACATAAAGGATCATGCTAAAGCTTCAGCTGTGGTTCATAAGAGTTATATTAGAACACCTACATCCTCTGAACAAATTAAAGTTGAACCTAGTATTGCTTTGGTTAAAGACCTCTTGGTTGATAATATTGATGGGCGTGTTATCTATTTCTGTAATGAAGCTCCTAGAATTGCTAAACCCGATATTAAAGATAAACATAGACCTATTGTTGGCATGCATATTGTTTCTATTAAAATAGGAGATCATTATTATCATGGCTTATGTGATGTGGGTGCTAGTGTGAGTGCAATTCCTTTTACCTTATATTAAGAAATTATGAATGATACTGCACCTGCTGAGATAGAAGATATTGATGTTACTATTAAGCTTGCCAATAGAGATACTATATCACCGATTGGGATTGTTAGAGATGTTGAAGTCTTGTGTGGGAAAATAAAACACCCTACTGATTTTCTTGTTCTTGGTTCCCCACAAGATGATTTTTGTCCCATTATATTTGGTAGACCTTTCTTGAATACTGGTAATGCTAAGATAGACTGTGAGAAAGAAATTGTTACTACAAGTTTTGGGGATGTGTCTCATGACTTTAATTTCTCTAAATTTCGTAGACAACCCCATTATAAAGAATTGCCTAGTAAAGATTAAATTATTGGTCTTGCCTCTATTGTCGTTCCTCCTACTGATCCTTTAGAACAATATTTGCTACACCATGAAAATGATATGTTTATGAATGAAAGAAGGGAATTAGATGAAATATACTTTAACCAAATGCTTGTTTTGAAACACAATTTGCCTATTGAAATCCTTGGAGATCCTCCTCCACCAAATGGTGATCCCATGTTTGAGCTTAAACAATTACCTGATACTTTGAAATATGCTTATCTTGATGAAAAGAAGATATATCATGTTATTGTTAGTGCTAACCTTTCAGAGCATGAAGAAAGAAATTATTGAAAACTCTGAAGAAGCACTGTGCCGCTATTGCATATACTCTTGATGATGTTAAGGGCATTAGTCCCACTCTATGTCAGCACAAATTAATATGGAGCCTGATGCTAAACCAATTGTTGATCATCAACGACGGTTAAATCCCAAGATAGAAGAAGTTGTAAGAAATAAAATATTAAAGCTTCTGGAGGCAGGTATAATTTATCCTATTGCTGATAGTAGATGGGTAAGTCATGTTCATTGTGTCCCTAAGAAGGGACATATTACTGTTGTTCCTAATGATAAGAATGAGTTGATTCCATGAAGAATTGTTACAGGTTATAGAATGCTAATTGATTTTTGCAAATTAAACAAAGCTACTAGAAAAGATCATTACCCTCTACCTTTTATTGATCAAATGCTAGAAAGACTATCCAAACATACACATTTTTGCTTTCTAGATGGTTATTCTGGTTTCTCTCAAATACCTGTGTCAAAAGAGTACCAAGAAAAGACCACATTTACTTGCCCTTTTGGTACTTTTGCTTATAGACGTATGCCTTTTGGTTTATGCAATACACCTACTACCTTTCAAAGATGTATGACTGCTATATTCTCTGACTTTTGTGAAAAGATTGTTAAGATTTTCGTGGATGATTTCTCCGTTTACGGAACTTCTTTTAATGATTGCTTAAGCAACATTGATCAAGTTTTGCAGAGATGTGAAGAAACTAATCTTGTCTTGAATTGGGAGAAGTTCCACTTTATGGTTAGTGAAGGTATTGTCTTGGGGCATAAAATTTCTGAAAGAGGTATTGAAGTTTATAAAGCTAAAGTAGATGCTATTGAAAAGATGTCATGTCCTAAAGATATCAAAGGTATAAGAAGATTCCCTGGTCATGATGGTTTCTATAGGAGGTTTATTAAAGACTTCTCTAAAATTTCTAGGCCTCTCACTAATCTCTTGCAAAAAGATGTTCCTTTCATTTTTGATGATGACTGTGTAGAAGCATTTGAAATACTTAAGAAAGCCTTGATTTTTGCACCTATTGTTCAACCACCTGATTGGAATTTACCCTTTGAAATTATGGGTGATGCTAGTGATTATGTTGTTGGTGATGTTCTAGGACAAACAGATGACAAGAAATTGAATGTTATTCATTATGCTAGTAAAACTCTAGACAGTGCCCAGAGAAATTATGCTACTACTGAAAAAGAATTTTTAGCAATTGTATTTGCTTGTGATAAGTTCAGATCTTATATTGTTGATTCCAAAGTAATTGTTCACACTAAATATCTTATGGAAAAGAAAGATGCTAAGCCTAGACTTATTAGATGGGTTCTCTTGTTACATGAATTTGATTTGCATATTATTGATAGAAAGGGAGTTGAGAACCCCGTTGCAGACAACTTGTCTAGGTTAGAAAATGTTCTTGATGACCCACTGCCTATTGATGATAGTTTTCATGATGAGCAACTAGCTGTCATAATTTCTCGTAATACTCCATGGTATGATGATTATGTAAATTACATTGTTGCTAAATTTATACCACCTAGTTTCACATACCAGCAAAAGAAAAAGTTTTTCTATGATCTAAGACATTACTTTTGGGATGACCCACACCTTTATAGACAAGGATTAGATGGTGTTATTAGATGTTGTGTACCTGATCATGAACAGGAACAGATCCTACGCAAGTGTCACTCCGAGGCCTACTGGGGGCACCACGCTGGAGATAGAACTGCACACAAGGTATTACAATCTGGTTTTTATTGGCCTACTCTCTTCAAGGATGCTCGTAAGTTTGTCTTGTCTTGTGATGAATGCCAGAGAATTAGCAATATTAGTAGACGTCAGGAAATGCCTATGAATTATTCACTTGTTTTTGAACCATTTGATGTTTGGGGTTTTGATTATATGGGACCTTTTTCATCCTATAATGGGTATACACATATTTTAGTTGTTGTTGATTACGTTACTAAGTGGGTAGAAGCTATTCCAACTAGTAGTGATGATCATAACACTTCTATTAAGATGCTTAAAGAAGTTATTTTTCTGAGGTTTGGACTTCCTAGATATTTGATGACTAATGGTGGTTCACATTTTATTCATGGTGCTTTCCGTAAAATGCTTGCTAAATATGATGTCAACCATATAATTGCATCTCCTTATCACCCTCAGTCTAGTGGTCAAGTAGAATTGAGCAATAGAGAGATTAAATTGATTTTTCAAAAGACTGTTAATAGATCTAGAAAGAATTGGTCTAAGAAACTTGATGATGCATTATGGGCTTGAAAGTGCTAGTTATCGACTAGAGCGGGGTGAATAGGCGGTTTTTATGAAAGTCTTCAAAACACAGTGGCTTTGAAGACAAACAGGTAAACGGAGCCTATATAGTAAGCAGCAGAATGAAAGCTACACTAGGCAAGCATTAGTCAAACATACAATACAATGAAAGCACGAAGACTAACTGCAACTAGGTAGACAGGATCAGAAAGGTAGATAGTACAAAGCTAAATAGATATTGGTCTTCACAGAGTGAAGTCAAACAGATTAGATAGGCAAGCAATGGCTACACAAAGACAATTGTAAAGAGACGGGAGTAGAGGATAGAACCAGTAGCTTGATGAAGACAAGAATATGGTATACCAGTTCCAGTTGCTGTGACAACTGTACGTCTGGTTAGGGAGGCTGAGATTTAACGGACAAGACTGTGTCTTCACCTTGTTCCCCTTGAGCTAAGGACACCCAGTCCTCACCCAATCACTCTGGTAAGTCTTCGAGGTAGACTTCCAAACCTTCACAGACTTCGTTCACCGGCAATCCACAATGACTCTTGGATGCTCAGAACGCGATGCCTAACCGGCTGGAGGATTCACAGTCCTCAAGTGTAACAAGTCTTCAGATCACTCGGACAGAAAGACTTCAATGATGCCTAACACTCTTTGGCTCTGGGTGTTTTGGGCTTTGTCCTCGCAAGGATCTCTCTCTCAAATGCTTCGGAGGTGGGTTGCTCTCAAATAATAAAAGCCATGCACTAACTCTAAGCAGCCGCCAATTTATGGTGTAGGGGGTGGGCTATTTATAGCTAGGAGGCAACCTGACCTAATATGTCCAAAATGACCCTGGGTCACTAAGGAACTCACACGTGTCCAACGATCAGATTTCAAACACACGTGCCAATTTGACTTGGGCTACAAGCAAAGCTGACTCATCCAGCTCTGGATAAGATTTGCTCTCATTGTCTTCGCTGGAAGACATAGGATTTGGTTGAGCATCACATCAGTCACTCTGACTTTGTTCACTTGGACCCCACTTAACAATACGGTGGTTCCTATGACTCAATAAGAAGAAAAGGAAACTACAAAACAACTATGTCTTCGCACTCCACAGTCTTCAAGTGAATAGCTTCACATGTCATAATCTTCGTCGTGAATGTCTTCACGAACCACCATTGTCTTCAATGTCTTCACACATTTTTAGGGGTCATCTCTGGTAGGTAAACCGAATCAATGAGGGACACTACATGTGTTATCCTGCAATTCTCACAAACACATTAGTCTCTCAACCACGTTTGTCGTCAATACTCCAAAACCAACTAGGGGTGGCACTAGATGCACTTACAATCTCCCCCTTTTTGGTGATTGATGACAAACTGGTTGAAGTTTTCAACGAGGATAATAGTATGTGAAAGTTCAGTATTGTGAGTATTGTCTTCATACATATGATGAGGCTCCCCCTGAAGATGTGCATATAAATAGTTTGCTTTTGAATGCAAATGCACATGGTAGGTTTTGCTTTGTGGAGGCCATCTTCATAGTGTGAAGACAATTCATCATGCATATAAAAATATAATGAAGATAATGATATGCATAATGGAAAATGGACGTATGTAGAATGATTTCATGCGGAATTTATTATCGCATCACAAAGTGGCGGCAAAAGTAGCAGATGACCATCAAGTTTAAGTGTTACAACTCAAAAGCCAAAAGTTT
This sequence comes from Triticum aestivum, assembly GCF_018294505.1. Lineage (NCBI taxonomy): Eukaryota > Viridiplantae > Streptophyta > Magnoliopsida > Poales > Poaceae > Triticum > Triticum aestivum. The sequence goes on from NC_057801.1 coordinate 637,593,279, forward strand.
TAGAATGAGAGTTGTAAGAACTTAGCAAAAATTAAGCAACCACCCATATGGACCCGCTTGAAGACTATCAACTCATATGCTTCTCCCCCTTTTGTCAGTAATGACCAAAAAGGTTTGAAGGCATAGAGTATCTACTCGTTCCTAGGTGGAGATGAAGTTTGAGAAGCAGGGTCGATGTTGGAGTTTGGTGGTGCAGACGAGCTTGGTGCGGCATCATGATGCAGTGCAGTGAGAACCAGCAAAGTGGCGTCATCTTCTTCATCGATGACTCTCGCAACAACAGTTGCAACCAAAGATGAGCATTCAGAATCTTCAATGGAGGGTGTGCGATGCAACTTGCATTTTGAGGAGGCCTGGAGTCAAACTTGAAATTTTCAGTGAAGCCATCCGCACGAAGATCATCTTCAGCGCAGAGCAACGTGAGACTCTTCCAGGAACGGTGACATGCTTCATGGGCTACAAACAAGTTCTTGGTGGCCAAGTTGTGAATGCGATTGACATCCACCAAGATAATTTGCATCTGACGCTTCATCCAGTCATGTTGTTTATCCTGCTTTTGATGTAAAGCCACCAGAAGCTCCCGGTCATTAAGTACACGAGGAAGCTTCTGAGGCCTTTGACCAATGGTGCTTGCAGTGGCTTCAGTATTTGTACGGTGCGGTAGGCTCTAGAGTTTGTAAGATAGCTCTGGAGGTGGTTTTTGGTGATGATCATGATTCAAGATCAGAGACGATGACCTTTGAAGTGGTTCAAATCAGAAGTCCGTACCATGCCCTGTTTGGATGGCCAATTTATGCTAAATTAATGGCAAGGACGTGTTATGTTTATCTAGAACTCAAGATGCCGGGTCATAAGGGGACCATCACGGTTCATGGTAGCCGCAAGATTGCGCTGGAGTGTGAGGAAGGAGATGTGGCTTATGCTGAGTCGGTTTGTGCAACGGAGGAGTTGAAGTTCTATAAGGACAAGGTTGATCAGGCAGATATGACTTCTCTGAAGAAGCCTACTACAGAGCATGATCCGGCTTTGAAGTTCAAATCGGCTGATGAGACTAAATTGGTTGACTTTGTTCCTGGCGATTCATCCAAGCAGTTCAGCATCAGCGTCAACTTGGATCCAAAATAGGAAAGCGCGCTCATCGAGTTCATCCGTGAGAACCGGGACATCTTTGCATGGAAACCGTCTGACATGCCAAGTGTATCGAGGGAACTCGCTGAGCACACTCTTAATATCGGTCAAACAGTTTCTTCGCCGTTTTAATGAAGAGAGGCGCAAGGCCATTGGTGAAGAAGTAGCCCGGCTATTGGCAGCAGGGTTTATTGTGGAGGTTTTTCACCCTGAGTGGTTGGCTAAACCGGTGCTGGTACTTAAGAAAAATGGCACTTGGCGTATGTGTGTGGATTACACAGATTTGAACAAAGCTTGCCCAGCTGATCCCTTTGCTGTCACGCCCAATATGCGACCCTATCCAAAAGGAACTCGAAGGTCCCACCAAGGATAGACCCGCATATTGAAATGCTTTTGCAAGGTGGATATCATAACATCAACATTACATAATAGATGGGGATACATACAAGAGGCCTACAATCCCACACGAATACAACATCACAATACATAAGAGCAACATCCGACTAAGGATGAACACAAACGGAAACTCAAACGACATCCACCCTGCTAGCCCAGGCTGCCGACCTGGAACCTATCCCCTGATCGAAGAAGCAGAAGAAGAACTCAACGCAAGCAAGCATTGCTCTCGCATCATGATCATCGCAAAACCTGTACCTGCAACTGTTGCTGTAGTAATCTATGAGCCACGAGGACTCAGCAATCCCATTACCATGGGTATCAAGACTAGCAAAGCTTAAAGGGAAAGGAAGGGGTAAAGTGGTGAGGCTGCAGCAGCGACTAAGCAAGTATAGTGGCTAACATACGCAAATAAGAGCGAGAAGAGAGCAAGCAGAATGGTCGTGAAGCTAGCAATGATCAAGAAGTGATCCTGAACTCCTACTTACATCAAACATAACCCAGAAACCGTGTTCGCTTCTCGGACTCCGCCGAGAAGAGACCATCACGGCTACACACACGGTTGATGCGTTTTAATTCGGATCTGGTGTCAAGTTGTCTACAACCGGACATTAACAAATTCCCATCTGCCAATAACCGCAGGCACGACTTTCGAAAGATTATACCCTGCAGGGGTGTCCCAACTTAGCCCATGATAAGCTCTCGCGATCAACGAAGGATATTCTTTCTCCCAGGAAGACCCGATCAGACTCGGAATCCCGGTTTACAAGACATTTCGACAATGGTAAAACAAGACCTGCAAAGCCGCCCGGATGTGCCGACAATCCCGATAGGAGCTGCACATATCTCGTTCTCAGGGCACACCGGATGAGCAAGACGATGGGTTGGCATAGACCCTGGTTGCCCAGGGGGCGTCGGACATCGCTCGATTTGGACCAACACTTAGACAAGCACTGGCCCGGGGGGGGGGGTAAAATAAAGATGACCCTCGAGAGCGCGACTCCCAAGGGAAAAAGGGGTAGGTGAGGCAAATGGTAAACCAAGGTTGGGCCTTGCTGGAGGAGTTTTATTCAAAGCGAACTGTCAAGGGGGTCCCATAAATCACCCAACCACGTAAGGAACGCAAAATCCGGGAACATAACACCGGTATGACGGAAACTAGGGCGGCAAGAGTGGAACAAAACACCAGGCATAAGGCCGATTCTTCCACCCTTTACCAAGTATATAGATGCATTGATAATATAAGAGATATTTTGATATCCCAACCAAAATCCTGTCCACCATGGAGCAATCTTCAACTTCATCTGCAACTAGCAACGCTATAAGAGGGGCTGAGCAAAGCAGTAACATAGCCAAACAACGGTTTGCATAGGAAAGGTATCAAAGGTTAGAGGTTCATGGCAATATTGGAGGCTTGATAAACATGTGATAGGTAGCGCAGCATAGCGATAGAACGAAACAACTAGCATAGCAATGATAGTAGTGAGATCCAGGGTAGCGGTCATCTTGCCTAAAGTCCCGCTAGGAAGAAGAGCGAGTCCATGAAGAAGATGAAGCCACGAAGACGAACCAAGCATAGACGAACGAATCCTCACGATCGCAACGAAACATGAACTATCGAAAAGAAGCACACAACATGGTAAACACCCCACACATGAACATGACATGATGCACAACAAGCATGATGCATGACAAAACTAGATGAGGCTACTCATGGCAAGGGATGATGCAAACAAGAGCAACACATCAAGGCAAGTTTAAATGAGGCCAGGAACAACATATAACAATTCCGGTAAGTCCTGATATGCAAATTTCGAAGTTGGTCCAGATATGAATAAAACTTATGTTCAAGTTGTTAAACATCAAGTTAAGATGCACCAAGATGATCTACACGAGATTCTAGTCAAGTTACATATAAAGTTCATTAGATTTGGAGCTACGGCCTAGAAGATATGAGCAACACAAGTTAAACATGGCATTGATGCAAAATGCATTCAAACATCAAGCAAACACACCAAAACAAGGATGCAACATGATAATATGAAACTACATGCAAAATCAAGCAAGTTTCATATAGAACACACTCAAAACGGAGCAACGGTTCAACACACACACATTATACAAGTTTAAAGGACTAGCTGTCCAAAACATCAACTAGGCATATTGCAAGCACCAAAACAACATGCTACAGGACCTCAACATGAAAACAAAAGACATGGGCATGAAGTACAGGTAAAGCATAACAAAACATGAACACTGAGCTATCTGCAGAAATCACTAGAACATACTCAAACACACATGACAAGATTGCAAATAATAACAGTTCAGACTTTGCAGAAAATAACATCAGGTTGCAATGTTCAGAGCTATCAAACAACATGTTACAGGAACTTATCATGGCAAACAAAGGCATGAAATGAATGTACTAATTGCATAGAACAAGAGTCCCTTACTGACCATGAGCCAAAAAGGATCAGAAGATATGATGGCACCCATGTAAACATAGCAAGTTACAATACAGATTCATACATGGCAGGAACAACAATAAGTAGGCATGTTGATGAGCTTGTACCACTCACCACATAGAAATAAATGCCATGGCAAGGCAACCAACAGTAAGAAGACATATTTATGAAGCTAACCAAGGCAAGAACAAGTTCATAGAATGCAAGGATCAACTACAACAACTTTGGCAAAATTGAATAACATGTAAACAATCTGCCAGGAAACATTTTGTAGCAAAAGTAGAGCACGAAAATGACATGCTAGACTATTCCACAATTGCACACAGGGGCATGAATGGATAGAGCAAAACCATATGTTCAAAACATCCTTACTGAAGTATCTCAAAATATGCATGGATCTCTCTGTAGCAACAGTTTACATGGCATCAAAATAACAGCAGAACAGGGACTAAAATCAGCAACATCATGATGCCTAGTTTGCATGTTTGTGCTAGTCACCACATTGATCACAAAAATACATGGCATAAACCCCTGTAAATATGGCATGGCATAGTTCAAAACACATGTAGACATCAACCTCATAGGATGCACACATCAATCATGGCAAAAATGACAAAAGTGCATGTTCTGTTAATAGACAGCAGACAACATCATGAAGCACTCTTGCAATGATGATTCAGGCATCAATATGTACTCAAATGAACATGATGCAATGGAATGAAATGAAGTACACGTTGAGACGAACAATTTGACATATTACACGCACGAAACGGAGTAGTATGCACAGAGTTATGATGCGATGAACATGGCATGATAATGTTAAAAACCAGGGACTTAGAGGAAAATCAACCTCTCCGAGAAAGTCAACGGGATCGGACAGAGCGGGATGACGAGATCCAGGACGGGGCTTGCGCCTTTGGTTCGCGGGCCTGGTGGATCTGATCCAGGCCGAGTGGATCCGGCCGGAGGGAGCTCCGGCGAGCTCCGTGAGCTCCGGCGAGGGGGAAGGCCGAAGCGGGGCGGCGCGGACGGTGCGGTGGAGGTCGGCGGCGAGCGGGGCGGCCGAAGGCCGGCGAGGCCGGGACGGGGCGGCGGCGCGGGGCCGCGGCTCGGGCTGCGGCGGTGGAGCGCCACGGCGGCGAGGAGGCGGGCGGCGGCCGCGGCCGGGCCGGGGAGGGGCGGCGCCCGCGACGGCGGAGGCAGGGCGAGGAGCGGCCCGGGGCGGCGCCGGAGGCGAGGGCGCGCGGGAGGCGACGGCGGCTGGGGGCGGCGGCCGGCCGTGGCGGCGACCGACGGCGGCGGAGATCCGCGGCGGCGGCCGAGTCCGGCCACCGGCGGTGGACGGCGGCGCAGGGAGCGGGAGGCGGAGGCGCGTGCGGGCGGCGGCGGAGCGGATCGGGCCCGCGCGGGCGCGCGATGCCTGGCGGGCCGCGGCAGCGGACGGCGCGGAGCGCCACGTGGCGGCTCCGGATAGGCGCGGGGAGCGGCGGCGGACATGTCCGGCTCGGGACGGACACGTCCGACGGCGCGGAGGGAGGAAGAAGCTAGGGTTTATCCGCGAATTTCGGAGGGGGGACTAATATATAGGAAGAGGGAGCTAGGAGAGTCCAAATGAGGAGCGGTTTTCGCCCACACGATCGTGATCGAACGGCCGAGAGCATGGAGGGGAGTTTGCTGGGCTTTGGGCCACTTTGGAAGGGGTGTTGGGCTGCACACAAAAGAGGCTTTTACGGTTACCCGGTTAACCGTTGGAGTATCAAACGACCTCCAAATGGCACGAAACTTGACAGGCGGTCTACTGGTGCTATACCAAGTCCGCTTGGAAAACCTCAAACCATTCCGAGAAAGTTTAACACCCACTCACGACGAGAGACAAAAGGGGGACGCAGGAGGGCATAGGAGTGCCGGATTGCAAAACGGATAACGGGGAAAATGCTCGGATGCATGAAACGAACATGTATGCAAAATGAGATGCACATGATGACATGACAAAATGCAACACGCAAGCAAATGACATGGCAATAATGACGAATAACTGGCAGACACCTGGCGCATCGGATCCGGGGCGTTACATTTGCCCTCCCCCGTATTGATCAAATCATTGATGCTACGGCGGTTTGTGAGCGTTTGAGTTTTCTGGATGCTTATTCGGGTTATCATCAGATCAAAATGGCAGTTAAAGACTAGGAGAAGACAACTTTTATAACTCCCTTTGGAGCCTTCTATTATGTATCTATGCCTTTTGGGCTCAAAAGTGCTCAGGCGACTTCTCAACGGTGTGTGCAGAATTGCCTCCATGATCAGATTGGGCGTAATGTTCATGCTTATGTGGATGATATCGTGGTGAAGTCCAAGAAAGCAGAGACACTCATAACTGATTTGCAGGAAACTTTTGATAACCTGAGGGTTTATAAAATGATGCTCAATCCGGCTAAGTGTGTTTTTGGTGTACCGGCTGGCAAGCTCTTGGGTTTTCTGGTGTCCAACAGGGGCATTGAGGCTAATCCGAAAAAGATTAAGGCTATTACATCCCTGGCTAAACCGGCATGTATCAATGATGTTCAACGTCTGGCGGGTCATATCGCGGCTTTGAGCCGGTTTATCAGCAGGTTGGGAGAGAAGGCGATCCCTCTGTATCAGATGTTGAAGAAGACATCCAATTTTGACTGGAGTGATGCTGCTGATGCGGCATTTGAGGACTTAAAGAAGCAGTTGGCTGAACCACCGGTTCTTGCTGCTCCAGTTGATAGGGAGCCACTGTTGTTATACGTGGTTACTAATGCCTAGGCTGTCAGCGTAGCTATTGTGGTGGAGCGCAAGGAGGCTAGAAAGGAATACCCGGTTCAAAGGCCGGTTTATTATATCAGCGAAGTGCTCATTGAGTCAAAGCAAAGATATCCGCATAGGCAGAAGCTGTTGTATGGGGTTTTCATGGCAAGTCGGAAGCTTAAACAATACTTTCAAGGCCATCCCATCACAGTGGTCAGTTCATCTCCTTTGGGGGATATAATCCAGAACAGGGAGGCAACTGGCTGAGTTGCTAAGTGGGCCATTGAGTTTGGACCACACGGTTTGAAATATATGCCTCGAACAGCTATCAAGTCCCAGGCCCTTGTGGATTTCATCAATGATTGGACAGAATTGCAGGCACCGGAAGACAAACCGAATAGTACATACTATACTACCCACTTCGATGGGTCCAGGCAATTAGAGGGCTCGAGGGCTGGAGTTGTCCTTACTTCCCCTCGAGGTGATAAAATCCGTTATGTTCTTTGCTTAATGTTTCCTTGTACTAACAATGCAGCTGAGTACGAGGCCTTACTCCATGGTCTTCGAGTGGCTAAGGAAATGAACTTAAGCCGGGTTCGATGCTTTGGGGACTCTTATCTGGTGGCCCAGCAAGTTTCAAGTACTTGGGATTCCTAGGATCCACTCATGGCGGCTTACTGACGAGAGGTGGATATTGTTGCTGGTCACTTCAAGGGTTATCAAGTGGAGCACATTGATCGATACAAAAATGAGGCAGCCGATGCTTTAAGCCGGCTGGGATCTCAGCGTAAACCGGTGCCGCCCAATACCTTTCTGGATGTCTTGCACAACCCGACAGTTCAGTTGCCTATAGAGGAGGACCTCGCTATTCCTGATCCGGAGGCACAATTGGTGGCCGCTTTACACATTATTCCGGATTGGACGGTTCCATACTTGGCGTATATGAACCGAGGCGAGTTGCCAGAAGAAGCAGTTTTGGCCAGGCAGATAATCCGGTGATCGAAGTCCATGGTTATTCACAATGGCGAGTTACACCATTGCAGTGTCTCTGGTGTGTTCCAGCATTGTGTTTCTCCTGAAGAAGGCCATGAGAATCTACGTGAGATCCACGAAGGAGATTGTGGTCATCACGCCGGTTCAAAATCCTTGGTTGCTAAAGCTTTTCGTCATGGCTTCTATTGGCTGACGGCTCATGCTGATGCTGAGGACTTGGTAAGGCGGTGTGACGGTTGTTAGAAATTTTCACAACGAGCTCATGTTCCGGCTCAGGAGCTAGGAATGATTCCCATCACTTGGCCATTTGCTACTTGGGGGCTTGATATGGTAGGGGCCTTCAAGCGATCCAAAGATAAGAAGACCCACCTGTTGGTGGTGGTTGACAAGTTTACTAAATGGGTTGAAGCGGAGCCAGTAAGCAAGTGTGACACAACCACGGCGGTTCAATTCATCAAGAAGGTGATCTTCCGCTTTGGTTTTCCACACAGCATCATCACAGATAATGGCATGAACCTCTCCAAAGGCGAGATGGAGGAATTTTGTCAATGAGAGCACATCCGGCTTGATGTGTTGTCCGTGGCTCACCCCCAGTCTAATGGTCAAGCTGAGAGAGCTAACCAGGAAATTTTGAAGGGTATCAAGACTCGGCTTATGGTTCCTTTAAAGAGGACGCCGGGTTGTTGGGTAGAAATTACCAAATATGTTATGGAGCATAAACACCACCCCAAATCGATCTACAGGTTATACACCTTTCTTCATGGTTTACGGGGCAGAGGCGGTACTCCCATGTGATATTCGTCATGACTCGCCCCGGGTTGCCAATTATGTTGAAGCGGACAATGAGCAAGCATGTCAAGAAGCACTGGACCTGTTAGATGAAAAACGGGACATGGTGTTGGCTCGTTCGGCGGTTTATCAACAAGACCTGCGGCGTTATCACAGCCGCCGGGTTAAAACAAGAACCTTTCAAGAAGGCGACTTAGTGCTCCGGCTCATCCCGGACCAGACCGATATGCACAAGTTATCCCCACCTTGGGAAGGGCCCTTTGTGGTCAGCAAGAATCTGCACAACAGATCATACTACCTCATCGATGTTCGAGAACACAAAGACTCAAGCAAATTGGAGGAAGAGACCCGTCGGCCGTGGAATATCGCTCATCTATGGCCTTACTACACCTGAGCCATAGGCTCCCATTATGTACATATTTTGAAAATGTATATATTATGATCAATATAATAAACCGGCATCCTTCTTACAAGCAGGGCCTCTGCCGTTCTTCCAATATTTCTTGGTTACAAGGGGGCTTCTGCTTATAAAGCAACGTCCTGTTTGTCCATTAAACCGGCTATCTTGCCACAACAAAGCTTGGGAGCTTCACACCCAAGGGGCCAAAGAGAGTATTGTTGCTGAAGCACGACTCAAACATAGGCACCCATTGAGCACCGCTCACAAAGTTACTTGGGGGCTCTTTGTGCAAAGCAACAAAGAGTTTGAAAGGACCCTTGTAATAGGCTATCAAGCCACGGCTTGGAAGCCTGGTGTATTCACCTAAAACCCCGGGTTAACCTGCCTTCATCAAGTAAGCCACTCCTGTCCAGGTAATCCTGGTATGACCCGTCGAATGTTTGACAAGTCAATATTATACAGACCTTGAACTTGTCAAAGATAAAACGACGATTGGTTAATTCGAGGCCCATCTTGAAAGGCTTTGTCTAATGGTTTAACTCAGCGGCCTGGTAGCCCATGAAAAGCCTCGAATTTGCGCCTGGCAGCCCTTGAAAAGCCTCGACTACAAAGTTTTATTTGATTTTATTTTGCAAAGTTTTATCTCCTTTGATAAGGTTTTGAGTTAAACCGGCGTCTCTTGACCCGGCCCGACTATAAGTCATTACATCAACCCGGTGTTTCTTAACCCGGCGTGGCTTTCAGTTATCAGCTGTTAGTACATAATCAATTATGAACCGGCGTTTCTTAATCCAGTCTGGCATTGACTATAAGTCGCCAGGATGATCATCCGGTGTTTGTCATAACCCGGCATGGCTTATTATGCACCAGCACGACATGGTGGGAGTTTTCAAAACACTCAAAATTTGGGTTATCACCCTTACTACACAAGTTGGTAAACCAACAATGTGATTCAATATCACAGGTATGATACATTTCATATTTCATTACTTTACAACCTTGGTTATGAAAACTCTGGTTCTCTATTGGGTATCATAACCCGTCCGGCGGTAAACCGCCAGGGCATGTTTAAGTTTTTCAAATGCAGAAGGCAGGATTTTATAAAAATACTAAGGCACATAAAGCAAGCATAGCAACAATCATGCCGGATTACAGTGTCAGGTAGCAGTGCACGATGGCAGAAGATCAAAGTATTTCAACTAGCCTATTACAAGGCGCTTTGATGCCCAAAAGAATAATTGTTCATTGCCCAGAATGCTATATGTGGAAATCAAACCGGCTGCCGGATTATGATTCATCACGAGGTTGATGTGAATTTTATGGATCATCTCGCGTCGGTTCAACTTCCTCCTCCTCACCCAGTGGCTGGAAGTCAATGGTGGCCCAATCAATCCTGGTTAAGGCTTGGAAGACAGGTTCGTTGCTTATAAGATTGGAAGGTTCAACGTCAGAGGCATAGGTGTGCTTACGGATTGGCGGGATAAGATTCTGCGCCTCTTTCACAGCTGCATCAACCCGTTTGTTGTCTGCGTCATAGCTGGACCGATGGACAGACAAGCCAACTTCTTCGACCAATTTGCTTGCAAGTGGGCACATCTCCTTGGTCAAGGCCTTGAGATCTTCCCTGTCAAATTCTGACCCATCTTCTTGTTGGCTAGGATAGCCCTGTCCGATATCTTCTGGATCAAGATCAGCTATCCATGCTTTGGCTCGAGTCAGTCCTGATAAAGCGCCGGCCCTTGCAGCAGATCACTTTACCTCCTCTATCTGGGCAGGTGTCATAGATAATTTGACCAAGGTATCCTTGATCAAGGTTGGCGCCGGTTTATTGTATGAAGCTGCGCAGATGACTCGTTGAGCGCCGGTATACAGTTGCTCTATCAAAGCATATGCTGCTTTCAATTTCATCCGCATGTCCGAGCCTAGATGAGCAACATGACTACCTGAAGCGGTTTAAGAATTTACTGTTAAATCGGCAGTTTCACAGCTGTTAAGAAAGGCTCTTGAGAAGAGTGCTTACCAAATATAGCAGTGGTCATAGCATTGACCCGACGCTTTAAACCAGTCAGCTCTTCTGCCACCGGTTTAAGAGCCGCTTCAGCATCCTCAGCCTACTTTAATAGAGCATCCTTCTCAGTTTCCCAGTCAGCTCGCTCCCTCTTGAAGCCATCCTTTAATTGCTCCATGGCAGTTAAAGCGCCCTTCAGTTCATCTCTGGCTTTGGAGGTTTCTATCGGCTGGGACTTATTATTTTCCTGAAGATCGACGATTTGGGAATCCTTATTGCTCAAATCAGCCTGCAACAGATAAATCATTTGTTAATATTTTCTCAAAGTCCCAAGCACATAACAAGTTATACACTTGGCACTTGGGGGCTAATGCGGATTGCTTTTTTAACCAATATTTTAAGTCCCAAGGCTCAATACAAGTATTAATCTTGGCAGTTGGGGGCTAATGCTGAATTAATCAGATAAACCGGAGGTGAAGGAATTCAACAAAGATAAAATTTGCAACAGAAAGTCCCGGTTCATCCTGAAGAGCTAAACCGGCCCTTGGGGGCTACACAATTGAAGTCTTTTTTACCCAAAGTCTCGGTTCATCTTGAAGAGATAAACCGACCCTTGGGGGCTACAATGGATCAGAGTTGATATAAAGCACAAAGGAAAATTTATAGTGTTTGAATGGAAGTTACCTCATAGCGCTCCTTCATCAAGTTGACTAAACCGGTGTCATAGTCACGGCTTGTATGTAGGTAGTTTAGGTATCCAGAATGGAGTTCCTGAGCATTGAGATGAGCACGGCTTGACAAATCAGTCTTCCATTTGCCTTTCTCCACAACAGCAAATTCCGTTTTGGCACTGTGCTTTGACAAAGCAACAGGGTTGCCAGGAGAAGTGTGGCCAAACCAGGTAATCACAACATCATCAGTTGCTTTATTTGGGCTCGCCGGTTTATCCGAGGCTTTGGCTGGGCTCGGCGGATTAGTAGCTGGACTTAGAGGACTGGCAGTGGGGCTTGGTGGATCGACATGAGGACTAGCCGGGTAAACTTCTGGCGGATCAACATAAGTGTCCTGACCTTGTGGCACAGGATCATCCATAGCAATATTTGTATCTCCACCAGCATCGTCTGAGGTCCTCTCCGGTTCAAATCCTCAGTGGGAGCACCCAGTTTTGCTTTTTTGCTGAGTCGGGCTTTGGCGCTGCAAAATAGCAAACCAGAGGTTAATATGGTAAACCGGTGCAAGAAAGCAAAGCTAAAATTATTATACTTACCCAGGGACGGTCTTGAGGGAAGGCATTTGTGTGGTTGATGAGTCGCCAGAGGATGAATTGGAAGTTACCTGATAATTCGAGTCAGACGGATTAAGAGGGTGTCGGAAGTAACCCGCCAAGGGATAAGATTTGTTAGAATTACAAGAGACCTCTGCACGACGCTTCCGGATTGGGGTGTCTGGTAAACCGGAGGAAGTGACTTGTTGGCCACTGTGCCGGGTTATGCGACGAGCTTCAGGGTGCTGTGTCTTCAAAGAAAATTGTGGATCCAAATGAGTGAGAGGATGTGAACGTTTCACTTTCTGGACTACGCGACGGAGTTTTTGTACTGACACAAGATCAAAATTGGAGGAAAGGGAGATTACCTCTATGTGGTCAGCACGCCTGGCTTCCGCATCATCCTGATAATGTTCGTTGTCAATAAGATGTATGAAAAATGAACCAAGGGAGTGAAGTTCTACCTCTGGTTCCGAGTCATCAACATCTACGGGCGGATCAGAGGACTCGGCGGTTTTCTTCTTTGCTGGCCTCTTTGTGGCCTAGCTCTTAGCACGAGGAGATTTAACCGGTTTGTCTTGTGGTTTTGCCGGTTTGTCTTGAGTTTTCCTCTTTCAGAATGGATCTTTGGCATGTAAGAATAAACAAAAGGCTATCAGAAAAATGTTAAAGGGGAGACGGATTAAAAAGCAAAAAGATAAATTCTTATAGCTGGTGGTTTGTTGGAGGCATAAAAGGGACGCAGCCCAATTTTGCTGCACTCAGATATCAGTTCATCTAGCATCTTTTTGACAGACTCGGTGATTTCATCAGCATTCATCTATATTTCAGTGTGCCGTTGAGGGTCTTTGACATCCCCAGTATATTCATGCATTAATCTAGTACGGCGGCATAAGGGCAGGATACCCCATGAAACCCAGCAACAGACAAGGTCAATGCTGGTTAAATCGCTTGCTAGAAGAGCCCGGAACTTAGCAAACTGTGGTGCATATGATTGTCATTCTCTGGCAGTAAGCCGTTGAGGCAGTGTATGTCCATTGCTGAGTCGGTAAGCACAATAACTCGGCAGAGGATTTTCATCAGCAGGAGCGGTGTTCCGACAGTAGAACCATGTCTGATTCCAATCCTTGGGGTGGCTGTGATGTTTGGCATGAGGAAAATCGACTTCTTTCCTTTTTTGAATCGACAGTCCACCAAGTTCAGTATTGGGGCCATAAGAAAATTCGGTACGGCGGTTCAAGTGGAAGAAATCTCTGAAAAGTTCAATAGTTGGCTCTTCTTGCAGATAAACTTCACAGAACACTTGGAAATTGCAGATGTTGGACACGGAGTTTGGTCCAATGTCTTGAGGATGGAGTTGGAAATTGGCAAGTACATCACGGAAATTTTTTGATCCGGGAGGGCTAAACCCTTGGTCCAGATGCTGCATAAACACAACTACCTCTCCATCTTGAGGCTCAGGAGGATTTTCAGTACCCGGGACTCTCTAATGAATGACCTCCTTCTTTGCTAAAGCGCCAGTCACAACATACCCAGTAAGTTGCTCTTTTGTAATCCGGGAAGGAACCCAATTGCAAGAGGAGAACTGTTTGGCCATTTTTGGTGACAAAGTTGTAAAGGAAGTTCAAATGCCGGTTCACGGTTCAAGATTGATATGCATAAATCGGCGTCAAACCGGGGAATTTAATCAAAGCATGTGAGCACATTAAACCGGATATGAATGTTCAAGAAAAGGCGGCGGTTTACGTGAGGCTAATGGTACCTGGCGGATTGTCATTTTCTACAGGACATACCGCCTACAGTGGTATGGACGAAAATAGATCTGAAAATTGCTAAGTGCTACACAAACAGGTTTCACAAGCTAAGGATTATCATTATGGATCTAGCCTAGTTCGGGAAAAGGAAAAATATCAAAGCCCTAATATGGCAACAGCAGAACAAAAAGGATCCATATGAGGTCTGTTCGTAGTCGAAAGGATACTATGGTAAGGCGAAATAAACTACAGCTTCGGTCGCAAAGGAAAGATGACAAGCTTATCTAGATTCCATGAGACAGTAAGGACGAAACAATGAACACGGATGAACACCGAAACCCTAATGCAGATCTAGGGTTGAGGGAAGGAGGCTTACCGGATTCACAGGAGTGGCGGAGAAGTGTCGCGGATCTCTGGTATGTTCAGGTTGATGCAGCGGCCAAGGGTGATGCAGAGCTTGAAGGTCGAGTGCGGCGGCAAAGCTTCAGGGTTCGAGAGTCGCGAGGAGGAAGAAGAAGCACGAAAGGGGAAAAGGGAAAGACCCCTGGGCCTATTTATAAGGCGAATGGATAAGCAGGCAAGCGCGGGGATCGAGGAGCTCGAAGCGGAAAATGGGGCACAGCTGTTGCCTTGATCTTTGGAAATTAATTAATAAAGGGAATCTTTATGAGTTTTTTATACAGAGATGATGTCATGACAATTTACTACAATTTTAGAAGATGACGTCATGGCAGTTTACCAAGCTCACATGGAGAAGATGTCATGGCGGTTTATGAGGATCATAAGAAGATGTTCACAGAATTTTTCTAAGTATTGAAGATTGACATGAACAGGTTCAAATCAATCTGGGCCTAATGTTGGGGATATAACTACTGAGTGCAAACCGCCCAGGAGGGGCCGGTTTACGCTCATCTATATTGAAGCCCATGAAGACAAGGAGTATGGCGCTCTACTGTTAAAGCTTAGAGGCCCAGAGCCCAATGGCGGATTAGGGCCCATAGTAGTAAACCGCCATAGATGTATAACTTGTATTGTAAGTTAGGGAAAGGAAGAAACCGAGCCGGACACTTGTATGAGCAGGCCTCAGGATTCTGTGAACTGCCCGGGCGTCAACCTGTGTATATAAAGGGATGACCCGGCGGCGGTTCAGGGACAAGAGACAACAGCTCGAGAGATAGGTAAAGCGGATTCGCTCCCTGCTCATCGAGACAAATCAATCCCACAACAACTGGATCGTAGGCTTTTACCTTCACCGCAAGGGGCCGAACCAGTATAAACTTCCCGTGTCCTTTGTTCCCGTTTAACCCCTTTAACCTAATCTCGTTGCAATGGATCCACGACTAAGTCCTTTCGCTAGGACATCTGACGTGTTAATTCCACGACACCAGCCAACGGATAAGCATGAGTTGCAGCATTGGGAACATGAACACCATCAATGGGCGGTGTGAAGGTCTGGAACTCAGCATTCTGAAGGTGGAGGGACTTCTTGGCAGGCTCAGGGTAGATGGCTTCAACAGACATATCAACATTAGGCAAAAAGACAATGTGATTGTGAGCTGATGGCCGATAGTCAAAAGTTGAATGTCGCTTAATCAAGCGCATTATCCATGGAGCATAAAACTTCAGACCAAACAGATCAATCTCGGAAGCAGCAAGTTGTCTGATGAAAAATCCTAGGTGTTGAATCTGATGCCATTAATGATATAGAATACCAAAGTCTTCATGGCGCCTTCAAGTTTGGCTTCAGAAGAATGGCCTTTGATGGGCCAGAGAGTATGCCTCAGAATGTGATAAACTATGCATGGCAGATACTCAAGGCCCTTAATAAAGAATTCCTTTGGATATTCAGCGTCTTGGGGCAAAGGCTTCATCATGCTAAGAATTTGGCTCATGTTCGGCTCTGGCTTCTGAAATATGCTCTGAAGTTCATTATGATAAAGGGAACAACCAGGTTCATATAACTCACCTGGAGTGGGCAGGGAAGTCAGCTCGATGATATCCTGAGCTTTGGCTTCATGATGTACATCACCTGTCATCCACTCAAGGATCCAAGTCTTCGAATCCCTGTTGTAGCCTCGAATGTGTAAGGTGGCATAGAACTGCAGAAGGAGCTCTTCATTCTAGTGCTCTTTATCAGTCATGAACTCCAGAAGGCCAACATCCCTAAAGCAGTCAAGGGCTTCTTCCAAACAAGGCATCCCAGCCATAGCATCACAATCCAGACGTCTGTGCGGAAAAATCTGGTCTTGATTGTATAGAATGCAAGAGTAATAGCTTCGCTATTGATGGCTGCAAAATCTGTCAGAGGAGATCTTTGGCTTCTTGTAAGGGCTCTTGGCACTGTCAAAGAATGTATTGTCTTCTCTGAAGCTTAGTACGCCGAATGAGCCTTGTGTAGTGACAGCACTTGGAAGCCTTGGTAGACGCGGCTTTGGCTTCTGAACTTGAGGCCTTCGCTCCACATGATAATCATATTGGGGTCCTAGAGCAGTTCGAGGAATCATAATTGGCCAATGCACAATGACAAGCTGACCATCACGATTGAAGGCCCTTTCCATGGTGTGTGGTCGCGATGGAGGAACAGCGCCATCAGTAATGATTGGCGTCACAGTGGCTTCAGCATTTTCATTGGCTTCAGGCTCCACATTGTCTTCAGCCATGACAGGGTCATTGGCTTCAGTAGCATTGTTGGTGGCAGCCTCATTGTTTTCAACCTCCATCTGGTCAACTACCGGAGGGTCAGGCACGATCACATTCTCATCAAGAATGACTTGATCAATAACAGGGGGTGTGACTTCTCTTTCTTCTTCTCTTCTTTCTTCTTTGGCTGATGCAGCCGGAATGTCTTCAGCAGCTTTAGCTTCAGACGCTTGTATAGTTGCAGAAGGATTCTCTTCAGGGAACACTTGACATGCCACTGAGCTGGATTGTTGTGAATCTTCTTCTGGAATGGTAGACATGGAGATAGATGGCCTAAGACCTTTGCGAACCCTGCGAAATGCTGGCGATGCCTTTGGAGATGGAGTGATCTCCGTGTAATTGTCATCATCAAGCACCGGATAGGTGACTTGAGCAGGTGGAGTAAGAGGTGTCTCATCTTGAACTGGAGTGTCTTCTTGTTGGTGCTCAGCCCATGAGTCATCTTGAGCTATTGGCGTCAATGGACGACCAAGGCTAATGTAGCCAGTGCTTGTAGGAGCAGGCGATGATACCAATTGGGGCTCGAGCTGAAGAAGGACTTCATCATCAAGTACATTGTTTTCATGACCAATGTCTTCAGCTGCGTTGGGGTAAACAGCTGGGACTTCTTCAAATTCTGGTGCCTCTGTGGGAGCGGGCTCATGAACAACGAGACTGCGCTCGCGATTAGCAGAGGCAGGGTATGAAACAAAAATGGGTTCAACAACGAGGGGCTCTGGGGCAGCAGCATGCTCTTTCCTTGAAGACTTAGAGCCCTTTGTCTTCAACTTTTTCTTGGAGGGAGCATCATCAGATGTATCCTTGTGCTTCCTCTTCCTGGCTTCTGCTTTAGCCTGTCTGGTCTTTGATACGTCTCCAACGTATCTATAATTTTTGATTGTTCCATGATATTATATTACCCATTTTGGATGTTTATGGGCTTTAGTTTACACTTTTATATCATTTTTGGGACTAACCTACTAACTGGAGGCCCAGCCCGAATTGTTTTTTTTGCCTATTTCAGTGTTTCAAAGAAAAGGGATATCAAACGGAGTCCAAATGGAATGAAACATTTGGGAGTGATCTTTTTGGAACAAACGTGATCCAGAGGACTTGGAGTGAAAGTCAATAAACAAGGGAGGCGGCTATGAGGGTGCCCGACGCGAACCCTACAGGTGGGCGTGCCCCCCACCCTCGTGGGCCCCTTGAGCGTCCACCTACCTACTTCTTCCTCCTATGTATACCCATGTACCCCGAAAACATCAGAAGCGACCACAAAAAACTATTTCCACCATCGTAAGCTTCTGTATCCGCGAGATCCCATCTTGGAGCCTTCGTCGGTGCTCCGTCGGAGGGGTAATCGACCACGGAGGGCCTCTACCTCATCTCCAAGGCCTCTCTGATGAGTTGTGAGTAGTTTACCACAGACCTTCGGGTCCATAGTTATTAGCTAGATGGCTTCTTCTCTCTCTTTGAATCTCAATATAAAGTTCTCCTTGATCTTCTTGGAGATCTATTCGATGTAACTCTTTTTGCAGTGTGTTTGTCGAGATCCGATGAATTGTGGGTTTATGATCAAGTTTATCTATGAGAAATATTTGAATCTCCTCTGAATTCTTTTATGTGTGGTTAAGTTATCTTTGCAAGTCTCTTCGAATTATCAGTTTGGTTTGGCCTACTAGATTGATCTTTCTTGCAATGGGAGAAGCGCTTAGCTTTGGGTTCAATCTTGTGGTGTCCTTTCCCAGTGACAGTAGGGGCAGCAAGGCACGTATTGTATTGTTGCTATCGAGGATAAAAGGATGGGGTTTATATCATATTGCATGAGTTTATCCCTCTACATCATGTCATCTTTCTTAATACGTTACTCTATTCTTCATGAACTTAATACTCTAGATGCATGCTGGATAGAGGTTGATGTGTGGAGTAATAGTAGTATGCAGGTAGGAGTCGGTCTACTTATCACGGACGTGATGCCTATATACATGATCATGCCTAGATAATCTCATAATTATTCACTTTTCTATCAATTGCTCGACAGTAATTTGTTCACCCACTGTAATACTTATGCTATCTTGAGAGAAGCCACTAGTGATTCCTATGGCCCCCGGGTCTATCTCTTATCATATAAGCTTTCAATCTACTTTTATTTGCATCTTTACTTTTCCAATCTATATCATAAAATACCAACAAATATATTTATCTTATCATATTATCTCTATCAGATCTCACTTTGGCAAGTGGCCTTGAAGGGATTCACAACCCCTTTATTGCGTTGGTTGCGAGTTCTTGTTTGTTTGTGTAGGTGCGTGTGACTTTTGAGGAGCCTCCTACTGGATTGATACCTTGGTTCTCAAAAACTGAGGGAAATACTTACGCTACTATTGCTGCATCACCCTTTCCTCTTCAAGGAAAACCAACGCAAGCTCAAGACGTAGCAAGAAGGATTTCTGGCGCCGTTGCCGGGGAGGTCTTCGCTCAAGTCAAGACATACCAAGTACCCATCACAAACTCATCTCCCTCGCACTTACATTATTTGCCATTTGCCTCTTGTTTTCCTCTCCCCCACTTCACCCTTGCTGTTTTATTCGCCCTCTCTTTCCCAATCTCCTCTCTCTTTCACTTGCCTTTTTGTTTGCTTGTGTGCATGTTTGCCCATATGGCTTTGCCTAAGAACACCGACCTTCATCTTAGAAGGTTGGATGAGATTGAATTAAAGGTTAGGAGTTTTATGACTTTACAATTTGTGCATAATAGTTTCTTTAGAAAAGAGCTTAAAGAACAAAAAAAAACTTTATGGGGTATATGAACAAAGAGCATGATGATATGTCTAAGGAATTTTATGGTTTGAACTCTCAAGTTACTCGTCTTGAAAAATCAATAGCCCAAATTTCTGATAAGCAGTCCACCTTGGTCAATAAGATGGCTGCCAAACCAGAAGAGTTAGGGGAAAATAATGATGAATATCTAAAAGTTATTGATGTATCCCCTATTAAATCTTTGTTTTGCAATATTAATCTTAATAATGATGGGACTGGAGATGAGTCAACTTTAGTTAAAAGGCGTCCCAATGATTCGGAGTTCTTAGATCTTGATGCTAAATTTGGTAAAAGTGGGATTGGAGAGGTCAAGACTTTAAATAGCATTGAACCCACTATCTTGGATTTCAAGGAATTTAATTATGATAATTGTTCTTTAGAAGATTGTATTTCCTTGTTGCAATCCGTGTTGAATTCTCCTCATGCTAATAGTCAAAATAAAGCTTTTACCAAACATATTTTTGACGCCTTGATGCAATCTTATGAGAAAAAACTTAATTTGGAAGTTTCTATACCTAGAAAACTTTATGATGAGTGGGAACCTACTATAAAGATTAAAATTAAAGATCATGAGTGTTATTCTTTGTGTGATTTGGGTGCTAGTGTTTCCATGATTCCGAAAACTTTATGCGATATTCTAGGTTTCCATGATCTTGATGATTGCTCTTTAAATTTGCACCTTGCGGATTCCAACATTAAGAAGCCTATGGGAAGAATAAATGATGTTCTTATTGTTGCAAATAGGAACTATGTGCCCGTAGATTTTATCGTTCTTGACATAGATTGCAATCTTTCTTGTCCTATTATTCTTGGTAGACCTTTCCTTAGAACGATTGGTGCAATTATTGATATGAAGAAGGGAATATTAGATTCCAATTTCCATTAAGGAAATACATGGAACACTTTCAAAGAAAGAAAGTCAAATTACCTTATGAATCTATCATGCGAGCTACTTGGGAATTGAGTGCCAAAGATGGCACTACTTAGATCTATCCTCGCTTTTATGCCTAGCTAGGGGCGTTAAACGGTAGCGCTAGTTGGGAGGCAACCCAATTTTATTTTAGTTTTTGTTTTTTATTCTGTTTAGTAATAAATATTTCATCTACCTTCTGTTTAGATGTGTTTTCATGTTTTAATTAGTGTTTGTGCCAAGTAGAACCTATAGGATAACCTATGGTGATAGTTAATTTGATTCTGCTGAAAAACAGAAACTTTGCGCGCACGAAAATAATTTTAGTAATTCACAGAAACATGCTTTTGAGTTGATTCTTTTTGCTGTAGATCATAGACAAATTTCCCAGGACTTCCTATTTTGGTAGGATTTTTAAAGTTCCATAAGTATTCGAGAGTTACAGATTTCTACAGACTGTTCTGTTTTTGACAGATTCTGTTTTTCGTGTGTTGTTTGCTTATTTTGATGCATCTATGGCTAGTATGTAGCATATGAACCATAAAGGAGTTGAAATACAGTAGGTTTAACACAAATATAAATAAATAATGAGTTCATTATAGTACCTTATGTGGTGGTTTTTCTTTCTTGCACTAACGGAGCTTATGAGATTTCCTGTTGAGTTTTGTGTTGTGAAGTTTTCAAGTTTTGGGTAAAGATTTGATGGACTATGGAATAAGGAGTGGCAAGAGCCTAAGCTTGGGGAAGCCCATGGAACCCCAAGATATTCAAGGATAACCAAAATCCTAAGCTTGGGGATGCCCCGGAAGGCATCCCCTCTTTCGTCTTCGTCTATCGGTAACTTTACTTGGAGCTATATTTTTATTTGCCACATGATATGTGTTTTGCTTGGAGCGTCTTGTATGATATTAGTCTTTGATTTTTAGATCACCACAATCATCCTTGCTGAACACACCTTTTGGGAGAAACCCACTTGATTGGAATTTATTAGAATACTCTATGTGCTTCACTTATATCTTTTGAGCTAGATAGTTTTTGCTCTAGTGCTTCACTTATATATTTTAGTGCACGGCGGTGGCTTAATTTTGTAGAAATTATTAATCTCTCATGCTTCACTTATATTATTTTGAGAGTCTTTTAGAACAGCATGGTATTTGCTATGGTTATAAAATTGGTCCTAGAATGATGGGCATCCAAGTTGGGTATAATAAAAACTATCATAGGAAGTGAATTGGATGCTATCATCAATTTGATACTTGATGTTTTGAGATATGGAGGTGGTGATATTAGAGTCATGCTAATTGGGTGATTATGAATTTAAAGAATGCTTGTGATGAATTTGGCAAGTCCCGTAGCATGCACGTATGGTAAAAGTTGTGTAACAAATTTGAAACATGAGGTGTTCTTAAATTGTGCATCCTTATGAGTGGCGGTCGGGGATGAGCGATCGTCTTTTCCTACCAATCTATCCCCCTAGGAGCATGCGTGTAGTGCTTGGTTTTTGATGACTTGTAGATTTTTTCAATAAGTATATGAGTTCTTTATTACTAATGTTGAGTCCATGGATTATACGCACTCTCACCCTTCCATCACTGCTAGCCTCTTCAGTACCGTGCATTGCCCTTTCTCACCTTGAGAGTTGGTGCAAACTTCACCGGTGCATCCAAACCCCAAGATATGATACGCCCTATCACACATAAACCTCCTTATATCTTCCTCAAAACAGCCACCATACCTACCTATTATGGCATTTCCATAGCCATTCTGAGATATATTGCCATGCAACTTTCCACCGTTCCGTTCATCATCATGACACGCATCTCATCATTGTCATATTGCCTTGCATGATCATGTAGTTGGCATCGTATTTGTGGCAAAGCCACCATGCATAATTTTTATACATGTCACTCTTGATTCATTGCCCATCCCGGTACACCGCCGGAGGCATTCATATAGAGTCATATCTTGTTCTAGTATTGAGTTGTAATTCATGAGTTGTAAATAAATAGAAGTGTGATGATCATCATTATTAGAGCATTGTCCCCAAATAAAAAAAAGGCCAAATAAAATAATAATAATAATAATAATAATAAGGCCAAATAAAAAAAGAAACGCCCAAAAACAAGAGAAAATAAAAAGGGGGCAATGTTACTATCTTTTTTTCCACACTTGTGCTTCAAAGTAGCACCATGTTCTTTTGGATGCACACCCACTAGTTTCTTTTGTTGAGCTTTCATACATTTATAGATCTAGTGCATCCGTTGCATGGCAATCCCTACTCCTCATGCTGACATCAATTGATGGGCATCTCCATAGCCTGTTGATTATCCTCGTCAATGTGAGACTTTCTCTCTTTTTTATCTTCTCCACACAACCTCCATCATCATATTCTATTCCACCCATAGTGCTATATCCATGGCTCAAGCTCATGTATTGCGTGAAAGTTGAAAAAGTTTTAGATTATTTAAGTACGAAACAATTGCTTGGCTTGTCATCGGGGGTGTGCAAGATGGGAGCATTTTTGTGTGACAAAAATGAAGCATAGCCTAACTATATGATTTTGTAGGGATGAACTTTCTTTAGCCATGTTATTTTGAGAAGACATGATTGCCTTGATTAGTGTGCTTGAAGTATTACTATTTCTTATGTCAATATGAACTTTTATTTTGAATCATTTGGATCTGAACAATCATGCCACAATAAAGAAAATTACATTGAGAATTATGCTAGGTAGCATTCCACATCAAAAATTCTATTTTTATCATTTACCTACTCGAGGACGAGCAGGAATTAAGCTTGGGGATGCTTGATACATCTCCAACGTATCTATAATTTCTGATTGTTCCATGCTATTATATTACCCGTTTTGGATGTTTATGGCTTTACTTTACACTTTTATATCATTTTTGGGACTAACCTACTAATCGGAGGCCCAGCCCGAATTGCTGTTTTTTTTGCCTATTTCAGTGTTTCGAAGAAAAGGAATATCAAACGGAGTCCAAACAGAATGAAACCTTCGGGAGCGATCTTTTTGGAACAAACCTGATCCAGAGGACTTGGAGTGGAAGTCAAGAAACAAGGGAGGCGGCCAGGAGGGTGCCCGGCGCGCCCCCTACAGGTGGGCGCGCCCCCACCCTCATGGGCCCCTTGAGCGTCCACCGACCTACTTCTTCCTCCTACATATACCCATGTACCCCGAAAACATCAGAAGCGACCACGAAAAACTATTTCCACCACCGTAACCTTCTATATCAGCGAGATCCCATCTTGGAGCCTTCGCCGGTGCTCCGGCGGAGGGGGAAATCGACCATGGAGGGCCTCTACATCATCTCCAAGGCCTCTCCGATGAGTTGTGAGTAGTTTACCACAGACCTTCGGGTCCATAGTTATTAGCTAGATGGCCTCTTCTCTCTGTTTGAATCTCAATACAAAGTTCTCCTCGATCTTCTTGGAGATCTATTTGATGTAAATCTTTTTGCGGTGTGTTTGTCAAGATCCGATGAATTGTGGGTTTATGATCAAGTTTATCTATGAGAAATATTTTTATCTCCTATGAATTCTTTTATGTGTGATTAAGTTATCTTTGCAAGTCTCTTCGAATTATCAGTTTGGTTTTGCCTACTAGATTGATCTTTCTTGCAATGGGAGAAGTGCTTAGCTTTGGGTTCAATCTTGTGGTGTCCTTTCCCAGTGACAGCAGGGGCAGCAAGGCACGTATTGTATTGTTGCCATCGAGGATAAAAAGATGGGGTTTATATCATATTGCATGAGTTTATCCTTCCACATCATGTCATCTTTCTTAATGCGTTACTCCGTTCTTCCTGAACTTAATACTCTAGATGCATGCTGGATAGTGGTCGATGTGTGGAGTAATAGTAGTAGATGCAGGTAGGAATCGGTCTACTTGTCATGGATGTTATGCCTATATACATGATCATGCCTAGATAATCTCATAATTATTCACTTTTCTATCAATTGCTCGACAGTAATTTGTTCACCCACCGTAATACTTATGCTATCTTGAGAGAAGCCACTAGTGAAACCTATGGCCCCCCGGGTCTATCTCTTATCATATAAGCTTTGAATCTACTTTTATTTGCATCTTTACTTTTCCAATCTATATCATAAAATACCAAAAAAATATTTATCTTATCATATTATCTCTATCAGATCTCACTTTCACAAGTGGCCTTGAAGGGATTTACAACCCCTTTATTGCGTTGGTTGCGAGTTCTTGTTTGTTCGTGTAGGTGCATGGGACTTTTGAGGAGCCTCCTACTTGATTGATACCTTGGTTCTCAAAAACTGAGGGAAATACTTACGTTACTATTGCTGCATCACCCTTTCCTCTTCAAGGAAAACCAATGCAAGCTCAAGACATAGCAGTCTTCTTGAGCTCAGAAGCAGCTGAGGGGACCTTTGGCTTTGAACCAGTCATGCTGGCAGGGAAGACAATGCTAGGTTGTCCCTGCCTTATAGCATCAGGATTAGCTTCAGCAGGCTTCTTATTCTTCTTAGCAGCCATTCTGGGATCAATGCCAGGACGCCCAAGAGCTTTCCTCGTTTCAGCTTCATTGTGTACTTGCACACATTTATGGGCATAAGACTTCATGTGTTCACGAGAGCCTTTAGCTTCTTCACGCTTCTTGTGAAATTCAGTCTTGAGGTCATGCAACATCTTCTTGAATATTTGCACATCTGCCACAATGAGCTTGTGCATATTCTTCTTGAATTGCGCCTTCTCATAATCAATCTTGTTTTTGAGCTCGACGATTCTCTGAGCCAGGGCCAGCTCATTAGCAATAGCTCCATGGAACGTGACACTGATGCCCACTAGCAGTTGCAGACTGTCAATGTTGATGTTCTGGTTGTCGAACCACTCACCAATGAAATTATTCAAGATGTCAACATCAAAGAAGGGCAGATCACTGAAGATCTCCGCCTCTTGCTTGCTATTGATCAGCATCTCTAGAGCTTCATCACCAAGATCTTCATCGCTTGATAGATCAATGGTGTCTCCCTCGTTGCGCAGAGCGGCAGCAGGAGTGAGGGGTTGCTGATGTCTACTACACAACCTTCTTCTTGTAGACGTTGTTGGGCCTCCAAGTGCAGAGGTTTGTAGGACAGTAGCAAATTTCCCTCAAGTGGATGACCTAAGGTTTATCAATCCGTGGGAGGCGTAGGGTGAAGATGGTCTCTCTCTAACAACCCTGCAACCAAATAACAAAGAGTCTCTTGTGTCCCCAACACACCCATTACAATGGTAAATTGTATAGGTGCACTAGTTCGGCGAAGAGATGGTGATACAAGTGCAATATGGATGGTTGTCGGTGTCAAAACCGGCGGATCTCGGGTAGGGGGTCCCGAACTGTGCGTCTAGGCGGATGGTAATAGGAGACAAGGGACACGATGTTGTTACCCAGGTTCGGGCCCTCTCGATGGAGGTAAAACCCTACTCCTGCTTGATTAATATTGATGATACGGGTAGTACAAGAGTAGATCTACCACGAGATCAAGGAGGCTAAACCCTAGAAGCTAGCCTATGGTATGATTGTTGTGTGTCCTATGGACTAAACCCTCCGGTTATATAGACACCGGAGAGGGCTAGGGTTACACAGAGTTGGTTACAATGGTAGGAGATCTACATATCCGTATCGCCAAGCTTGCCTTCCACGCCAAGGAAAGTCCCATCCGGACACGGGACGAAGTCTTCAATCTTGTATCTTCATAGTTTTTTAGTCCGGCCAATGAAGATAGTTCGGCTATCCGGACACCCCCTAGTCCAGGACTCCCTCAGTAGCCCCTGAACCAGGCTTCAATGATGACGAGTCCGGCGCGCATATTGTCTTCGGCATTGCAAGGCGGGTTCCTCCTCCGAATAATTCACAGAAGATTTTGAACACCAGGATAGTGTCCGACTCTGCAAAATAAATTCCACATACCATCATAGAGAGAATAATATTTACACAAGTTCAATCTGCTGACGTATTTCGCGACATGACGTCACGCCACGGCCAAGCCTTTATTCGAATTATTTTTATTGTTCCACCTCAGCGCGTTTAGCGAAGCGGTTTCCTTGGCACGTCTTGTCAAAGCAGACATCGTGTCCCCTTATTCCGGGATCCTCATCAATACGGACGTGGGTAACCCAACCGCGCCATTGATTACGGCGCTTGGGAGATAAGCGAGTTTTACTGGGCTGGTGGGGACGCATAGTTTTCGCCCGCCCATATATAAAGGGATAAGGATCCACCTTTTCACCTACGCCTTCTTCCTCCTTTGCTTATCCATCTCCGCGCACTCGAGCTCCAGCGCCCAAGTCCGCACATCTCACCTCAACCTTCTCCAACCATGTCCGGAGCGGGAGGCAAGTGGATGGCCTCCTCCGTCACGGAGGGGCACATCAAGAAGTTGCGCAAGGCCGGATATCTATCCAGCGATATCGCGCACCGGCTCCCCGACGAGGCGCAGGTCATTCCCACCCCCATGCCCCATGAGAGGGTGGTGTTCCTTCCCCATTTCCTCCGCGGACTGGGCTTCCCACTCCACCCATTTGTCCGGGGGCTCATGTTCTACTACGGCCTGGATTTCCATGATCTGGCCCCGAATTTCATCCTCAACATCTCGACGTTTATCGTCGTGTGCGAGGCCTTCCTCTGCATCCAGCCCCACTTCGGCTTATGGCTAAAGACTTTTAATGTCAAGCCGAAGGTAGTGGGCGGCAACCAAGCGGAGTGCGGAGGCGCCATGGTGGGCAAGATGCCCAACGTCACCTGGCTCGAGGGCGCCTTCGTGGAAACCATCAAAGGGTGGCAATCAGGGTGGTTCTATGTCACCGAGCCGCGTGACCCTGAATGGGCAGCGGCCCCCGAATTCAGATCTGGCATCCCCACACGGCTCACCTCCTGGAAAGAGAAGGGCCTGTCGTGGGGCAATTCGGAGGAGCTGACTGGACTCCAATCTTGTCTCCAAACCCTGGTGCACAAGAAGCTGAAGGTTGTCAACGTAGTCCAGGTCATGCTCATCCGCCGGATTCTCCCGTGCCAACAGCGGGACTTCAACTTGTGGGAGTTCGATCCGGCACAGCACCAGACATTGAGCAGGCTCTTCGACACTACGTACAAAGAGGCCTGGAGGGTGCTGTTCAAGGGCACCGAGGCTCCCGCATCCGCTACCGAGGACCGCGGATTCAGCTCGCAGTGTCCGGCTGGCGAGGTAAGCTATATTGTCCTTTATGGGACACTTGCTTTCCATAGTTTGACTCTATGTGGGATCTAAAACTCCCATTACCTTTGACAGGCTTGGCAGAAGACGTCCGGACAGGTTAACTGTCTGGCGCCCCTTCCAGAAGACCCAGCGGATGCCCATTTGACAGGGCTGCTGGTCCCGGCGCCTTACGTGGTGCCGGAGAAGAAGGCCGGCCACGGGAACTCAGAGGAGTTCCTGGCGCCAGGTGTTATCGGACTCATCGTCCGATGACTCCGAGGCGGACTCCTCCCATGAGGACGAGGAGGAAAAGAAAGAGGCCTCTCCCCCAGCGGGGGGAGAGAAGAAAAGGAAGGCTTCCCCAGCAGGGGAGGCCGAAGGGTCCAAGAAGGGAAGGACCCTTCCTCCGGACTGTTCCACCAACGCCGACGACGGTGACGAGGAGTGGCCACCAAGGGCCAAGCCCCTGGCGAAATCGTAAGTGTCCGGATCCCAGAATAACTTATAATTTTCCTTTCGCTGCATAGTGTCTTCTAATGCCGAACACCACCATATAGCCCGCCCAAGGATGATCTCCCCGCTTCGTCGAGCGGGTCCCTGGGTTCGTCGGATGTGAATAGCGCTTCACTTCCAACTGCCTCCTTCCCTCATGACGCAGATGACGCCGAGGTGGGGTCCCAGAAGGGGACCATCCAGGAGGAGGAGGCCCTGGAGGTGCCGCAGGGCAACCTCCCGGACATCGGGCCGGACTCCACGCAGGAACCTTTGGTGGTTCCGGAGTCCGGCGGGCGGCCCCTTCATGAGAAGGGCAAGACAGTGACGCCGGCGGCCTCCGTCCAACCGGAGGCGCCGGATAGCTTGCTGGAGGCCTCAACAGTGCTTCCATCAACGAGGAACACCACACTGTTATGAGTGCGGTGATTCAGAAAGTTCAGCCCGCCAAGAGCGGGCTGACCGAAGCCTGCACCAGCCTTCTAACAGGCTTTGAGGTAAGGGTTTCAAGATATGTAAAAATAGTACCGCATAGATAGTAGCCCCTGATGCTCGGTTTGGTGTTCGGAAAGAAAAGTCGAACTGAGGATCTAAAAAGATATACGCATGAGTCTAACACAAATATGCCAATATGGGAATGCAGACTGCGCTGCTGACCTCTGCCGCACTGACTGCGGAGGTCGGTGCCTTAAAGGAGAGCCTCGAGCGGTCCGAGAGCGAGCTCGGCCGTGCCAAGAAGTAGCTCGAGGACAAGGAAGGTAAGTAACACCTTATTAAAGTTGTACCTTATAAAAAAGGATTTGGTTGCAAACAATGATAGGAATAACGTGGGTATTGTAGGGGCCACGAACGAGGTGGCAACCCTGAAGGAGGCGGTGTCCGCGGCCGAACGCAATGTGGCCGCGGAACGCACCGAGCGAGAGAAGCAGGAGGCGCGGGTGGCGGAGGTGCGGCAAGAGCTCCAGGCTCTCGTGGAAAAACACAAGAATTTGGAGCGTGACTCGAAGACTCGAGAGTCCGAGCTTGCGTCCGCTCTTGAGAGTGCCAAAGCCGCTAAGGCCGAAGCCCAAAGGCCCTCCAGGAACTCGAGGCGGTGAAGAAGATAGCGGAGGGTAAGGCATTCGTCATGCAAAGTACGCATGTAAAAGTGAATTACCTGTTACTTACCCGAATTCGGAGCTCTCCAGGAGCGTTCACAGATCTGCTCCGCAGCGTGTCCGATGCTGCCGCATTCTACAAAGTCGAGGAGGGGAGCTCGACGGAGAAGGTGTTCTGGTCTCAGTATGCTGAGGCCGGACATCCGGTGCCCCTGAGCGACCAGCTGAAGCAGCTGGTCGAGCTCCACAAGGTGGCCGAACAAGCCATGAAGGGCCTCATAGTTCGGTTGTGGCCCAAGGAAGCCATGCCTGGGAGCTACTTCGGTCTGGTGCGGCGGCTGGTGGACGCCTATCCATGGGTTGACATCATCAAGCACTCTGCTTGTATTAAAGGTGCCCGTTAGTCCCTTGCCCGCGCTAAGGTGCACTGGGGCAAGATGGACGCCAAGAAGCTTGTGACGGACGCGCCACCGCCGAGCAAGGAGTATCACACGCCCGAGATGTATTACAAGGGTGTCCTGAAGGGTGCCCGCATTATTGTGGGTGAGTGCTCCAAAGATGTAATCTTTTATTAGACTCGCGTTTTGTTATCCTATGCGCTGAAAACTTTGTTCATATGCGCTAAGCAACACTTGTTAATTTAAAATATTACCTTATGTGCGGCCGTTTATTAAATCTGAGAAATGGCAAGTCGTTGGCTTCAGCCCCCGTGCCACGAGTGCTGGGGTGTACGGGATAAACTTGAGCGCTCTTGTTCCCATTTTTGGGTCCTTCTAGGGAGGCGCTCAACACAACGGACGAGGCAACTGGACTTATAATGCTTGAACACTCTCACTTAGCCATAGAATTCTATAATTTTAAATTTCGGCGAAGCCCCTAGTATTCGGAAGGCCGAATTCGGGGCGCTATCCACACCTTGGGCCGGACACAGCCGGCTCCTCGCTCTAAGCGGCATAAGTCTTTAGGGACTCGAAAAGACCTCTCGAATAAGGACCAGCTCCCGCCTTATCCTGACGGTCAGTTTTAGCTTTCTCTAATGAGGTGCTCAACCCAGCTCAACTGGGGCACAATCGCAGTGGTTCTCCCAGCGCTACCTTAGCCGATATAACAGAATGTAAGGTACCAAAACATGGGAGCCGGGCAAACCCAACTATTGACCCAAGACATGATTTGGAGCCGATGCATATAATGCTATAAGTTCGGGGTGCCGCACTTGTGAAAGTGTTTGGACTTATCACACCATAATTTCGGAACTTAAGCCCCTGGTGTATTTGGCCGTACCAAAGCGTACGGGTGCAACATGTCGTAAGCGAACATATAAAAAGGAATGCAATGATAGGCAAAAAGTGATGCATTGTTTATTCAAAAGATACTGCAATTAAGGCAGAATGATACAAATAGTGCGATAAGCAAGGGGTGGGACTATTTAACATGTCCTCTCCAGGGGTAGGCTGCGGAATGGTATGTAAAACAGGTATAATGCTCGTAATGGAGACCACCTGGATACTCGTTGTAGCTTTTCTGCTTCCCTGGCTGTTGCATCGTTAGTTCGGCAGATCCACTGCCGGATAGGGCTTTTGAAAAATGGAGTCCCGAGAGTAAGAAAAAAAAAGAATGACCAATTTGGGAGCCCCTGGTGTGGTTGATCCGCACTCTGGGCCTGCCGTGGTCGTGCCCCTCCCCCTATGCCATGGTATCTCCAAAGCATAATGATGTACGCGTGGCACTGATCTCGCGATGTCGCGAGGGCTGGGGTTGGGGCCGCATTGCTACGCGTGCTCGGAACGTGCCAGGTGGTCTTGTTGTAGGTTACTCCGGGCTCGCTTGGTGGTGTCCGGTCGCTTAACGGCCGGACTCGAGAATTGCCTTAAGAGGCTGCTCTGCACTTCTGCCGCGAGAGCCGCTGTATGCTCCTCCGTTCGGAGAGAGCGTTCAGTGTTTCCGTTGACCGTAATGACTCTTCGAGGGCATGTCATCTTGAGCTTGAGGTATGCGTAGTGCGGCACCGCATTGAACTTTGCAAATGCGGTACGTCCGAGCAGTGCATGATAGCCGCTGCAGAACGGAACTATGTCGAAGATTAACTCCTCGCTTCGGAAGTTATCCGGGGATCCGAAGACCACTTCAAGTGTAACTGAGCCTGTACAATTGGCCTCTACACCTGGTATGATGCCTTTGAAGGTCGTCTTTGTGGGTTTGATCCTTGAGGGATCTATGCCCATCTTGCGCACTGTATCCTGATAAGGCAGGTTCAGGCTGCTGCCGCCGTCCATCAGGACTCTAGTGAGGTGAAATCCATCGACGATTGGGTCTAAAACCAATGTGGCGAATCCGCCGTGGCGGATACTGGT
Source organism: Triticum aestivum (assembly GCF_018294505.1). Classification (NCBI taxonomy): domain Eukaryota; kingdom Viridiplantae; phylum Streptophyta; class Magnoliopsida; order Poales; family Poaceae; genus Triticum; species Triticum aestivum. The sequence goes on from NC_057801.1 coordinate 637,624,799, forward strand.
GGGGTGGTCCCTTCGATCAAAAGTGATCGGGCAGGAGGACCACGGATTGAACTTTGGGGCGACTGGCTCCATCGCGTATACGTCCCTGAGCGCATGCTTCCGCTCCCTTTTGGGTATGTGGGTTGCGTATATCATGTTCACCGTCCACACTTGTGGGGGAAATCCCTTCTATCCTCTATTGTTCGGCGGCTGTGTCTCCTCCTCATCATCGCTATGCAGCCCCTTGTCGTTGCCTTCGGCAATTAACTTGCCTACCTGTTTGAACACCCAACAATCTCTGTTGGTGTGATTAGCTGGCTTTTCGGGGGTGGAATGTATCTGGCACGAGCGATCGAGTATCCGGTCCAAGTTGGACGGGCCTGGAGTAGTTCTTTTGAATGGCTTTTTCCGCTGACCGGGTTTAGAGCCTCTGAATTCGGCGTTGACTGCTGTATCTTCAATATTATCACCGTTAATGTGGCATTTGTGCTTATTGCGACGCGACCTGCCATTGCTGTCTTTGGTATCCGAACTGCCAGAGTTTTTGGTTAGGTTGTTACTGCGAGCTAGCCAGCTGTCTTCTCCCGCACAGAAGCGGGTCATGAGTGATGTGAGGGCTGCCATTGATTTCAACTTTTCCTGTCCTAGGTGCCGGGCAAGCCATTCGTCGCGGATGTTGTGTTTGAAGGCTGCAAGGGCCTCTGCATCCGGACAGTCGATGATTTGATTTTTCTTGGTTAAGAACCGTGTCCAGAATTGTCTGGCCGATTCGCTGGCTGTTGAATTATGTGGCTTAGGTCATCGGCGTCTGGTGGTCTCACATATGTGCCCTGGAAGTTATCAAGGAATGCGGCTTCCAGGTCCTCCCAACACCCAATTGATTCTGCTGGCAGGCTGTTGAGCCAATGTCGAGCTGGTCCTTTAAGCTTGAGTGGGAGGTATTTGATGGCGTGAAGATCATCACCGCGGGCCATGTGGATATGAAGGAGATAGTCTTCGATCCAAACCGCAGGATCTGTTGTGCCATCGTAGGATTCAATGTTCATGGGTTTAAACCCTTCGGGGATTTGATGATCCATTACTTCATCTGTGAAGCATAATGGGTGTGCGGCGCCTCTGTATTGGGCTATATCACGACGCAGCTCGAACGAGCTTTGTCTACTGTGTTCGGCCCGGCCGGGGTTGCTGCATCCGGCGTGACGGTTGTCGTCGCGTATTGTAGGGCGCCCACGCGATCCATAGATCGATCTTGTTTGCCTTGCCTTATCCTCCAATATGTCTCGCAAGTCCGGCGCATTCCCCCGTGGCTTTGTACTTTTCAAGCGACGCCGGGGTGCGGCTTTAATGGGGGGGCCTAGAGGCCTCTCTGTCGCGGCCACGAGGTGGCCGGTCGGCCGTATTGTGCACTGGCGATGTAGGTTTATGTGCTTCCTCCTTTAATCGGGGCAGCAGCTTGCGTTTGGGGCAACTTTTGGAGGGGCGTTCGAGTTCATACTCTTTGGCCGCAAGGACTTCAGTCCATCTGTCGGCTAGCAAGTCTTGGTCAGCTCCAAGCTGTTGCTGCTTTTTCTTGAGGCTGCTTGTTGTGGCCATAAGCCTGCGTTTGAAACGCTCTTGTTCGACGGGATCCTCAGACACGACAAATTCGTCGTCGTCGAGGCTTGCCTCGTCTCCGGAGGGAGGCATGTAATTATCATCCTCTACCGCTTCGTCTGCCGCTCTCTCATGAGGGATGGCTTCTCTGTCCTCCTGTGTTGGATCTTGCTGGAGGGGGTTGTCTTTAGCACTATCCGGGGTGTTATTATCTCTGGTGTCGGAATCTCCATTCTTGTTGTGGCGGGATTTGGAGCGGCGCCGCTGACGCCGGCGCTTAGGCTGATTTTTGGAGGGGTCATCCTCCGCTGTTCCATCGCCATTCCCATCCTTTGGGATGTCCACCATGTATATGTCGTATGATGAGGTGGCTTTCCAGTGCCCAGTAGGCGCTGGTTCTTGGTCGTCTCCGGCATCATCGTCGATACCGTCGATGTCTTCGAAGTTGAAGTCTAGCATGTCGGTTAAGTCATCGACAGTGGCTACGAAGTGGGTGGTGGGTGGGCTTTGAATTTCTTCGTCGTCCACATCCCAACCATTCTGGCCATAATCCGGCCAAGGCTCTCCTAATAAGGAGAGATACTTTAGCGAATTCAGGATGTCGCCGAAAGGCGAGTGCTGAAAGATGTCCGTAGCGGTGAACTCCATGATCGGCTCCCAATCGGATTCGATTGGCAGGGGAGCGGAAGGTTCGGGGTCCGGAGAGGAGTCTGGCGCCTTGGAGTCACGAGCTTCATGAGGGATAGGGTCGGTATTCGGCTCTATCGCCATAGAGGTAGCAGCCCCCGAGGCGGTGTCCAACCACCCATCCTCGATTGGCACCGTTGGCTCCGAACTAAGGGTCGAAGCGGACTCTTGTGCGGCCTCTAGGGCACTGTCCGGCAGCAAAGCTAAATCATGCCCATCGTGACAGTGCGGCACGCCTGGCTGTGGCTCAAATCTGTCGAAGATCAAGTCTCCGCGGATGTCGGCCGTGTAGTTCAAACTTCCGAATCTAACCTGATGGCCAGGGGCGTAGCTTTCGATCTGCTCCAGATGGCCAAGTGAATTGGCCCGCAGTGCGAAGCCGCCGAATACGAAGATCTGTCCGAGGAGAAAAGTCTCACCCTGGACCGCGTTGTTGTTTATGATCGAAGGAGCCATCGGGCCTATAGGCGACGACACAGAGGAACTCTCAATGAAAGCACCAATGTCGGTGTCAAAACCGGCGGATCTCGGGTAGGGGGTCCCGAACTATGCGTCTAGGCGGATGGTAACAGGAGACAAGGGACACGATGTTTTTACCCAGGTTCGGGCCCTCTCGATGGAGGTAAAACCCTACTCCTGCTTGATTAATATTGATGATATGGGTAGTACAAGAGTAGATCTACCACAAGATCAAGGAGGCTAAACCCTAGAAGCTAGCCTATGGTATGATTGTTGTGTGTCCTACGGACTAAACCCTCCGGTTTATATAGACACCGGAGAAGGCTAGGGTTACACAGAGTCGGTTACAATGGTAGGAGATCTACATATCCGTATCACCAAGCTTGCCTTCCACGCCAAGGAAAGTCCCATCCGGACACGGGACGAAGTCTTCAATCTTGTATCTTCATAGTTTTGGAGTCCGGCCAATGATGATAGTTCGGCTATCCGGACACCCCCTAGTCCAGGACTCCCTCAATGGTAGATATAGGTTTTTGTAATCTGAAAATATAAAAACAGCAAGGTACACTACAAAAAAAGACACATCCGTGACATTTTGGGTTGAACGGAAAAAAAATTTGTCATACATATGACACTTCTATGACGATAATTGTGACAAAACTAGGTATCATCATAGATGTGGTGGGCTCCTACTTCTATGACAAAAAAATCATGACAGAAAATGGGCTTTTCGTCCTAGGCGGGCCGGAGACACAGCTGCATGACATTCTTTGGGCCGTCCATGACAGAAAAAACCATGGTAGAAGCGAGGGCGAAGAAAATTTCGGGGAGTTCCCGGTTACGGTGGGAGGTCGGGGGCCGAGCGATGCGCGTTTCTCTCGTACACGTATGCGCGCGTGTGCGAGGCGTTGGCTCTAACTGAACACGAGCGAGGCATTGGGCTCTAACTGAACCTGAGCGATTGCACTGCAGGCTACGCGTTACTGAACCGGAGCGATTGCACTGCAGGCTACGCGTTACTGAACCCGAGCGATCGATCGATGGCTGTTAACTGAACCCGATCGAGCGATTCCTTTGCTACTGCTGCTAACTGAAGCCGATCTATTGGATGAACAGTGAGCATTGCGGGGGGTTGGATGAACAGTGAGCGGTGGCGTTGCCTCTAGATGAACAAGACCCCGTGGTGTGGTGGGCTAGATGAAAAGTAGATGGTGGAGGGGTGCCGGTGGAGGGGTGGTTGAAAAGGACCCCGTGGTGTGGAGGGCTGGATGAACAGTAGACGATGAAGGGGTACCCATGGAGGGGTGGTTGAACAGTATCCGGTGGAGTAGCGCATGGTGGAGGCTGGATGAACAGGAGCCCGTGGAGGCTGGAGGAGGTCGACGGTAGCCCGTGGAGGCTGGAGGAGGTCGACGGTGGAGATGAACAGTATCCCATGCAGTCCCATTTTGCGGTACGCCACACCCCTCCCGATGAACAGGACCCCCGTTTCGACCCGCGCTCCAACACAAGTCCGTTTCGTCCGTTTTGTGGTACGCCACACCCTTCCCGATCAACAGGACCCCCGTTTCGACCGTAGGAGGTCCGTTTCGTCCGTTTTGCGGTACGCCACACCCCTCCCGATCAACAGGACCCCCGTTTCAACCATAGGAGGTCTGTTTGCTCCATTTTGCGGTATGCCAGACCACTCCCAATCAACAAGACCCTGTTCCGAACGTAGGAGGTCCGTTTCCATCGCCTGTTCCGTCCAAGCCCTCCTGGTGAACACGACGACGCATTCCGTTCCGACCCAGCCATGTACACGAGCCCTGGCCGTACGTATGCGTGAGTAGGCGTTTGAGACCCTTCCCGTATGTACGTATGTGGCCGTATTTTATTTCTTGCACCCTGGCCGTTGTACGTACGTGTACATGCTACGTGCGTGCCTTTACTACGACACATACGCGCCTCTACTACGACACGTGCGCGCCTCTACATCGACCAGTATATATGTACGTACACATTCGCGACCAGAATGACAACGCTACGTACGCTTCGACCAGGTGGGTCCCGACTGTCAGGCACTTCCTTGCATGCGAAGATGTAGCTGGTGGGTCCTAGCAGTCGGGGGTGAATCATTTTTTTTTGCCCGGACGCACTTCCTTGCGTGCGAAGATGTAGCTGGTGGGTCCCAGCAGTCAGAGGGAAATGTTTTTTTCACGAAATACAGTGGCCCGTCCGGTGGGTCCCAGCTGTCAGGTGGAGGAATCATTATTTTCCGCGTAATAAGGAGGCACTTCCTTGTTGCGGCCGTGGACCCAGTTGTCAGCCTCTCCACATACAGTCCACGTTCGATGGAAGTCATTCCTTGACCATGTTGACCACGCCGCGCCGAGAGCACCAGGGCGGTGGACGATGGCGAGGCCTAGGAAGGGGACGACGGGGAGCCGGGGAAGACGCGGCACTAGAAGCCCGTGCAGAGAGGAGTACGAGGGTTCACTAGTTCAGCTGCGATGTGAGGCTGCCGTCGTCGCAGGGCCTGGCAAGTGGTGGGAATAGTAGGGGGTGGTGAGGCCTCCGCGGCAGCACATCCGGCCACGGGAGGCAGGAGCATGCGGCACGACCGGCGCTGCTTTGGGCGGCTGGAGCAATAAGACCAGAGGTTGAAGAAGCACTACGGCCGTTGGATGGACATCGTACGGTCACTGGAGCTAGAATCGTTTATATTGACTAAGTTGACAAAGCCCTCTGTCCCCGTCAACTTAGTAGGCCCACAAGTCAGTCTCCCACCAAGGTGGGTCCTAGCTAGCAGGGGGGTATTCATTTTTTTTGTGCGTAATGAGGCACTTCCGGTGGGTCCGAGCTGACAGCAGGGGGAATGTTTTTTTTGTGAAATACGGTGGCCCGTCGGGTGGGTCCCAGCAGTCAGGGGCAAACTTTTTTTTTGCGAAATACTGGTGGCCTATCCGGTGGGTCCCTGCTGTCAGGTGGGGGAATAATTATTTTCTGTGTAATAAGGAGGCACTTCCTTGCGCCTGCCGTGGACCCAGCTGTCAGCCTTTCCACGTACAGTATTCTTCTGAGGGAATTAGGTCATTGACCACATTGACCACGCCGCGCCGAGAGCACCACGGCGGTGGATGACGCCGAGGCCTAGGAAGGGGACAACGCGGAGCCGAGGAAGACACGGCAGTGGATGCCCACGCGGAGAGGAGTGTGAGGGTTCACTGGTTCGGCTGCGCTGCCGTCATCGCAGAGTAACAAGAGGTGTGGGTGGGTGGAGTGGAGGGATGGCCTGGCCAGCGGTGGGAGTAGTATGGGGGCGGTGAGGCCTCCGCGACAGCATAGCCGGCCACGGGAGGCAGGAGCAGGCGGCAGGACCGGCGCTGCTTTGGAGGGGCATCGATGCCAAATGCATCACAAGTGAATTTGGCACATGTTTTGGCCTACATAGCCCACTTTTGTACTCCCTCCGTCCCAAAATTCTTGTCTTAAATTTTTCTAAATACGAATGTATCTAGTTACATTTCAGTGTTAGATACATCCGTATCTAAACAAATGTAAGACAAGAATTTTGGGACAGAGGGAATACTACCTCGTATTTAGTATAACATTTTGACCATAGATTTACCTAAGAAAATGCCAATGCATGTCACTAAAAATTACACCATTTGAAATTATGTTCAAATACGAATCCAACGATATAGTTCTTAGTCACATGCATTAACATTTTGTCAGTTAAATCTATGGTCAAATTTTGATACTACAAAATTGGAAGAATAAACCAGGACGGAGGTAGTACTTGCTCTTAGGGTAATCATAGAGTTACTGGAGTAGTCTAAGTTACTTTCCACTATGACAGCCTAGGCTACTATAGTAGTACAGCATAAAAACGATGCAGGTGATCACGTGAGAAAAATACTAAAAACATTTCTTTCGGTGCAGTGCGTAGATGCAGTTTTGAACACTACACTTGTCATCGTAATCTGGGGAAATTACGAAAAAAATTGAGCTACGTTGTGATTACCGTTTACTTATAGGAAAGAAGTTTCACCTTGATGAGTAGCTTCTTCGTGCACGGAAAGCATGTAAGGAATCCAACAACTTGATCCAGATTAGGGCCGATAGATTTTAGTGCTAAGACCTTCACTGTGCGCATGGACTGGGTCAAGCTTGTGGGAATCATTTTCTGGAAGACGGTCGTAAATACATCAAGAAGAAATTTAAAAATGTGAATTTCAAGAAGACGGAGAAGAAGATGAGTGTTGTACCTGAACGATTACGGATCCAATAAAGAGTTCGGAGAATTTGGCAGACGAGTACACCAACACTGTCAATTTCGGCACGTCAATGACCCTGGTTTTTGTTGGACCTTCTAGATCCGATACAAGCAATCTCTCAAGGAAAGGTGCATTCTCAATGACCATAATGTGGAACAGCTGGAGTGATCTCTTCCCAATTGATGTCTTGTTGCGAGGCCAGCAAGACACATAAATCCATCGGAGATTCGTCGAGGCGATGTGGAGGCTAATGAGCCCGTGGATCTGCTCAAGACGAAGGTACTTGAGCGCGGTACAGCTGCGGAGCAGGTGCTCCATAGCCTTCTTCGAGATGATAACGTCGAAGAGGTCGAGCTACTTGAGTTGAGGGAGAAGAAGGGCGGGCGTGGCATTAATCTGGGGAAGATAGCAGGAGCTGAAGCTGGCGCGGCGCAGCGTTGGTGTGAGGCGGAGCGCGGACGGCGGCAGAGAGTGACATCGTCCAGCTTCAAAGCAGAGCTCCTCGAGCTGATCTAGGGCGGGGGATAAGAACCACTCGTCGAACTTGGGTTGGACCTTGCAGCTGGTACTGAACATGCGAATGTCAAGGCGTCTGGCTGGCCCAGGGTGCGATGAAAGGATCTTGGAGACTGTGGCCATGTGTTTGCAATCCCCATCGCAGAGGCAGCTATCGACGGTGAGGTTGAGGGGGATGCAGCGCCAGAGGGGGCGCCACCACCGGGAGAGCAGGGCGGTCCGCACGGCAGATTTGGTGGGGAGGAGGCCGATGATGACGAGCAGCATGTCGTCGGGGAGGCTGCTGATGAAGTCCAGGCTCGCCGGATGCGGTTTTGGCTCGATCTGCCTCTGCTTGTTGGCTGCATCGCCGTCCATCTCAACCGGCAGCGACACCGGTGTACACGTGTGCTGGTGTGTGTTGTGTGCTGGGTGTGCGCGAGTGCGTCCTTCTGTGCATGCCGCCGCGCAGTGGTGAATTGTGCGCGAGTGCGTCCTTCGCGCGCAAGAAGTTTGTCCTCAATGCGCCCTCAATTTACTAGCGTGCGGGGTGCTACCCCAAGTGGTTTCAACTTTGTTTACTTCACCGCGTGTCAGATGGGCCTCTATTTTACTTATTTTCACCCACTGCCACATGGGCCAGCACACGAAGATACAGAACACGAGCTGACAAGGCAGCATGTGGATTGGTTGACGGGTCAACTAAACAATAAACGGAGCTATATGCTGACACAGTGAGCATATAATCCGTCGGTATAGAGAGTTCGAGTGAGAGGGGAGGCCCGTGAGAGATAGCAGAGAGAGAGAGAAAGAGCTACTCCCTCCGTTCGATAATGTAGTTCCTACATTTTTTTAAGTCAAACTTTTGAAACTTTGACCAAGTTTATAAAGAAATTACTTATATCTACAATACCAAAGATAAATGATAGTATGAAGTAAGTACATGTTGTGATGAATCTAATGATCGTTCCAGATGTAAATGTTTTTCTCCACATATACCTGGTCAAACTTTTCTGAGGTTTGACTTTTCAAAACATCCATATGCTTATGGACGTGACAGAGTCCCTAATTAGAGAGAGAGAGAGAGAGAGAGAGTGAAAAAAGTGTGTGTGCGTGTGTGAAAGAGACATGGACAACACACGATAAAAGTAGAGAAAAAGTGTGCGTGTCTTATGCAAACATATCACACATGCATCTTCGACAACGGAGGCAAGGTGAGGAGATAGTGTGTGGTTGTTTGGAACCGAGAGAGCAAGACCCCTAGCACGTGGCCAAGAGGGGTCTGACAAACAAGGGAGAGAGGTCGAGAGAGACGTACGGAGAAAATGCAGACATGGGGAGGAGAGAGTGTATGTTTGTCATAGAGAGTTCCCCTGGAGATCATGATGGGACTACATGGGTGGGAGATCGAGTGACAAGGTGTGCACGCGATAGAAGATGCCCCGAGAGATATCGAGATAGACGTATGGATGGAAGGAGACAATACGTGTGTTCCTGATGGCTAGTAAGAGATAATCATACTTAGGAGGGGGGAGTGCTTGCGCCTATGATGGAGCGAGGGATTATGGTACTTAGGGGGGTGCGTGTCACATGGAGAGAGAACAAGGGCGGAGAGTGTTGGATGGGTCTATATGTATAGCGTGAGCGAGACATGTGTATGTGTGAACTAGGGAGATATAAGGCCAGTTTGGCTTGTGTCCTGAGCATCTTTTGCCTGGCCTGGGGTTGTGGCTAGATTTCATGCACGCTTGTTTGGTTGCTACCCTGTGAAAAAGAAAGCCCGCCTGGCCTGGGTTCCCTTGCACTTTAATTAGCCTAGCTGAACTCCAGACACTGCAAGTAGCCTGGCCCAGGCGACCGATTTCGAACGCCTGGCCGTGCCTGGTCGTGCGGCCACGAGGCTAACAGCAACATGGATGGATATTAGCATTAAATAATTGATGCATGCATTGATTAATGGGATGTTGATGCTTTTCCTGGCCCAGGCATGAACCAAACGCTTCAGCACCACACAAGCCTGACCAGGCAGAAATAATTTACATCTCACGTCCACACCAGGCAGTACTGGCCATCAAGGCATGAGGGTCATGTCACGAACCAAACTGACCAATAAAGTTTGAGAGAGATTGAGGAGCCCCGATAAGGCTGAGTGGTGCATCAGATAGCTGAGAGGGGGAAAGAGATATTCCATTTGCTCGATAATGCAGTGCATGTAAATTTTTTAGAAGTCAAACTTTGGAAACTTTGATCAGGCTTACGCAAATGTTATTTATATCTACAATACCAAAGGTACATCATACGAAACTACATCGTGAATCTAATGGTATATGTTTGCCGTACTAGATGTAATTCTTTTTCTCCACGTACATGGTCAAACTTTGTGATGTTTGACTTTTCAATAAATCTATATGCTATGGACCGGGGAGAGTGCCTCAGTCGAGACAGATCAAATGCGTGTGAAGGAGAATGAGTAAGTGTGCAAAAAGAGTATGTGTGTGAAAGAGAAAGTGACAACAAACGATAAATTAGAGAGAGTGTGTGTTTTTTCATTTCTTATGCGAACATATCACGCATGCATCTCCGAGATGGAAAAGCAAGGCGAGGAGATACACGAAGATAGCTAGTGTGTGATTGTTTGCAACGGACAGAGACACCCCTGTAGCACATGTCCAATAGAGGTTTGGCCAACAAGGAACAAAGGTCGAGAGTGACACATGGATGGCATGGACGCATGGGGAGGGAGAGAGGGTATGTTTGTGATAGAGAGATCCCCTCGAGATCGTGAGGGGACTATATGGGTGGGAGATCGAGGGAGTGCATGCGCGATAGAAAGATGCCCCGAGAGAAATCGAGATAGACCATGCACATGTTTGTGATGGATACTAAGATTAGCTAGTCATATACATATAGGGGGACTGCGTGTGCCTACAATTGAGTGAGAGACCATCATACTTGGCTAGCTGGGCATGAGATTGTGTGTGTGTGTGTGAGATGGAGAGAGAACGAGGGAGAGAGATAGAGTTTTAGATGGGCCTATTGAGTGCGAGTGAGATATGCATGTGTATGTGTGACCCAGGTGGATGGAGAGTTTGAGAGAGGGGGGGAAGAGCTTTGAGACGACATAGTGGTGCGTGAGAGAGTTACGGGCAAAGAGCCAAGGAATTTGTGTGCGTACGATGAGTGCACCCAAGATATCTAGCTTGGACTAGCTAGAGTATCATACATACTGTGCGAGAGAGACCTATAGATGGTGTATATATGCATGCGAACTAGAAAGACCCCCCCCACACACACACACACAGAGAGACACACAAAGAGAGAGAGAGAGAGAGAGAGAGAGAGAGATGGAGAGAAAGGGAGAGGGACCAACAAGGTTTTTGTGTCAGATGCGTGCGACAGAATTGAAGATTGTCGGCGAGAGAGAGAGGGAGAGAGAGAGATAACAGGAGTCCGGGAGAGGGAGAGGTCGCGTTTTATGCATCAAAGACTGATATAAACCATGTTTCGATATAAACTTGCATTCAAATATTTAAATTGGAGAACATGTTGTCTGCAATCCACACATGAACGGATATATGCGTATATCAAACAAGTTCATTAATTTGACTTTCAGCATGTTCATGGAGTGCTATAATACTGTACAACGTGCTACTCGATTGAGGTGTTCAATTTAGGATTTAGTTCACTGTTTTGACCTACTGAACGAGCTATTTCATTGAATCGAGATATTTCATTTTGGGTTTGATTCGCGTTTTTGAGTGGTTCAACTATTTGTCATATAGTAAATCGCTAGCAACGAGCATGTAAAAACACATTACTCTCGAGCATCATCTCTCCATCTAAAAAAGAAGTGGCAAGCTAATATTTCAAAATTTGATTCGAATCGACTTGGTAAGGTAGACGTGGATGCTCGTTCTCCCAAAATTTGAACGAACCGTTAAACATCCTCTCTGCTCGGTGGAATTTGCCCGAGCAAATAAATGGGAGACGTGGAATTACCGTCCTATGTGGGACACGCATCAATTGGCCCGTTGTACATCGAGTGTAGGTTTGTAACTTCATCCAAGCGCGCCTTCTCCTTGGCCGAAATGACATGTGCCGAATAATCCATAAACCATGGCCGGCAAAACATGCTCTCCTCGCCCGAAATAGCTCGCGCCCACTATTTCAAAACATGCTCTCCTCGCCCGAAATTGCTCGCGCCCACTATAGTTCAAAACACGCCCTCCTCGCCCGAAATCGCTCTTGTCCACTATTTGGGGAGAAGCAAAGTTACTCTACTATCCCCGACCCTCAGTACACAGACCCAAGCCGAGAAGCCTATAGGCAAGGGTAGAACTGCAACTCCCCCTCACATTTCAGACAAATGCGTACGTAAGACATGGTTCCACTCCCCTCCCAATTCCCCCCCCCCCCCCGCCCGCCCCCATTCATACCTCGTGGGCGCCAAATCACCTTCTCCCTGGGAAGCTCCCTTCTCCCGAGCCGCGAAATCTCAGCCCCACCTCCATGGCGCCCCCCACCGCACCAATTTCATAGCCTCCCTCCTCCCTAATGCCGGAGACGCTGTCCATTTGCCGTCGTGCACTGGGCCGTGTGCCTCTTACTCCGTGCTGCTGGTGCTGCCTCGATGACGGCTGCGTGAACCGTACCGGAGCCGATTCACCCCCACCGTTGTTCACGGCGCCAGAGCGGCTCCAACTTCGGATCTGTCCAGAGTCCGGGCGCTGCTTCCCCATAGTCATTGACCGTCATGACATTGCTCTTTCCCTGCCGCTGGTCGCCACCACAACCGTGCCGGCCTCACCGACTCGGCAGCTGGACCTGCCTACTTCACCATGCCGCCAGATAGGTCGCACCCTCATCTCAAATCACTTTATTTAGGCGTCAGTTGTCTGAATTTTTATTCTGGGCCAATCGATTCCCAATGGGAAGCAGCACCCCTCGAGGCGGCGGAGCTCCTAGGCTGCCAGTTGGCTGGTGTCTAATGTAAGGGTGCGGAGCCGCAAGTTCGCCGCGAAAGCAGCGCTTAGATGGCTATCTTTTAGAGTTGGGTGGGTTGAAGGTATTGCCGCCGCCGGATCTGGATGACGGGGAGTCTTTGTGGATTGGCCCGAGGGCAGCGCAACCACGACAGTGCGGTGGGGCGGGGAGCGGGGTTTTGGCCGGGGCCACGGATAGTGAAGGCAGGCTGCTCTGCCGTCGGTTGCTGGCTCTTCGGGGAAGATTCCGAACAGTGTCAGCCGGGAGGCACAAGACGGCCATCAAGCTATCCGGCATAGATCGGACAGTACCAAAATAAAATAAAATCATGTGACCCCAATTTAGTCTTCAGTCAACAGACGTGTGACCACTCTCGTACCTTGTTGTTGATCTCTTAGTGTATTTCTTCAGATCAAAGAGATATGTCGTTCTTAACATTATGTGTTATCTGCATCTTCAGACACACCGTCTTCCGACTCACTGCAGCTGCTCCAACAAGGGAAGCATACACCAGAAGGGAGCTATAGTCCCCACTCAATAGTTCCCTACATCGAATGTGCGTGCCCGACATGGACAGCCACAACAACTGCATGGCCATCGACAAGTCAGCACATGATGCTCACTCCTATGGATGGCAGCCAGATAGGTTGTACCCTCATCTTACTTGTGTGCAACATTTATGGCTTTGTTATTCATCTAAGCATTGAAAATAGATCATCACATTTCACTGTATATTCATGCTGATCTCTTACGGGTCTTGTTCAGGAGTTAACGTTGTTCCATAGTTCAACTAAGATACTTGTTCTTTAGGTAACGTTGTTCCATAATTATCATCCATCAGCCAATGCTATCCCACAGGCTGGTGATTATAGTATTATACCACTTCTAGTATTACCTATGTTGTTCTTTAATACTTTTGTGTGTCATCTAGTTAATCTCAAGTACAAACGATACATATTCTGTAGCTTTCATCTGTGTTCTCCCTTTAGTTTATGAGACCTGTTGCTGCTAGTTAACCCCAGTCCTACTATTTATGTCGTCTCCTACAGGCACTCATTACGTAAATCTAACTATTACTTGTCTTCCATGAATGTCAGATATAATTGCACACACTGATATACCCACAAGAACCTCACGGAGCAATGTAGAGGCCAATAAACTTGATGTCAATGATATCCAATATGATGGAACATGTAAAGGCAGTTCTTCAGAAGACTTGCAGAAAGATGATGAAACCTCTTCACCCCACAAGGTCCTTGCTCAAACTTGGCCTGTGATATGGGTACAACATGCATATAATGTCCTGGAGTGTATCTACTCTGTTGCAATGCCATGTGCTTAGCATGCTGATCATGCATGTAAATATGTCATGCCTTCCTGTTTTTCAGTACCTATTCCATTCATGATAACATGTTTTCAAATTCAAGTACTGTCATTCTACTCTATCGCAATGCCATCTACTTAATTTGGACATCATGCTTCTGAATATCTTATGCGTTGTTATTCATCAGTATGTACTTCATCTGTCTACCATACCATGTTTTTTTACATTGAAGTGTTGTTCTAGTGCTCTGTTGCAATGCCATCTTATTTTCCCAATCATACATGTGTATGTTGCCTTAGTTATTTCTATACGTATTCCGCTAGCATACAGTTTTACATTCAACTATTGTGTTTTTTGCTGTGTTGTCCTGTCGTATCCCTAGCTCTTACACCATACTCCCTCCGTCCGGATTACATGTTGCCGAAATGGATAAAAAAGGATGTATCTAGAACTGAAATACGCCTAGACCCATCCATTTTTTTCCGGATGGAGGGAATACATGTCAATATGTCATGCCTTTCTATTCTTTAGTACCTATTCCATCTCTCTGTTGTCGCATGTTTTATAATTAGAGCACCATTCTTCTATACAAGGCATGTAAGGGGAAGACGACTATGTTAGAATCTGAAGGGTTACAAACAAGGCCTTTGCAAAAGATCCAAACGCCAGGAGATAATAAACCAACTCCAGATTTTATAGATACTGCTCCAGCATAGAGAAACCCAACTCCTACTGATAATAAGCAGATTCCAGTGGCCAAAGAACTAGTCCGCTCCAGTCCAGCAAAAATATGTCAACTCCATTCTAAGAAGCGTGTGCGTATCCTTGCATCATGAAATTTTATAGCATGCTGATCATATTTTCTACATGTTTCTTACCCATCTCTCTTTTAGAAAATAAGCTTAACAGATAGAAGAATTTCTGCAATGGTATCGTTTATGAGGAAAGATTCTTGCAGGAATTCTCTGTGCTCCAATGTACATGTAAGTACCTGTTGTATATCACTATATTTTTACATCAACATGTATTTTGTTAATCGGCATGAATCCAACCTTTATCTGATCTAAATTTAGTTGTAGCAAAATGTGTGATTAAAGGCCACAATGTTGATTTTTTGTAAGGAAAACTGCCTGGTAGTTTTGCATCCTGAGCTGCATGAGTGTACTATCTCATATTAGTGGGTTTGAATACTTTGGTTCTACAGTGGGTTTTTCAGTGTGTTTTTTTACTGTGTTGTCCCGTCGTATCCCTAGCTCTTACATCATACTCCCTCCGTCCGGATTATATGTCGCAGAAATGGATAAAGCTGGATGTATCTAGAACTGAAATACGCCTAGACCCATCCATTTATTTCCGGATGGAGGGAATACATGTCAATATGACATGCCTTTCTATTCTTTAGTACCTATTCCATCTCTGTTGTAGCATGTTTTATAACTGAATCACCATTCTTCTATATAAGGCATGCAAGGGGAAGACGGATATGTTAGAATCTGAAGGGTTACAAACCAGGTCTTTGCAAAAGATCCAAACGCCAGGAGATAATAAACCAACTCCATTTTTTATAGATACTGCTCCAGCACAGAGAAACCCAACACCCACTGATAATAAGCAGATTCCAGTGGCCAAAGAACTAGTCCGCTCCAGTCCAGCAAAAGAAGGTCAACTCCATTCTAAGAAGCGTGTGCGTATCCTCGCATCAGGAAATTTTATAGCATTCTGATCATATTTTCTACATGTTTCTTACCCATCTCTCTTTTAGAAAATAAGGTTAAACGATAGAAGACTTCCTCCATTGGGATCGTATTCGAGGAAAATATCTTGCGGGAATTCACTGTGCTCCAATGTTGATGTAAGTACCTATTGTATATCACTATATTTTTACATCAGCATGTATTTTGTTAATCGGCGTGAATCTAACCTTTATCTGATCTAAAATTACTTGTAGCAAAATGTTAAAGGCGCCAATGTTGATTTTTGTAAGGAAAACTGCCTGGTAGCTTTGCATACTGAGCTGCATGAATGTACTATCTCATATCACGCACATTACTGAATTGTACTACTTCTCTGGTTGCCCATTCATTCATTGTGTCAATGTTGCTTTCGTATTACCTTACCTGGCTGATGATAGCTGTGCCATATTGTGTTAATTTGGTGTAGGCTAGTTGACCAAACGTTCGTTGTGTCAATGTTGCATTCCTATTATCTGACTTGGGCAATGATAGCAATGCTAGTGTGTTAATTTTGTGCAGGCTGCTGAAGATAAGAAGACAAACTCTGAAAACAGCAAGGCAACCCCATTGTTTCTTTCCAGTAAATCTAGGCCAGGTAATATGGCAATAACTCATGATTAATCTGTTTGGTTCCCGTCCTAATTTATGTTATGATGCAGTGGTCGAGACACTCTCCATTATCAATAATACAAGCCTGCCAAAATTGCCATCTGAATCTGTTCAGTATCCTCTGTCTCGAATGCAACGGAATAAATGTATGTTTGTGAACCAATTAATGGCTGAAGCAATGATGGAAATGGTGAATGAATTAGAGGTGCAGAGTCGTGCGACACAACAACTGATCAATGTTTTCAGAGACAGTGTAGCAAAGTAGCAAGAACTTGCCCACATGCTTATGGGCGTCATCTGTGCTGAGGTTGCAGATTGTGATGTTGTAGATGGTTAGGTTCTGCTCATTTATTTTCACTGGAATCAATCTTTGATTGCCCAGTGGATGTAATTTCCTGTAATATATGCTGGATGTGCAACGTTATTCCCAATATGTCGTACCTTTGCTTGATCAGTTTTGGTCCTATGCATAATTGCTCGTCGTAATGGGCTCAAATTATCTAATTTGGCCTAAAGACATGTACGAACTTTAGTGGGCCCATTAAGTTAATGGGCCGTTACTAGGCCAAAAGTTAATGGTCATCCCTCTTACCTCCCGGGTCGTTAACAGGCCGACATCAAAGCGGGCAACAGGTGGCCCCAATTTATTTCACGGGCCGTTAACAGGCCGTTACTAAGTTTGGGCTACATATGGCCCAACTATACTGTAGGCCTTTAGCTGGCTGAAAGAGACAGCGGGCTTGTACTGGACCATGAGAGCATGGGCCGCTAAGAGGCCAAAAGTCAGGTCGTATTGTAAATGGCCCAACTGTGTTGTGGGCCTTTAGCAAGCCGAAAGAGAAACCGGGCTGGTATTGGACCATGAAGGGCATGGGCCGTTAAAAGGCCAAAACTAAGGTCCGACTACAAATGGCCCAACTCATTTATGGTCCGTTAACAGACCGAAAGGCACACAAGGCCGGGAATTGGCTCAACACTTAAATGGGTCGCTAAAAGGCCAAAACTCATGTCCGACTACAAATGGCCCAACTGATTTATGGGCCGTCAATAGGCTGAAAGTGACACCGGGCCAGAAATTGGCCCAACACTTAAATGGGCTGCTAAAAGGCCGAAACTCAGGTCCGACTACAAATGGCCCATCAGATTTATGGGCAGTCAACAGGCTGAAAGACACACCGGGCCAGAAATTAGCCCAACATTTAAATGGGTCGCTAAAAGGCTGAAAGATGTACATCCTGAAAATTGGCCCATCCATTAAATGGGTCGTTAACAGGCTGAAATCTCATTGGGCCGATATTGAGCCTAAATATATAGCGGGCTGTTAACGGGCTCGAACTGACGATGGGCTGCAATGGTGTCAAATCTTTAACGGGCCGTTGACGGGCCGAATTGGCACATGTCATATGGGTCGTGGGCTTAAATGGACCTGACACAAGTAGGCCTTATATGGGCCGGCCTGCTAATTTTTACTGGGTCGGCCTTTTTCACCGGAATGGGCCACTGTTGGGCCGTTCCACGTGTCGACCTATCATAGGCGCCTCCTGTCCAATGAGTGGATGACATCTGTCCCAACGGTGAGGCAACATGTGTTTCCTGCGGCCAATGATGATTTTACACGTGGAAAATCCCCATTGGTCCGGGCTGTTAACGGGTTATCGGATCCAAAACCGGACTCGATAGCTTAATGGTGTTCCGTTACGGTGGATGCCACGTGTCGGTCACCCTTGACGAAAGCACTTCTATGACGCACGATTTATTGTCATGGAAGTGGACACTTCCGTGATGATAATTTTGGTAATGTCATGGAACACTTCTATGACAGCACATGTATGACTATCTTGATTTTGTCATAAAATCGTCATGGATGTACATGCATGACAAAAAACGCGACCTACTGTGACAAACACGTATCATCACGGAAGTGTATTTTTTTGTAGTGGTAACTAATGATAAAAGTGAGCGTAAACGGTATTGCAATGCTAGGAAACAAGGCCTAAGGTTCATACTTTCACTAGTGCAAGTTCTCTCCACAATAATAACATAATTGGATCATATAACTATCCCTCAACATGCAACAAAGAGTCACTCCAAAGCCACTAATAGCGGAGAACAAACGAAGAGATTATGGTAGGGTACGAAACCACCTCAAAGTTATTCTTTCTGCTCGATCTATTCAAGAGTTCATACTAGAATAACACCTTAAGACACAAATCAACCAAAACCCTAATGTCACCTAGATACTCCATTGTCACCTCAAGTATCTGTGGGCATGATTATACGATATGCATCACACAATCTCAGATTCATCTATTCAACCAACACAAAGTACTTCAAAGAGTGCCCCAAAGTTTCTACCGGAGAGTCAAGACGAAAACGTGTGCCAACCCCTATGCATAGGTTCATGGGCGGACCGCAAGTTGATCACCAAAACATACATCAAGTGGATCACGTGATATCCCATTATCACCACAGATAAGCACCGCAAGACATACATCAAGTGTACTCAAATCCTTAAAGACACTATCCGATAAGATAACTTCAAAGAGAAAACTCAATCCATTACAAGAGAGTAGAGGGGGAGAAACATCATAAGATCCAACTATAATAGCAAATCTCGCGATACATCAAGATCGTGCCATAGAGAGAACATGAGAGAGAGAGAGAGATCAAACACATAGCTACTGGTACATACCCTCAGCCCCGAGGGTGAACTACTCCCTCCTCGTCATGGAGAGCGCCGGGATGATGAAGATGGCCACTGGTGAGGGATCCCCCCTCCGGCAGGGTGCCGGAACAGGCTCCCAAGAGGTTTTTGGTGGCTACACAGGCTTGCGGCGGCAGAACTCTTGATCTATTGTTCACTTTGATGTTTTTAGGGTATATGGGAATATAAAGGTGAAAGAAGTCGGTCGGGGGAGCCTCGAGGGGCCCACGAGATAGGGGGCGCACCCAGTAGGGGGGTGCGCCCCCACCCTCGTGGCCACCTTGAAGCTTCCTTGACTTCAACTCCAAGTCTCCTGGATCATGTTTGTTCCAAAAATCTCACTCCCGAAGGTTTCATTCCGTTTGGACTCCGTTTGATATTCCTTTTCTTCGAAACACTGAAATAGGCAAGAAAAAAACAATATGGGTTGGGCCTCCGGTTAATAGGTTAGTCCCAAAAGTAATATAAAAGTGTATAATAAAGCCCGTAAACATTCAAAACAGATAGGATAATAGCATGAATGCTTCATAAATATAGATACATTGGAGACGTATCAGCATCCTCAAGCTTAATTCCTGCTCGTCCTAGAGTAGGTAAATGATAAAAGAAAGAATTTATGAAGTGTGAATGCTAGAAGGTGCACAAGTTTGATCAATGATAATTTCAATCACCTTTTCTAGCAAGATTATATGTCATAACAGTAGTTCATCTCATAAAGCTTCTCACGATCAAGTAACAAGCTATTCACATGTTAAAGCATAGACCATAAACTTTCTTGAAAACTAGCAAACTTCATTCTTAGTCATCAAACAATTGCAATTCATCTTATTTTCAGGAAGGGTCTATGTCAGAGCTTTGATTTAGCAAACTTCACATACTCAAATATCATATAGTCTTCTACAATTGCTAACACTCACGTAATACTTATGGTTATGGAGTTTTAATCGGACACTGAGAAAGATAGGGGCTTATAATTTCGCCTCCCAACGTATTCACCTTTGGGTGATGTCAACAATAATAGTTCATGCTAACGTACATCCAACTGGATATATATATATATATATATATATATATATATATATATATATCAGGATCTTTCCAACACGAGGTGCTTGCCAAAGGATAAAATGAAAAAGGGAAAGGTGAAGATCACCTTGACTCTTGCATAAAGTAAAAGATAGGCCCTTCGCAGAGGGAAGCAGGGATTTGCAGAGGTGCCAGAGCTTGATTTTGAAATAGAGATAAATAATTTTGAGAGGTATGATCTCATTGTCAACATAACAACCAAGAGTTCAAATATCTTCCATACTACATACATTATAGGCGGTTCCCAAACAGAATGGTAAAGATTTTACTCCCCCTCCACCAGCAATCACACTCCATGGCCATCCGAAACAACGGGATACTGTCCATACCAACAACAATCCTGGGGGAGTTTTGTTTTAATTATTTTGTTTTGCTTTGATCTTTTTGATCATGGGACTGGGCATCCTGGTAACCAGCCATTTTTCTCGTGAATGATGAGCGGAGTCCACTCATCTTGAGAATAACCCACCTAGCATGGAAGATACTCACAGCCCCTAATCGCTACATGAGCGATTCGGGCATGCAAAACAGATTATTTGTTTGAAGGTTTAGAGTTTGGCACATGCAAATTTACTTGGAACGGCACGTAGATACCGCATATAGGTAGGTATGGTGGGCACTCATGGCAAAAACTGGGTTTAAGGATATTTGGAAGCACAAGTAGTATCTCTACTTGGTGCAAGGAATTTTGGCTAGCATGAGGGGGAAAGGCAAGCTCAACATGTTTGAATGATCCATGACAATATACTTTAACTGAGATGTGAGAAAACATAACCCATTACGTTGTCTTCCTTGTCCAACATCAACTCTTTAGCATGTCATACTTAATGAGTGCTCACAATTATAAAAGATGTCCAAGATAGTATATTTATATGTGAAATCTCTCTTCCTTCAATATTCTTTCATGAACTGTTCAAATGACCAATACAATGCTTGCTAACCTTCAATAAATTTACAGCCTCTACTTCTTAGATGTGAAGTCATTACTCCCCATGGGATAAGCAAATGAAACATATATAATTTCAAATTTATGACATTCAACTCATTCAACCATTTACTCATAGGATATAAGTGAAGCACACGAGTAAATGACAAACTACTCCAAAAAGATATAAGTGAAGATCAATGAGTAGCTAAATAATTATGTAGCTATGTGAAGACTCTCTCTCATTTAAGAATTTTAGATCTTGGTATTGTATTCAAACAGCAGGAAAAACAAAATAAATGATATTGCAAGGATAGCACAACTCATGTGAAGAAGCAAAAACTTAGGTTCAACCGATACTAACCGATAGTTGTTGAAGAAGAAAGGTGGGATGCCTAACGGGGCATCCCCAAGCTTAGATGCTAGAGACTTCTTGAAATATTATCTTGGGTGCCTTGGGCATCCCCAAGCTTGAGCTTTTGTGTCTCCTTAATTCTTCTCATATCAAGGTTTCTCTATTTCTCAAAAAAACTTCATCCACATAAAACTCAACAAGAACTCATGAGATAAGTTAGTACAAACCAATGCAAAACCTTATAATTTTCTACTGTAACAAATCACTAAAATTATTATTCAACATTGCATACTAAATGCCTCTGCATATTTAATACTCCTATCCTCAAATAGAATCACTAAACAAGCAAACATATGCAAACATAACAGCAATCTGCCAAAGCAGTATAGTCTGTAAAGAATGCAAGATTCATCATACTTTCCTAACTCCAAAAATTTTGAGAAAAATACTACGCTGTAGAAGATTTATCAGAGCTCAATATTCAAAAAGTTTCAACATTATACCATTCTCTGACTTTTCTAGGGAATTTTTGCAACAGCGGTAAACTTTCTGTTTTCAAACAGCAACATGTATACTAGCAAAATAAGCATGGTAAAGGCTATCCTTGACATTTTTATTGAAACTAAAGATGCAAAACATTAATATAAATAACATCAAGCAAATACTAACAAAATAAAATGACGCTCCAAGCAAAACACATATCATGTGGTGAATAAAAATATAGCTCCAAGTAAAGTTACCGATGAACGAAGACGAAAGAGGGGATGCCTTCCGGGGCATCCCCAAGCTTAGGCTCTTGGTTGTCCTTGAATATTACCTTGGGGTTCCTTGTTAATCCACAAGCTTAGGCTCTTGACACTCCTTATTCCATAGTCCATCGAATCTTTTCCCAAAACTTGAAAACTTCACAACACAAAACTCAACAGAAAACTCGTAAGCTCCGTTAGTATAAGAAAATAAAACCACCACTTAGGTACTGTAATGAACTCATTATAAATTCATATTGGTGTAATATATACTGTATTCCAACTTCTCTATGGTTCATACCCTCCGATACTACTCATAGATTCATCAAAACAAGCAAACAACACATAGAAAACAGAATCTGTCAAAAACAGAACAGTCTGTAGTAATCTGTATCAAACGTATACTTCTGGAACTCCAAAAATCCTACAAAATTAGGAAGTCCTAATAAAATTGTTTACCAATCCAGGTCAAAAAGAATCAGATCAAAATCACTTTTATGTGAATTAACAAAACTAATTTATTGGGTGCAAAAGTTTCTGATTTTCAGCAGGATCAACACAACTATCACTGTAAGCTATCCTAAAGGTCTTACTTGGCACTTTATTGAAACAAAAGCTACAAAACATGATTATTACAGTAGCATAATCATGTGAACACACAAAAACAGTAAAGGGTTAATATTGGTTTGTCTCCCAATAAGCGCTTTTCTTTAATGCCTTTCTAGCTAGGCATGATGATGACAATGATGCTCACATAAAAGATAAGAATTGAAACACAACGGGAGCATCATGAAGCATATGACTAGCACATTTAAGTATAACCCACTTCCTATGCACAGGGATTTTGTGAGCAAACAACTTATGAGAACAATAATCAACTAGCATAGGAAGTTAAAACAAGCATAACTTCAAGATTTTCAACACATAGAGAGGAAACTTGATATTATTGCAATTCCTACAAGCATAAGTTCCTCCCTCATAATAATTTTCAGTAGCATCATGAATGAATTCAACAATATAACAAGCACCTAATGCATTCTTTTCATGATCTACAAGCATAGAAAATTTACTACTCTCCACATAATCAAACTTCTTCTCATTCAGAGTAGTGGGAGTATCATAAGAGACTTGAATACTATAAATTGTTTCCACATTAAAAGAGTAATGTTCAGAAAAAGGGTAATCATAATCATGACAAGGTTTATAAATATAATCATCACTACTTCTTATAGCATAAGTTTCGTCACAATAATCATCATAAGTAGCAACTTGGTTCTCATCATAATCGATTGAAACCTCTTCCAAGATAGTGGAATCATCACTAAATAAAGTTGACACTCTTCCAAATCCACTTTCATATTCATCACAATAAGATTCAACATCCTCCAAAATAGTGGGATCACTACTTCCTAAAGTTGACACTCTTCCAAACCCACTTTCATCAATATAATCATCATAGGTAAGAGGCATGCTATCATCATAACAAGTTTGCATATCAAAACTTGGGAGGCTAAAAATATCATATTCATTAAACGTAGCATCCCCAAGCTTGGGACAAACATTAATTTCAGCAAATATATTCTCAAATATTTCATCCTCATCAAACATAGCTTCCCCAAGCTTGGGTCTTTTTATATCATAAGCATAATCACTCTCATCATTAATAGTATGGATAGCACCAATAGTATAGCAATTACCATCATCACAATGAGTAGTAGGAGCAACATCATTTGAGAGAGATACCTTTTTACCTTTCTTGCTCCTTCTTTTCTTTTTCTTCTTCACATTATGTGTGGGTTCAACCTTCTTCTTTGAGCTCCTTATTGATGAGATTGGTTGAATAAAAAGCTCCTCCTCGTTACCTGATTCATCATAAGAAACAATAGGAGGATATTGGGAAGTCTCTTCCCTTTCATTAGTGTTCTCTTCATCTTCTATTTGCTTTCTTTTCTGTAGGTAATCGACAATATAAGGATTTTCAATGCAATTCGCCGCACAATACAAATAAATTTCCTCTAGATCAATATCAAGAAAATTCTCAAGATTAAATTCTGGAATAAGCTTAGTTGCACGTTTCAATTCTTCATAACCCAAAACTAAACTAAGTTCATTATGATGTGCAAGGGAAATCGAGTCATCACAATTTTTGGACACGGTTCGATCATGAAACAATTTGCATCGGAGATTTAAATGACCATGTTCATTGCAAAGTTCACAAATACGGTAAAGATATCTTAAATTTTCAGCACTAACATTAAGCCTTTCTTGCAACCATTTAGTTTCTAAATGCTTATGCCTCTTGCAATATCTATTTTCCCTATTTGGTGTGTACTTGCAAACCCGATGCTCTCCACAAAAATCGACATGCTTATAGGGACATTTTCATCATAATTAGTGCAATCATCATTAGTACTATGGATATTCAAAGAGTTCATACTAACAACATTGCAATCATGCTCATCATTCAAAGATTTAGTATCAAGCATTTTATAGACTTCTTCTTCTAGCACTTGTGCACAATTTTCCTTTTCATCATACTCACGAAAGATATTAAAAAGATGAAGCGTATGAGACAAACTCAATTCCTTTTTTTTGTAATTTTCTTTTATAAACTAAACTAGTGATAAAACAAGAAACAAAAAGATTCGATTGCAAGATCTAAAAATATACCTTCAAGCACTCACCTCCCCGGCAACGGCACCAGAAAAGAGCTTGATGTCTACTACACAACCTTCTTCTTGTAGATGTTGCTGGGCCTCCAAGTGCAGAGGTTTGTAGGACAGTAGCAAATTTCCCTCAAGTAGATGACCTAAGGTTTATCAATCCGTGGGAGGCATAGGATGAAGATGGTCTCTCACTAACAACCCTGCAACCAAATAACAAAGAGTCTCTTGTGTCCCCAACACACCCAATACAATGGTAAATTGTATAGGTGCACTAGTTCGGCGAAGAGATGGTGATACAAGTGCAATATGGATGGTAGATATAGGTTTTTGTAATCTGAAAATATAAAAACAGCAAGGTAACTAATGATAAAAGTGAGCGTAAACGGTATTGCAATGCTAGGAAACAAGAACTAAGGTTCATACTTTCACTAGTGCAAGTTCTCTCAACAATAATAACATAATTGCATCATATAACTATCCCTCAACATGCAACAAAGAGTCACTCCAAAGCCACTAATAGCGGAGAACAAACGAAGAGATTATGGTAGGGTACGAAACCACCTCAAAGTTATTCTTTCTGCTCGATCTATTCAAGAGCTCATACTAGAATAACACCTTAAGACACAAATCAACCAAAACCCTAATGTCACCTAGATACTCCATTGTCACCTCAAGTACCCGTGGGCATGATTACACGATATGCATCTGATACGTCTCCAACGTATCTATAATTTATGAAGCATTCATGCTATTTTATTGTCTGTTTTGAATGATACGGGCTTTATTATACACTTTTATATTACTTTTGGGACTAACCTATTAACCGGAGGCCCAGCCCATATTGCTATTTTATTGCCTATTTCAGTGTTCTGAAGAAAAGGAATATCAAACGAAGTCCAAACGAAATGAAACCTTCGGGAGCGTGATTTTTGGAACGAACATGATCCGGGAGACTTGGAGTACAAGCTGATACGTCCATTTTGCATCATGCTTTTATATCGATATTTATCGCTTTATGGGCTGTTATTTCACGATATGTCACAATACTTATGGCTATTCTCTCTTATTTTACAAGGTTTACCATGAAGAGGGGGAATGCCGGCAGCTGGAATTCTGGCTGGAAAAGGAGCAAATATTGAAGGCCTATTCTGTGCAACTCCAAAAGTCCTGAAACTCCACAGAACACCTTAAAATAAATAAAGAAAAATCGTCGCCAAAGATGAAGGCCAGGGGGCCCACACCCTGCTCACGAGGGTGGGGGCGCCCCCCCTGGGCGCGCCCCCTACCTCGTGGGCCCCCTGGTGGCTCTCCGACGCCCATCTTCTCCTATATGAAGTCTTTTGATGAGAAAAAAATAATAAGCAAACTTTCGGGATGAGACTCTGCCGCCACGAGGCGGAACCTTGGCGGAACCAATCTAGGGCTCCGGCAGAGCTGTTCTGCAGGGGACACTTCCCTCCGGGAGGGGGAAATCATCGTCATCATCATCACCAACGCTCCTCTCATCGGGAGAGGGCAATCTCCATCAACATCTTCACCAGCACCATCTCATCTCCAAACCCTAGTTCATCTCTTGTATCCACTTCTTGTCTCCAAGTCCGGGATTGGTGCTAGTAGGTTGCTAGTAGTGTTGATTACTCCTTGTAGTTGATGCTAGTTGGTTTACTTGGTGGAAGATCATATGTTCAGATCCTTTAAGCATATTATTACCCCTCTGATTATGAACATGAATATGCTTTGTGAGTAGTTACGTTTGTTCCTGAGGACAAGGGAGAAGTCTTGCTATTAGTAGTCATGTGAATTTGGTATTCGTTCGATATTTTGATAAGATGTATGTTGTCTAACCTCTAGTGGTGTTATGTGAACGTCGACTACATAACACTTCACCATTATTTGGGACTAGAGGAAGGCATTGGGAAGTAATAAGTAGATGATGGGTTGCTAGAGTGACAGAAGCTTAAACCCTAGTTTATGCGTTGCTTCATAAGGGGCTGATTTGGATCCACATGTTTCATGCTATGGTTAGGTTTACCTTAATACTTTTGTTGTAGTTGCGGATGCTTGCAATAGAGGTTAATCATAAATGGGATGCTTGTCCAAGTAAGGGCAGTACCCAAGCACCAGTCCACCCACATATCAATTTATCAAAGTAGCGAACGTGAATCATATGAGCGTGATGAAAACTGGCCTGACGATATTCCCATGTGTCCTCGGGAGCGCTTTTCCTATTATAAGAGTTTGTCCAGGCTTGTCCTTTGCTACAAAAAGGATAGGGCCACCTTTTTTTTGACTGGGGACTGCAGGGCTTACACCCCACAGCATTTTATTAAAATCAAGAACAGCAAGTACATAGAAAGGTTCCTTAAGAAAAGGAACAAAACAGAAGAAGATAAAAGAAAACTATGTACAATCTAACCTAAAAGAGAAGGAAAATCTAACTATACATGTCACCTCTCAAGGAGGAAGGAAATCAATCCATTTAAGCAGTGCCTCCCTGTGTTTTGACTTGATTCTGTGAGCCAAAAGGGAAATGTCATGGACAAAACCATTTCTCCACTGTCTAAAGGTAGGTCTGATATACCTGAAAGCTTTATCATTTCTGACTTTCCAGATATTCCACCAAGTAAGAAACACCACTTCAGAAAAGAAAGGCTTATTGAACTCCTTCCTAGCATGGCATGCAATCTGAACCATATCCTGATTGTTGGGTCATGAAATCTGCAGGTAATTCCAGACTCTCATGCTGAAATCTGTAGGGCCACCTTGTTGCACTTTATTTACTTTTGTTACTTGTTGCTCGTTACCATTTAGCTTATCACAAAACTATCTGTTACCACTTATTTCAGTACTTTCAGAGAATACCTTGCTGAAAACCGCTTATCATTTCCTTCTACTCCTTGTTGGGTTCGACACTCTTACTTATCGAAAGGACTACGATAGATCCCCTATACTTGTGGGTCATCACAAGCCAGGGAAGCTTCGAGGAGGCCAGGAGATAGGAGGGCGCGCCCTGTCTCGTGGGCCCCTCGTGGATCCCCCTACCGACTTCTTTCGCCTATATATTCCCATATACCCTAAAAACATCGAAGAATGAGATAGATCGGGAGTTCCGCCACCGCAAGCCTCTGTAGCCACCAAAAACCTCTCGGGAGCCCATTCCGGCACCCTGCCGGAGGGGGCAACCCATCACCGGTGGCCAACTTCATCATCCCGGCGCTCTCCATGACGAGGAGGGAGTAGTTCACCCTTGGGGCTGAGGGTATGTACCAGTAGCTATCTGTTTGATATCTCTCTCTCGTGTTCTCTCTATGGCACAATCTTGATGTATCGCGAGCTTTGCTATTATAGTTGGATCTTATGATGTTTCTCCCCCTCTACTCTCTTGTGATGAATTGAGTTGTCCCTTTGAAGTTATCTTGTCGGATTGAGTCTTTAAGGATTTGAGAACACTTGATGTATGTCTTGCCGTGCTTATCTGTGCTGACATTAGGGTTTTGGTTGATTTGTGTCTTAAGGTGTTATTGTAGTATGAACTCTATGATAGATTGAACGGAAAGAATAGTGTCATGTTATTTTACTATGGACTCTTGAATAGATAGAATAGAAAGGATAACTTTGAGGTGGTTTTGTACCCTACCATAATCTCTTCATTTGTTCTCCGCTATTAGTGGCTTTGGAGTGACTCTTTGTTGCTTGTTGAGGGATTGTTATATGATCCAAGTATGTTACTATTGTTGAGAGAACTTGCACTAGTGAAAGTATGAACCCTAGGCCTTGTTTTCTACCATTGCAATACCGTTTACGCTCACTTTTATCATTAGTTACCTTGCTGTTTTTATATTTTCAGATTACAAAAACCTATATCTACCATCCATATTGCATTTGTATCACCATCTGTTCGCCGAACTAGTGCACCTATACAATTTACCATTGTATTGGGTGTGTTGGGGACACAAGAGACTCTTCGTTATTTGGTTGCAGGGTTGTTTGAGAGAGACCATCTTCATCCTACGCCTCCCACAGATTGATAAACCTTAGGTCATCCACTTGAGGGAAATTTGCTACTGTCCTACAAACCTCTGCACTTGGAGGCCCGACAACGTCTACAAGAAGAAGGTTGTGTAGTAGACATCAAGCTCTTTTCTGGCGCCGTTGCCGGGAAGGCTAGGTAAGCGGCACTGACACCCCGTCAACTAAGCTCTTTTATAGCGCCGTTGCCGGGGAGGTGAGTGCTTGAAGGTATATCTTTAGATCTTGCAATTGAATCTTTTTGTTTCTTGTTTTATCACTAGTTTAGTTTATAAAATAAAAACTACAAAAAAATGGAATTGAGTTTGTCTCATATGCTTCATCTTTTTGATATCTTTCGTGAGTATGATGAAAAGGAAAAATGTGCTCAAGTGCTAGAAGAAGAATTACATAGAATGCTTGGCATGAAATATGTGAATGGTGAGCATGATTGCAATGTTGTTAGTATGAATTCCTTGAATATCCATGATGCTAATGATATGCAAAGCCACAAGCTTGGGGATGCTATGTTTGATGAAGATGATATGCTTTGTCCCCCAAGTTTTGATGAGCAAATTCATTATGATGAAATCATGCCTCCTATTTATGATGATTATATTGATGAAAGTGGGTTTGGAAGAGTGTCAACTTTAGGAAGTAGTGATCCCACTATTTTGGAGGATGTTGAATCTTATTGTGATGAACATGAAAGTGGATTTGGAAGAGTGTCAACTTTATTTAGTGATGATTCCACTATTTCGGAAGAGGTTCCAATTGATTATGAGAACAAAGTTGCTATCTATGATGATTATTGTGATGACTTGTATGCTATTAAGAATAATGATAACCATGAAACTTGTCATCATGATTTTAGTTTTCAATTGGATTAGGCCTCACATGATAATTATTTTGTTGAGTTTGCTCCCATTACTTTTCATGAGAAGAAATTTGCTTATGTGGGGAGTTTTATATGCTTGTAGATCATGAAAAGAATGCTTTAGGTGCGGGTTATATTGTTGAATTCATTCATGATGCTACTGAAAACTATTATGAGGGAGGAACATATGCTTTTAGGAATTGCAATAATGTCAAGTTTCCTCTCTATGTGTTGAAAATCTTGAAGCTATGCGTGTTTTACCTTCTTATGCTAGTTGTTTATTGTTCCCATAAGTTGTTTGCTCACAAAATACCTATGCATAGTAAGTGAGTTAGACTTAAATGTGCTAGTCGTATGCTTCATGATGCTCCCCTTATGTTTCAATTCTTATCCTTTAAATGAGCATCATTGTCATCATCATGCCTAGCTAGCAAGGCATTAAAGAAAAGCGCTTGTTGGGAGACAACCCAATATTTATCCTTACTGTTTTTGTGTGTTCACATTATTACGCTACTGTAGTAATCATGTTTTATAGCTTTTGTTTCAACAAATTTCCAAGTAATACCTTTAGGATAGCTTACGGTGATAGTTGTGTTGATCCTGCTGAAAATCAGAAACTTTTGCACCCAGTAAATTAGTTTTGCTAATTCACAGAAACGTGTTTATGATCTTATTTTTTTGCTTTAGATTTTTACACAAATTTCTTAGGACTTCCTAATTTGGTAGGATTTTTGGAGTTCCAGAAGTATACGTTTGATACAGATTGCTATAGACTGTTCTGTTTTTGAAATTCTGTTTTTTTTGTGTTGTTTGCTTATTTTGATGAATCTATGAGTAGTATCGGAGGGTATGAACCATAGAGAAGTTGGAATACAGTAGATATTACACCAATATGAATTTATAATGAGTTCATTACAGTACCTAAGTGGTGGTTTTATTTTCTTATACTAACGGAGCTTATGAGTTTTTTGTTGAGTTTTGTGTTGTGAAGTTTTCAAGTTTTGGGTAAAGATTCGATGGACTATGGAATAAGGAGTGGCAAGAGCCTAAGCTTGGGGATGCCCAAGGCAACCCAAGGTAATATTCAAGGACAACCAAGAGCCTAAGCTTGGGGATGCCCCGGAAGGCATCCCCTCCTACGTCTTCGTCTATCGGTAACTTTACTTGGAGCTATATTTTTATTCGCCACATGATATGTGTTTTGCTTGGAGCATCATTTTATTTTGTTAATATTTTCTTGCTGTTATTTAGAATAATGTTTTGCATCTTTATTTTCAATAAATATGTCAAGGGTAGCCTTTACCATGCTTATTTTGCTAGTATACATGTTGCTGTTTGAAAACAGAAAGTTTACCACTGTTGCAAAAATTCCCTAGAAAAGTCAGAGAATGGTATAATGTTGAAACTTTTTGAATATTGAGATCTGATAAATCTTCTACAGCGTAATATTTTTCTCATAATCTTTGGAGTTAAGGAAGTATGATGAATCTTGCATTCTTTACAGACTGTACTGTTTTGACAGATTGTTGTTATGTTTGCATTGTTTGCATATGTTTGCTTGTTTAATGATTCTATTTGAGGATAGGAGTATTAAATATGCAGAGGCATTTAGTATGCAATGTTGAATAATAATTTTAGTGATTTGTTATAGTAGAAAATGATAAGGTTTTGCATTGGTTTATACTAACCTATCTCACGAGTTCTTGTTGAGTTTGGTGTCGATGAAGCTTTTGACAAAAAGAGAAACCATGATATGAGAGGAATTAAGGAGACACAAAAGTTCAAGCTTGGGGATGCCCAAGGCACCCAAAGACAATATTTCAAGAAGTCTCAAGCATCTAAGATTGGGGATGCCCCGTTAGGCATCCCACCTTTCTTCTTCAACAACTATCGGTTAGTATCGGTTGAGCCTAAATTTT
Source organism: Triticum aestivum (assembly GCF_018294505.1). Taxonomy (NCBI): domain Eukaryota; kingdom Viridiplantae; phylum Streptophyta; class Magnoliopsida; order Poales; family Poaceae; genus Triticum; species Triticum aestivum. The sequence goes on from NC_057801.1 coordinate 637,656,206, forward strand.
TGCTTCTTCACATGAGTTGTGCTATCCTTGCAATGCCATTTTATTTTTGTTTTTCTTGCTGTTTGAATACAATACCAAGATCTGAAATTATTAAATGAGAGAGAGTCTTCACATAGTTACTTAATTATTTAGCTACTCATTGATCTTCACTTATATTTATTTTTTTGGAGTAGTTTGTCATTTACTCGTGTGCTTCACTTATATCCTATGAGTAAATGGTTGAATGAGTTGAATGTCATAAATCTGAAATTGTATATGTTTCATTTGCTTATCCCATGGGGAGTAATGACTTCACATCTAGGAAGTAGAGGTTGTAAATATTTTAAAGGTTATCAAGCATTGTATTGGTCATTTGAACAATTCATGACAGAATATTGAAGGAAGAGAGATTTCACATATAAATATACTATCTTAGACATTTTTTATAATTGTGAGCACTCATTAAGTATGACATGCTAAAGAGTTGATGTTGGACAAGGAAGATAACGTAATGGGTTATGTTTTCTCACATCTCACTTAAAGTATATTGTCATGGATCATTCAAACATGTTGAGCTTGCCTTTCCCCCTCTTGCTAGCCAAATTCCTTGCACCAAGTAGAGATACTACTTGTGCTTCCAAATATCCTTAAACCCAGTTTTGCCATACCTACCTATGGATTGAGTAAGATCCTTCAAGTAAGTTGTCATCGGTGCAAGCAATAAAAATTGCTCTCTAGATATGTATGATCTATTAGTGTGAAGAAAATAAGCTCTATACGATCTTGTTATGGAAGCAATAAAAGCGATGGACTGCATACTAAAGGTCCATATACAAGTGGCAATATAAAGTGACGTTCTTTTGCATTAAGATTTTGTGCATCCAACCATAAAAGCGCATGACAACCTCTGCTTCCCTCTGCAAAGGGCCTATCTTCTACTTTATGTCTTTTACTTTATGCAAGAGTCAAGGTGATCTTCACCTTTCTCTTTTTCATTTTATCCTTTGGCAAGCACCTCGTGTTGGAAAGATCCTGATATATATATATATATATATATATATATATATATATATATATATATCCAATTGGGTGTAAGTTAGCATGAATTATTATTGTTGACATCACCCAAAGGTGAATACATTGGGAGGCAACACTATAAGCCCCTATCTTTCTCAGTGTCCGATTGAAACTCCATAACCATTAGTATTGCGTGAATGTTAGCAATTGTAGAAGACTATATGATAGTTGAGTATGTGGAGTTTGCTAAATTAAAGCTCTGACATAGACCCTTCCTGAAAATAAGATGAATTGTAATTGTTTGATGACTGAGAATGAAGTTTGCTTTAACATGTGAATTTCTTGTTACTTGTTCGTGAGAAGTTTTATGAGATGAACTACTATCATGACATATAATCATGCTAGAAAAGGTGATTGAAATTATCATTGATCAAACTTGTGCACCTTCTAGCATTCACACTAGAGCGAATCTCGGTGGGCCGTCCGGAGAAGCTGTGCTCGCGTGCATGGACGGACTATGGCGGAGATGACGAAGATGATCGAAACCCGACCGTCGCATACGCTTGGGACGTGGTGCGTGTCTACACGGGGGAATCAAAGGCCTTGTACAAGGTCTTCAACAACGAGCTTGATGCTTGATAACCCACAAGTATAGGGGATCACAACAATTTTCGAGGGTAGAGTATTCAACCCAAATTTATTGATTCGACACAAGGGGAGCCAAAGAATATTCTCAAGTATTAGCACCTGAGTTGTCAATTCAACCACACCTGGAAACTTAGTATCTGCAGCAAAGTGTTTAGTAGCAAAGTAATATGATAGTGGTGGTAACGGTAACAAAAGTAAAGACAGCAAAAGTAATGTTTTTGGTATTTTGTATTGATTGTAACAGTAGCAACGGAAAAGTAAATAAGCGAGAACCAGTATATGGAAAACTCGTAGGCACCGGATTAGCGATGGATAATTATGCTGGATGTGGTTCGTCATGTAACAGTCATAACATAGGGTGACACAGAACTAGCTCCAATTCATCAATGTAATGTAGGCATGTATTCCATATATAGTCATACGTGCTTATGGAAAAGAACTTGCATGACATCTTTTGTCCTACCCTCCCGTGGCAGCGGGGTCCTATTGGAAACTAAGGGATATTAAGGCCTCCTTTTAATAGAGAACCGGAACAAAGCATTAGCACATAGTGAATACATGAACTCCTCAAACTATGGTCATCACCGGGAGTGGTCCCGATTATTGTCACTTCGGGGTTGCCGGATCATAACACATAGTAGGTGACTATAGACTTGCAAGATAGGATCAAGAACACACATATATTAATGAAAACATAATAGCTTCAGATCTGAAATCATGGCACTCGGGCCCTAGTGACAAGCATTAAGCATAGCAAAGTCATAGCAACATCAATCTCATAACATAGTGGATACTAGGGATCAAACCCTAACAAAACTAACTCGATTACATGATAAATCTCATCCAACCCATCACCGTCCAGCAAGCCTACGATGCAATTACTCACGCACGGCGATGAGCATCATGAAATTGGTGATGGAGGATGGTTGATGATGACGACGGCGACGAATCCCCCTCTCCGGAGCCCCGAACAGACTCCAGATCAGCCCTCCCGAGAGAGATTAGGGCTTGGCGGCTGCTCCGTATCGTAAAACGTGATGATTTCTTCTCTCTAATTTTTTCTCCCCGAAAGCCAATATATGGAGTTGGAGTTGGCGTCGAAGGGCCACCAGGGGGCCCACGAGGTAGGGGGCGCGCCCCCCACCCTCGTGGACAGGGTGTGGGACCCCTGGTCTTCATCTTTGGCGAGGATTTTTTATTGTTTTTTCTAAGGTGTTCCGTGGAGTTTCAGGTCATTCCGAGAACTTTTATTTTCTGCACAAAAAACAACACCATGGCAGTTCTGTTGAAAACAGCGTGAGTCCAGGTTAGTTCCATTCAAATCATACAAGTTAGAGTCCAAAACAAGGGCAAAAGTGTTTGGAAAAGTAGATACGACGGAGACGTATCAACTCCCCCAAGCTTAAACCCTTGCTTGTCCTCAAGCAATTCAGTTGACAAACTGAAAGAGAAAAAGAAAAACTTTTACAAACTCTGTTTGCTCTTGTTGTTGTAAACATGAAAAGCCAGCATTCAAGTTTCAGCAAATATTATGAACTAACCATACTCACAATAACACGTAGGTCTCACAATTGCTCATATCAATAGCATAATCAGCTAGCGAGCCATAATAATAAAACTCGGATGACAACACTTTCTCAAAATAATCATAACATGATATAACAAAATGGTATCTCGCTAGCCCTTTCTGAGACCGCAAAACATAAATGCAGGGCACATTTAAAGATCAAGGACTGACTAAACATTGTAATTCATGGTAAAAGAGATCCAGTCAAGTCATACCCAATATAAACCAATTATAATGAATGCAAACGACAGTGTGCTCTCCAGCGGGTGCTTTTTAATAAGAAGGGTGATGACTCAACATAAAAGTGAATAGATAGGCCCTTCGCAGAGGGAAGCAGGGATTTGTAGAGGTGCCAGAGCTCGGTTTTGAAATAGAGATAAATTATATTTTGAGCGGCATACTTTCATTGTCAACATAACAACTAAAAGACGACGATATCTTCCATGCTAAACAGATTATAGGCGGTTCCCAAACAGAATGGTAAAGTTTATACTCCCCCTCCTCCACAAGCATCAATCCATGGCTTGCTCGAAACAACGACTGCCTCCAACATTCAACGGGTCCCAGGGGGAGTTTTGTTTGCAGTTATTTTGATTTAGTTCGCATAAAGCATGGGACTGGGCATCCCGGTTACCAGCCATTTTCTCGTGAATGAGGAGCGGAGTCCACTCCTCTTGAGAATAACCCGCCTAACATGGAAGATAAGGGAAGCTCTAGTTGACATATGAGCTATTTGAGCATGCAAAACAGAATGTTTAATTTGAAGGTTTAGAGTTTGGCACATATAAATTTACTTGGAACGGCAGATAAATACCGCATATAGGAAGGTATAGTGGACTCATATGGAATAACTTTGGGGTTTAAGGAGTTTGGATGCACAAGCAGTATTCCCGCTTAGTACAGGTGAAGGCTAGCAAAAGACTAGGAAGCGACCAACTGAGAGAGCGACAACAGTCGTAAACATGCATTAAAATTAATTTACACCGAGTACAAGCAGGAGTAGGATATAATCCACCATGAACATAAATATCATGAAGGCTATGTTGATTTGATTCAACTACATGTGTGAACATGTGCCAAGTCGAGTCACTCAATTCATTTAAAGGAGGATACCATCCTATCATACCACATCATAATTATTCTAATAGCATGTTGGCACGCAAGGTAAACCATTATAACTCATAGCTAATCAAGCATGGCACAAGCAACTATAATCTCTAAGTGTCATTGCAAATATGTTTATTTCATAATAGCTAATTCAGGAATGATGAATCATCATATTTACAAAAACAAGAGAGGTCGAGTTCATACCAGCTTTTCTCATCCCAATAAGTCCATCATATATCATCATTATTGCCTTTCACTTGCACGACCGAACAGTGTGTATAATAATAAGAGTGTGCGTGCATTGGACTAAGCTGGAATCTGCAAGCATTCAACTCAAGAGAGAAGACAAGTAATATGGGCTCTAAGTTAAATAAACAATCATGCATGTAAGAGCCACTAAGCATTTTCAATATAGTCTTCTCGACCCCCAAAGAAAGGAAAAGAAATAAAAATTATTTACACGGGAAAACTCCCAACAAGCAAAAGAAGAACGGGAAATCTTTTTGGGTTTTCTTTATTACTACAGCAAGGAAATAAACTACTACTAATTTTTTTGGTTTTTTTCTTAAGGTTTATTAAACACACAAGAAGAAAGCAGGAAAAAGAAGATAAACTAGCATGGATATTACAGTGATAGAGTGTGAGCACCGACAGCTAGCAATGAGTGTGTGTGCAAACATGAATGTAATGTCGGTGGGAAATACGTACTCCCCCAAGCTTAGGCTTTTGGCCTAAGTTGGTCTAGTGCCAGGGATAGCCTGGCGGATTCCCGTAGGTGAAGCTGGGGTCGTACTGTGACGAAGAAGACTCTGACTGCCACTGGCTGGCAGCTTCCTCTAGATCCCAAGAATAAATAGATAGTCGTGGAGGCTCATCTTGTGGCTCCGGTTCCGGGGCTGGTGCAGGATTCCAATAGGCTTGAACAGCCGACCACGGAACGATGTGAGGTTCTACAGACAAGTTAAACAAAGAAGGAGCAGGCAAAGTAATAGTTTCAGGGTGATGTTTATCAAAGTATAATTTATATTTGAGCTCCCCTTCGTGACTCTTAACAAGAAAGTCATGCGCTATCATACTCTTATAATCTAAATAAGCACGGGGCAGCGCTGTTTCTTCTTTCTCCTCATGCCTAATAGGTATTTCAAAATGTTCAGCTAGGCGTGAAGCATAAATGCCTCCAAAGATGGGGCCCTTAGTACAGTTCAAACTTAACCGTCTAGCAACAATTCCACCCATACTAACAGAGTTATTGCGGTATAAACCATGGAACAAAATAATAATATTAGGAATACTAAGGTTCCCACAGTTCCCGCGTCCAATCAAGCAACGACTAGCAAATAAGGCAAAGTAGCGTAAAATAGGAAAATGTATGCTAGTGATCCTTGCATCAGAAACCTTCCTGGTTTCTCCCACAGTGATAGTGTTAAAAAAAGCGTCTACTTCATTACGGTGGGGTTCATCTAAGGTGCCCTCAAAGGGTATTCTGCAAACCTCGCAGAATTCAGCTAATGTCATCTCTTTAACAACGTCATATAAATGAAACTCTACTGTTGGAGGTGATTTCTTAGGGAAAAAGTAAAAGTTTTGCACAAAAGTATTTGTGAGTAAGAGATACTGTCGGATTCGGGTTCCGGCAGACCCTGAAGGTTCAAACTCTGGGGTGCACGCGGAGATCACACCTCCTGCCTACCCATGTCTCGTCGCCTCGCAAGGATCTAAAACTACACGAAGAGCAACACAAGGGACACGAGATTTATACTGGTTCAGGCCACCATTGTGGTGTAATACCCTACTCCAGTTTGTGGTGTGTGGATTGCCTCAGGGGCTAATGATGAACAATACAAGGAAGAACAGCCTCGTGAGGGTCTGTTCTTGGCTGATGCACTAAAGTGCTAGGGGGAGTTCAGCCGCCTCTCTCTCTCTCTCCAGATGCCGATGCCTCTACCCTGTGGGTGGCTAGTCCTATTTATAGGCGGAGGCCCTGGGCCTCTCCCCAAATATTGAGCGGGAAGGGCACCAACAATTGGCCATTTTGAAGGGGAACATCTAGTACACTTATCCTGACTAAAGTTGGTCCTCGCCTGCCAAAGACCCTGACGATGACGCCGGCTTGGGCTCCACGATGACCTCTGTTCTGCCGTCCTGCTGGTCTTGGTCTTGTTGCACCTAAATGGTTGCCTTTGCTTGAGACTCTCGCCTACGCTTGCTCCCTTTGCACCAAAGAGGAAACAAGGATTCTACGCAGGGCAACGCCTGCCTGGCGCCCGCCTGGCCTCGGTCGTCATGGCTTGCGTCATGGGCACCTTGTGAGGTACCCCGCCTTGATCTCTCCGCCTCCTTGCGAGCCAGCCTGACGAGGCTGTGCCTGAGGAAGCATCCTGTCGTCCGCCTCGCGAGGCTTGGCCCCTCGCGAGGGTCTTGAGCATGTGTTGATGAAGATGGGCCGTACTGGGGCACTCCTTGAGCCATGCCGCAGGCCGTAGGCAGGCAAGTCTGGGTACCCCCGTTCCCAGAACGCCAATAGTAGCCCCCAGGCCCAAGGCGCGCCTGGACTTGGCTTGGCAGAGAAGCGAAGGGGCAAGTGCGAAGCGCCGCAGGGCCCAATAGCCTATGGCCTTGGGCGCCGCATGGAGGTCGATTGAACGTCGGCGTCCCTGTTCCCCCACGCCTCCTTATTTTGCGCCCAGCTAGGCGGACCTGCGGTTGCACATAGTCACCCCTCTTTTCGCCACTCGCGCGCCTCCTGCTCTTCCTTCTCTCGAGCTCCAGCCTCTGCTCCCAATCCAATCTCGAATCCCCCCTTCCTGCCGCCATGGCTCCGACGAAGAAGGGGAAAGGGCAAAAGCCTGTGCCCTCGCCCCGCCCGTCGCCGTCAACGGCTCCTGATGTCGACTGGTCGATCATACTCAACCGGGAAGGCTTGGACAAGGTTAGTTCTGCCCTTGCCACCATCTTCAACGAGTGCGGAAGGACGACGGTCTAGCCCGCGTCTCACTTCTCTATTGACAGAATAGTCACCGAGGTCCGGTACTTTGCCGATGCCTTGTGGGCGGGACTGGTTCCCCCCTTTTCTGATTTCTTCAACGCCGTACTTTCCCATTACCAGATCCACATGATGCATTTGGGTCCCGAATCCATTACTCTTCTTGCCATTTTCGCTTTTGTTTGTGAGGCGATGATGGGCATCCCTCCTTCAATTGCCTTGCTGCCCCACTTCTTCTCTTTGCGCCTCAGCGACCCCACCCAATGCTCAGGGTGCGTGAGCTTCCTTGCCGCACCAGAAATAGCGGCTTCGGGAATTGATTTCAGCCTCCCTCCGCCTGCGACTGGGTTCCGAGAGCGGTGGTTGTACGTAGATGTTGGAGTACCCAGCCCCCTGCTCTTAGAGCCAACCTTGCCCGCTATCCCCAATTCAGGCTCGGGCCAGGAGACGCTCATGAGCCCCCGGCTCGTCTTCATCTAGCATCACCTTGCGAACTTGAGGGCGCTCGGTGTGACGGCACCCAGGGTGGTGAAGGAGTTCCTCCTATGCCGCATTGCCCCTCTCCAGCGTCATTCCCTCCGGATGTGGGCCTTCGGGGGGCGTGAAGACTGCATGAGGTTCCAGGAGGAAGATTTGACGCCTGAAGTGCTGAGGAAGGTTCTCATGATTCTGACTGGGGACCCTTCCCCTAGCAGCATCCGGCAAGGGGGTGCCCTGCTGTACCTTTGCTCAAACAGGGCTGATTTTGTGAAGTAGATGCCCAGCTTCGACGAATGGGGGCTGCGCTCCATAGGCCTCATGGGACCTCGTGAGAATCCAGTTGTGGTGGTTGCCCTTCCGGTTGTCCATGACGGTCCTTCCTCAAGTGGTGGAGCTGGGAGGCAAGGGCCGCCAGGGGCTGAGGGGGCCACCGTCAGGACGATGACGCCATGCGGAACTCCTGAGGCGGCAGCTCCTGAGGCCTGCCCTGTGGCGGCTGAAGGTGTTGAGCCGCGGCCCGCGGCTCCCGTGGCAGAGGCCCCTGAGGCCCCGGCCACCCTTCTTGGTGCGGTGTCTGGCGGCGTGCGCCAGGGCGATGTCCCTGACGCCGGTCACATTGGCGCTTCTTCCTCTTCGCAGGCCGACCCTTGCGCCGAGCTCCTGGGCCGCTTCCGCGTGGACTTTGAGGCTCTCCGAAAGAGAAGGGAGGCCTTGGGTGATGATTACCCTTGTCGCCTATTGAAGCGTAGGAAGTACTTCGCCACTGATGAGTATGCCTTCCCCTTTCTCAGTCCCTTACTTTCCTGCTGCTTCAGCTGATCATTGCCCTGCAGGGCCCTTCCCGCTGAGTTCACGAAGATGGCTGAGGAGCCATCCCTCCAGGCCTCGCCCTCTCCACCGTCCCCAAGCGCCCCAAGCTCAAGGACTGCCCTTGTGGTGAGGCCGGTTGGAGAGGTGAGCCATCCTGTGATGCGTCATGATTCTGCGCACCTCGCGACCATCCTTCGCGAGCCCTCCCGGGGCATAGCCAGCCTGCCCTGGGCTCTTCGATTGGTCGTGGACGGCGACTGGCTGAGGTCGGTCTTGCGTTCTTCCTTGGAGGACGAACCGGCTCTGGGCCAGGCTTCTGGCGAGGTGCGTCCGGCCATCGCGAGGGCGCCAGGCCCCAGCCCCCTGCCCAGAGGGGGAGTGCTAGCCCGTGGCCCTCCGCGCGCGCCTGGGGTGGAGGATGACGTGGAAGACGTGCTCGAGCATGCTCGGGAGCGCCGCGCCCTCCGCCAAGGGTTCCTCCGGAGGGCGGCTGACGCAGTGAGCCAGCTTGGTGTAGAGCTTGCTGACGAGGACGCGCGCCTTGAGGCCGAGAGCCTGCGCCTAGCTGAGGAGAGGCGCAAGCTGAAGGTGGCCGTTGCCCTTGCGCGCCACCAGCGTGACCTCGACAATGAGAAAGCTGAGGTATCGCTGGCGGCTTCCTGGGAGGCCTGCTCCCGGGCTGTCGAGGAGGCTCAGGAGGCTAACCAGCGGCGCAAGGCCACAGAAGAGCGGGCGTGGGAGCTCCGGGCCTGGAGTAGCTCCCTGGAGCAACAAGTGGAGTTGCGTGAGGCGGCCCTTGCGTCAATGAAGGGGGGCTCGGTCGACCGGGCGGAGCTTCAGAAACGTGAGGAGGTACTGACGCTGGAGGCCACCGAGTGCACCCTGGACCTCGAGCGATTGGAGACGAGGGAGCGCTTGGTGGTGCAGGTGGAGGATGACATTGCCGCGAGGGAAGCCCGAGCCTCAAAAGAGGTAGATCGCCGGGTGGCGGCGGCCTGCTCGAACCTCGAGCGCGAGTTCGAGGAGAGGCTGGAGTTGATCAAGGTCGAAGCAGAGGGCACGACCGCCGCCTTGAAGGCCAAGCTGGATGAAGTGACGCGGCATGCGGATGATGCCAGGACCGCCCTTGGCGCAGCAAAGGCGGAACTGGCTTCCTCCCGCGCCGAGGTGCTTCTTCTCCATCAAAGGGTGGAGGCGGCTGAGGCCGTCACGCGGTGGAGCGAGGGCGAGATACGCCAGCGGCAGACCCTGGAGCACATGCATGGCCCTATGCTCCGCGCGCTCCGGGAAAGAGCGAACACAGCCTTGGGCAACATCTGCGAGGCAGCCGTTGGGGAACCTCATGAGGTTAACTATGCTGGTAACCTTCAGTTCTTCACTGACGTGGTGACGCAGCTAGAGACTCGGTCGGGCAGAGCCGATAGGTTGGTGGAGGAGAGGAGCCGTGCCCTGCTTGGGCGTGCTTTTTCCTGCGTCTTCAGTCATCTTCAGAACATGGACCCCCCACTTTGACTTTGATGCCGCCATCGCACCGGTGCCCCTGGCCATCCGGGGCAATCTGGCGCATTGGGTGGAAGACAACGTGGACGCCCTTCTTAGGGCCTTCACTGCTGATGACGATGGTGTGGTCATGGTTGCTGATGAGGGCGGCGTGGTGAACGGCCCAGGTGCTGACGACGGTGACGCAGAAGGTGATGGCGAGGCCAGCGATGCCAGTGACGACTCCGGAGGTGCCTTTGAGGATGCATTGGGGGATTTATCCGATTGACCGCGCGTTGTTCCTACTTTTTACCCTGCGTAGAGAGAGTTCGGGCTTGGCCCTAAAGGTTGTAAGAGCATTTTGGGAGGGGGAGCCCCTCGTGTAAAAACTTGCAGTTAGCGTACTTGTAGACATGATATAACTCGTATGCCTGCGCCAAGCGGCCGGTCTCGTGACGAGTCGACTGGCTTGTTTACCTTCGACCCGCATGGGCCCCGAGCTAGCCTACGGAGGGCCGTGGTGTCCTGAGTGCCTCCTGAACGAGCCTATTGAACCTGCAATGAGAACCTCCTGAGAGGGTGTGGCGATGGCAGTCTGGGTTGCACGCATGCTGGGCCTAGCCCAGCTCGCGAGGGGCTCACGAGGGGAGGCGGCTGAGGCTGGAAGGATGTAAAGCGGTAACCAGAACGCGAGATATTGCTCGAACGAGACTAAACACCCCTTCCCCGAACACACGCAAGTCTCAAGCTCAAATCCAACTTAAATCCGAACGTGGGAAAAACGACAACCAAAGGAAAGGCAAAAAAGCAGAAAGGCCGCGTCCGGCACCTAGTCTAGTCTTCGACGTCTTCTCACCAGCCCGGAGCTAAGTGCTACCACTGGGCGTGGGCGGGAGCCCCCGAGGCCCGAGGGCGGCTCTCCGGAGACTCCGGGGCGTGTACAGCCCCACTCATTATTACGTGAGAGTGTCACGGGGCGGCGAGCTTCACAGGCACTGGGCCTTCTTCATAGGTACCGGCCTTGCTTCATATTGCCAGAGAGGGCCCCGCCTTGCGCCACACTCTATTGCCATCGATGATGGCTGGAGACCGAGGACGCCACCGATGGGATAGAGCGGTCGCCAGCGGTTCCCCCGACGACCACGGGTCCTCTGCCGGGGGTAGGCCCTGAGGCACCTCCCCGGCAGAGGGCCTACCTCCTGAGGACGCCTTGCTCCGAGCGTCGCGGGGGCGAGGCCGGATCTCGGCCCCCCTCCTGCAGCCCCTGGTGCCCTCCTCCTGAGGGGTAGGAAGCTGCTAGATTGGGGCGGCCATCCGGCGCGACGACCTGTACCTCCTGCGATCCATGGTTAGCGTATGCCTGTTCCTGAGGGATTAGCGGTACCCGATAGTCGCTGCCTCCAGCGCGGTCGATGAGGCCTTCCCTGGGTTCCTGAAAGAGTTCAGCTTCGGGTGTCTCTTCCCCCCAGCCTGGGCAAAGGAATGAGCCATGGTCTTCCTCCTGCGTGTGTCCTTGATCCACCATGTGGGGCACATATGCTTCCGGGGCCACCGCCCCGAATGCCTCTCCGTAGTGCCCCGTGTGCCACACAGTCCCGCTCGAGGTGCCCACCTGGGAGTGGTAGCATGGCGGCCCACGCGGACCGTGGGCTGCAGTGGATCCCCCTTCGCTGGTCGGGGGTGGAGGCGGCACTACCGGCTGCCAGGCACCGACGGCCAGGTTGGTGTTGGAGTGGCCCTGGAATCCGCTCGGAGCTGCGCGGGCGTGTGTGGGGCCTCCGTGCGGTCCACCTTGGACCTAAGGCAGTGGCTGGGTGCCGAAGGGGTGAGCCCCCGAGGCGGCGAAGCCCAGGAGCTCCGCCACCCGCTCCAGTAGCATGTCGCGGCCGTCCTCCAGTAGTCAGCATCGTAGTAGCTCTCGGGCCACAGTGAGTGTGGCCCTTGATTTTGCCTCCTCCCGCCGGGTGTAAGGCGTCGTGGCCGCGGCGTGGCTTGAGGCTCTTGCTGCCGACTGCACCTGCCGCAGTGTGAGAGCTGGCGCCGCCTGGCCGCGTCGCCCGCGGCCCGCAGCGTCCTGCGGGCCGCGGGCTGCCTGGGGCACAGGGTTGAGATCGCCCTGGGCAAGCGGCTCTGCGAGGGCAGGCTAGGCCGCCCAGGGATCGGGATTGCCCGTCGGGTCGCCGGACATGACGATGATGATGCGACTAGCGGCGAAACACGAGGCGATGGAAGGCGGATTCCGGCGCACCCCTACCTGGCACGCCAAATGTCGGATTTCGGGTTCCGGTAGACCCTCAAGGTTCGAACTCTGGGGTGCACGCGGAGATCACACCTCCTGCCTACCCATGTCTCGTCGCCTCGCAAGGATCTAAAACTACACGAAGAGCAACACAAGGGACACGAGATTTATACTAGTTTAGGCCACCATTGTGGTGTAATACCCTACTCCAGTTTGTGGTGTGCGGATTGCCTCAGGGGCTGATGATGAACAGTACAAGGAAGAATAGCCTCGCGAGGGTCTGTTCTTGGCTGGTGCGCTGAACTGCTAGGGGGAGTTCAGCCGCCTCTCTCTCTCCAGATGCCGATGCCTCTACCCTGTGGGTGGCTAGTCCTATTTATAGGTGGAGGCCCTGGGCCTCTCCCTAAATATTGAGCGAGAAGGGCGCCAACAATTGGCCATTTTGAAGGGGAAGATCTAGTACACTTATCCTGACTAAAGTTGGTCCTTGCCTGCCAAAGACCCTGACGATGACGCCGGCTTGGGCTCCACGATGACCTCCGTTCTGCCGTCCTGCTGGTCTTGGTCTTGTTGCACCGAAATGGTTGCCTTTGCTTGATACTCTCGCCTATGCTTGCTCCCTTTGCACCAAAGAGGAAACAAGGACTCTGCGCAGGCCAGCGCCCGCCTGGCGCCCGCCTGGCCTCGGTCGTCATGGCTTGCATCATGGGCACCTCGTGAGGTACCGCGCCTTGATCTCTCCGCCTCCTCGCAAGCCAGCCTGACGAGGCTGTGCCCGAGGAAGCATCCTATCGTCCGCCCCGCGAGGCTTGTCCCCTCGCGAGGGTCTTGAGCATGTGTTGATGAAGATGGGCCGTACTGGGCTACTCCTTGAGCCACGCCGCAGGCCGCAGGCACGCAAGTCTGGGTACCCCCGTTCCCAGAACGCCGACAGATACTGATGATGTTGGTTGTGGAGGAAATTGGTGAGGCCAGCATTCTCAATCAATAAATAGAAATCTTCATAAATCCCAGCTCTCCTCAAGAAGTCATCGGAAGGCCATTCACACGGCCGGACCTCCGCGGTGCGAGGCAAATTAAATTTGGGCTTCTCCTCTTCTTTCTTTTGTTTTTCCTTAGAGCTTCGGCTCGACGAGCCCCTCAAAAATTTCTTCATTATTTCTGAAACAATCTGGAATTTTTAGTAACTTCAAATAAAAGTGAACCAACTTAAATAAAATTGATAGCAACAACTCCCATAAGTGCCTAGAGCCTATATAAAGCATTGGAACTACTTGGAACCATATAAATTTGACATGCAAGCTCGAGAACATGGTCATCTATGCAGCACAAATTTGCAATGAATAAAGCACTAGAACAAAAACTAATTGGACCAATGGAGGAGTCACATACCAAGGAACAACCTTCCCAAGCAGTTTTGCGAGAGGTGCTTTGAGAAGGAGATCAAAAATCACAGCAACGGGGGCTGGAACTCGTGCTTGAGTTGGTTTTTCGTGTTTGTGTGAGGCAGAGGAAGAAGATGGGTGTAGGGATAAGTGGAGGAGGGCCACCATGGGCCCACGAGGCAGGGGGCGCACCCTCCACCCTCGTGACCAGGTGGTAGCTCCCCCCGTGGTAATTTTTGCACAGTAAATTCTCAAATATTCCCGAAAAAATCATATTAAATTGGCATGGCATTCTAAGGACTTTTATTTTCGGGAAATTTTCATATTGCACGGATAAGTCAGGAGATAGACAGAAAAGTATTATTTTACTTTATTTCTACTAAATAACAGAAAAATATAAAAAGGGTACAGAAAGTTGTGCTTCTAGTTTCATCCATCTCGTGATCATCAAAATGAACCCACTAACAAGGTTGACCAAGTCTTGTTAACAAACTCATTCCGAATAATCACGGAACCGGAGAAATTTCGAATGACACTAAGTTACCTCAACGGGGATATGAAAATCCCCAACAATAAGAATATCATACTTTTTCTTGACAGTAGGGAGAGGAAATTCAAAACCTCCAAATATAATCGATGGAATTTTTCCAATAGAGTTGATACTATAAACTTGAGGTTGTTTTCTCGGAAAGTGTACCGTGTGCTCATTGCCATTAACATGAAAAGTGACATTGCCTTTGGTGCAATCAATAACAGCCCTTGCAGTATTAAGGAAAGGTCTTCCAAGAATAATAGACATACTATCATCCCCGGGAATATCAAGAATAACAAAGTCCATTAAAATAGTAACGTTTGCAACCACAACAGGCACATCCTCACAAATACCGACAGGTATAGCAGTTGATTTATCATCCATTTGCAAATATATTTCAGTAGGTGTCAACTTATTCAAGTCAAGTCTACGATATAAAGAGAGAGGCATAACACTGACACCGGCTCCAAGATCACATAAAGCAGTTTTAACATAATTTCTCTTAATAGAGCATGGTATAGTAGGTACTCCTGGATCTCCAAGTTTCTTTGGTATTCCACCCTTAAAAGTATAAATAGCAAGCATGGTGGAAATTTCAGCTTTAGGTAACTTTCTTTTATTAGTAATGATATCCTTCATATACTTAGCATAAGGATTTGTTTTGAGCACATCAGTTAATCGCATACGCAAAAAGATGGGTCTAATCATTTCAGCAAAGCGCTCAAAATCCTCATCATCCTTTTTCTTGGATGGTTTCGAAGGAAAAGGCATGGGCTTCTGAACCCATGGTTCCCTCTCTTTGCCATGTTTCCTAGCAACGAAGTCTCTTTTATCATAATGTTGCTTCTTTGATTGTGGGTTATCAAGATCAACAGCAGGTTCAACTTCTACATCATTATCATTACTAGGTTGAGCATCAACATGAACATTCTCATTAACATTATCACTAGGTTCATGTTCATCACCTGATTGTGTTTCAGCATCAGATATAGAGATATCATTTGGATTCTCAGGTGGTTCAGCAATAGGTTCACTAGAAGTTTGCGAAGTCCTATCATTTTTCTTTTTCTTCCTTTTAGAAGAACTAGGTATATCAATATTATTTCTCTGAGAATTTTGCTCGATTCTCTTAGGGTGGCCTTCAGGATACAAAGGTTCTTGAGTCATTCTACCAGTTCTAGTAGCCACTCTAACAGCATAATCATTTTTCTTACTATTCATTTCATCAAGCACTTCTTTCTGAGCTTTAAGTACTTGTTCCACTTGAGTGGTAACCATAGAAGCATGTTTGCTAACAAGTTTAAGTTCACCTCTAATATCAGCCATACAATCACCCAAGCGTTTAATCATAAAGGTATTCTGTTTTAATTGTCTACCAAAATAAGCATTAAATTCATCTTGCTTAAACATAAAGTCATCAAACTCATCCAAGCACTGACTAGCAATTTTAGTAGGAGGGACTTCAGCTTTACCATATCTATAGAGAGAATTTACCTTTACTGCCTGTGTCGGGATATCGGGAGGTTCTTTAGTGAATAAGTAATTGAGATCGTATACTTCTTCAACAGGCGGTAAATTAAGACCATGTATTTCTTCAATAGGAGGTAAATTCTTAACATCTTCAGCTTTAATACCTTTTTCTTTCATAGATTTCTTTGCCTCTTGCATATCTTCGGGACTGAGAAATAGAACACCTCTCTTCTTCAGAGTTGGTTTAGGAATAGGCTCGGTAATTGGCTCTGGAGCTGGCTTAGGAGGTGGCTCAGGAGGTGTCCAATTATTTTCATTTGCCAACATATTATTCAATAGAATTTCAGCTTCATCCGGTGTTCTTTCCCTGAAAAGAGAACCAGCACAACTATCCAGGAATCTCTAGAAGCATCAGTTAGTCCATTATAAAAGATATCAAATATTTCAGGTTTCTTAAGAGGATGATCAGGCAAAGCATTAAGTAGCTTGAGAAGCCTCCCCCAAGCTTGTGGGAGACTCTCTTCTTCAATTTGCACAAAGTTGTATATTTCCCTCAAAGCAGCTTGTTTCTTATGAGCAGGGAAATATTTAGCAGAGAAGTAATAAATCATATCCTGGGGACTTTGCAGACAACCAGGATCAAGAGAATTAAACCATATCTTAGCATCACCCTTTAATGAGAACGGAAATATTTTGAGTAAATAAAGGTAGCGCAATCTCTCATTATTAGTAAACAGGGCAGCTATATCATTTAACTTAGTAAGATGTGCCACAACAGTTTCAGATTCATAGCCATAAAAAGGATCAGATTCAACCAAAGTAATTATATCTGGATCAACAGAAAAATCATAATAGTCCTTATCAGGAACACATATAGGTGAAGTAGCAAAAGCAAGGTTGGGTCTCATTTTATCTCTAAAAGATTCTTTACTCCATTTAACTAGCAACCTCTTAAGTTCATATCTATCCTGGCAAGCAAGAATAGCTGCAGAAGATTCAGCATCAAAAAGATAACCATTAGGAATAGCAGGCATATTTTCATAATCACTAACATCATCGTATTCGGGTTCAATAATTTCTCTTTCTCTATACCTAGCAATTTGCTCATCAATAAATTCACCAAGGGGCACAGTAGTGTCAAGCATAGAAGTAGTTTCATCAAAAGTATCATGCATAGCAGAAGTGGCATCATCAATAACATGCGACATATCAGAATTCATAGCAGTAGCAGGTTTAGGTGTTGCAAGCTTACTTATAACAGAAGAAGAATCTAGTGCAAGGCTAGATGGCAGTTCCTTACCTCCCCTCGTAGTTGAGGGCAAAATAGTAGTTCGATCATCTTTCAAGTTCTTCATAGTGTCCAGCAGATATAAATCCCAAGTGACTCAAAGAATAGAGCTATGCTCCCCGGCAACGGCGCCAGAAAAAGGTCTTGATAACCCACAAGTATAGGGGATCGCAACAGTTTTCGAGGGTAGAGTATTCAACCCAAATTTATTGATTTGACACAAGGGGAGCCAAAGAATATTCTCAAGTATTAGCAGTTGAGTTGTCAATTCAACCACACCTGGAAACTTAGTATCTGCAGCAAAGTGTTTAGTAGCAAAGTAATATGATAGTGGTGGTAACGGTAGCAAAAGTAAAGACAGCAAAAGTAATGTTTTTGGTATTTTGTAATGATTGTAACAGTAGCAACGGAAAAGTAAATAAGCGAGAACCAGTATATGGAAAACTCGTAGGCACCGGATTAGCGATGGATAATTATGCCGGATGCGGTTCGTCATGTAACAGTCATAACATAGGGTGACACAGAACTAGCTCCAATTCATCAATGTAATGTAGGCATGTATTCCGTATATAGTCATACATGCTTATGGAAAAGAACTTGCATGACATCTTTTATCCTACCCTCCCGTGGCAGCGGGGTCCTATTGGAAACTAAGGGATATTAAGGCCTCCTTTTAATAGAGAACCGGAACAAAGCATTAGCACATAGTGAATACATGAACTCCTCAAACTATGGTCATCACCGGGAGTGGTCCCGATTATTGTCACTTCGGGGTTGCCGGATCATAACACATAGTAGGTGACTATAGACTTGCAAGATAGGATCAAGAACACACATATATTAATGAAAACATAATAGGTTCAGATCTGAAATCATGGCACTCGGGCCCTAGTGACAAGCATTAAGTATAGCAAAGTCATAGCAACATCAATCTCAGAACATAGTGGATACTAGGGATCAAACCCTAACAAAACTAACTCGATTACATGATAAATCTCATCCAACCCATCACCGTCCAGCAAGCCTACGATGCAATTACTCACGCACGGCGGTGAGCATCATGAAATTGGTGATGGAGGATGGTTGATGATGACGACGGCGACGAATCCCCCTCTCCGGAGCCCCGAACGGACTCCAGATTAGCCCTCCCGAGAGAGATTAGGGCTTGGCGGCGGCTCCATATCGTAAAACGCGATGATTTCTTCTCTCTAATTTTTTCTCCCCGAAAGCCAATATATGGAGTTGGAGTTGGCGTCGGAGGGCCACCAGGGGGCCCACGAGGTAGGGGGCGCGCCCAGGGGGGCGCCCCCCACCCTCGTGCGCGCCCAGGGGGGCGCCCCCCACCCTCGTGGACAGGGTGTGGGCCCCCTGGTCTTCATATTTGGTGAGGATTTTTTATTGTTTTTTCTAAGGTGTTCCGTGGAGTTTCAGGTCATTCCGAGAACTTTTATTTTCTGCACAAAAAACAACACCATGGCAGTTCTGCAGAAAACAGCGTCAGTCCGGGTTAGTTCCATTCAAATCATACAAGTTAGAGTCCAAAACTAGGGCAAAAGTGTTTGGAAAAGTAGATACGACGGAGACGTATCAATGCTCTCACGCCTTTCCAGGTATAAGAACTACATTTTGAATAGTTTCGATAACACTTTCACGTGAGCTTACCATTGTTTGGTTCTAGGTTACTTGGCGGCCGTATAATGATGATCGAGATTGGGGGTTCGAGCTAAACAGCATGTGCAAGCAGGATGGGCTTCTCTTCCGGTGCATCGTGCCCATGATTTGTGTCTATGTCGTGGAGTACCACTTGCCACAGCGCGTTGCCGCACAATTTGGTAAGCCGCGACACACACCACCAACCGACATCGTCCATGATACCGGTGGCTACGACCTACACCATTGAGTTGTTGGAAATATGCCCTAGAGGCAATAATAAAATGGTTATTATTGTATTTCCTTGTTCATGATAAATGTCTATTGTTCATGCTATAATTGTATTAACTGGAAACTGTAATACATGTGTGAATACATAGACCACAACATGTCACTAGTGAGCCTCTAGTTGACTAGCTCGTTGAGCAATAGATGGTTATGGTTTCCTGACCATGGACATTGGATGTCATTGATAACGGGGTCACATCATTAGGAGAATGATGCGATGGACAAGACCCAATCCTAAGCATAGCACAAGATCGTGTAGTTCGTTTGCTAAAAGCTTTTCTAATGTCAAGTATCATTTCCTTAGACCATGAGATTGTGCAACTCCTGGATACCGTAGGAATGCTTTGGGTGTACCAAACGGCACAACGTAACTGGGTGGCTATAAAGGTACACTACAGGTATCTCCGAAAGTGTCTGTTGGGTTGGCACGAATCGAGACTGGGATTTGTCACTCTGTATGACGGAGAGGTTTCTCTGGGCCCACTCAGTAATGCATCATCATAATGAGCTCAATGTGACTAAGTAGTTAGTCACGGGATCATGCATTACGGAATGAGTAAAGTGACTTGCCGGTAACGAGATTGAACGAGGTATTGGGATACCGACGATCGAATCTCGGGCAAGTAACGTACCGATTGACAAAGGGAATTGCATATGGGATTGATTGAATCCCCGACATAGTGGTTCATCCGATGAGATCATCGTGGAACATGTGGGAGCCAACATGGGTATCCAGATCCCGTTGTTGGTTATTGGCCAGAGAGCTGTCTCGGTCATGTCTACATGATTCCCGAACCCGTAGGGTCTACACACTTAAGGTTCGGTGACGCTAGAGTTCTTATGGGAATTAGTGTGCAGTTACCGAATGTTGTTCGGAGTCCCAGATGAGATCCCGGACGTCACGAGGAGTTCCGGAATGGTCCGGAGGTAAAGATTTAAATATGGGAAGTCCTATTTTGGCCACCGGAAAATGTTCGGGATTTTTCGGTATTGTACCGGGAAGGTTCTAGAAGGTTCCGGAGTGGGGACCACTTGCATGGGGGGACCCACATGAACGTGGGTAGTGGGGGCAAGGCCCCACACCCCTGGTCAATGCACACCAAGATCCCCCTTAGAAGGAATAATATCATATCCCGAAGGGATAAGATCAAGATCCCTAAAAAGGGGGGATAACAATCGGTGGGGAAGGAAATGATGGGATTTCTTTCCTCCCACCTTTGCCAACGCCCCAATGGACTTGTAGGGCAAGAAACCAGCCCCCTACACCCCTATATATAGTGGGGAGGCGCATGGGAGCTTTACCCTTCCCCTGGCGCAGCCCTCTCCCTCCGCAACACCTCCTCCTCCTCCGTAGTGCTTGGTGAAGCTCTGTCGGAGAACTGCAGGCTCCACCACCACACCATCGTGCTACCGGAGCTCTCCCTCAACTTCTCCTCTCCCCTTGCTAGATCAAGAAGGAGGAGACGTCCCCGGGCTGTACGTGTGTTGAACGCGGAGGCACCGTTGTTCGGTGCTTAGATCGGATTCGGCCGCGATCTGAATCGCTTAGTGAACGACTCCACCGACCACGCTCTTGCAACACTTCCGCATCACGATCTTCAAGGGTATGAAGATGCACTCCCCTCTCTCTCATTGCTAGTTACTCCATAGATTGATCTTGGTGATGCGTAGAAAATTTTGAATTTCTGCTACGTTCCCAATAGTGGTATCAGAGCTAGGTCTATGCGTAGTTTCTATGCACGAGTAGAACACAAGTTGTTGTGGGCGTTGGTTTGTTCAATTTGCTTACCGTTACTAGTCCTATATTGATTCGGCGGCATCGTGGGATGAAGCGGCCCAGACCGACCTTACACGTACGCTTACGTGAGACAGGTTCCACCGACTGACATGCACTTGTTGCATAAAGGTGGCTAGCGGGTGCCAGTCTCTCCCACTTTAGTCGGATCGGATTCAATGAAAAGGGTCCTTATGAAGGGTAAATAGCAATTGGCATATCACCGTTGTGGCTTTTGCGTAGGTAAGAAACGTTCTTGCTAGAAACCCATAACAGCCATGTAAAACATGCAACAACAATTAGAGGACGTCTAACTTGTTTTTGCAGGGTATGCTATGTGATGTGATATGGCCAAAAGAATGTGATGAATGATATATGTGATGTATGAGATTGATCTTGTTCTTGTAATAGGAATCACGACTTGCATGTCGATGAGTATGACAACCAGCAGGAGCCATAGGAGTTGTCTTAATTTATTGTATGACCTGCGTGTCATTGAAAACGCCATGTAATTACTTTACTTTATTGCTAAACCGTTAGCCATAGTAGTAGAAGTAATAGTTGGCGAGACAACTTCATGAAGACACGATGATGGAGATCATGATGATGGAGATCATGGTGTCATGCCGGTGACGAAGGTGATCATGTCGTGCCTCAAGATGGAGATCAAAGGCGCAAGATGATATTGGCCATATCATGTCACTTTATGATTTGCATGTGATGTTTGTCATGTTTACATCTTATTTGCTTAGAATGATGGTAGCATAAATAAGATGATCCCTCATTAAAATTTCAAGAAAGTGTTCCCCCTAACTATGCACCGTTGCGAAAGTTCGTTGTTTCGAAGCACCACGTGATGATCGGGTGTGATAGATTCTAATGTTCACATACAACGGGTGTAAGCCAGATTTACACACGCAAAACACTTAGGTTGACTTGACGAGCCTAGCATGTACAGACATGGCCTCGGAACACAAGAGACCGAAAGGTCGAACATGTGTCGTATAGTAGATACGATCAACATGATGTTCACCGATGATGACTAGTCCGTCTCACGTGATGATCGGACACGGCCTAGTTGACTCGGATCATGTATCACTTAGATGACTAGAGGGATGTCTATCTGAGTGGGAGTTCATTAGATGAACTTAATTATCATGAACATAGTCAAAAGGACTTTGCAAATTATGTCGTAGCTTGCGCTTTAGTTCTACTGTTTAAGATATGTTCCTAGAGAAAATTTTAGTTGAAAGTTGATAGTAGCAATTATGCGGACTGGGTCCGTATACTGAGGATTGTCCTCATTTCTGCACAGAAGGCTTATGTCCTAATGCACCGCTCGGTGTGCTGAACCTCGAGCGTCATTTGTGGATGTTGCGAACATCTGACATACACGTTTTGATGACTACGTGATAGTTCAGTGCGTAATGTTAAACGGTTTAGAATTGAGGCAGCGAAGACATTTTTTGAAATGTCGCAGAACATATGAGATGTTCCAAGAGCTGAAATTAGGATTTCAGGCTCATGCCCACGTCAAGAGGTATGAGACCTCCGACAAGTTTCTTAACCTGCAAACTAAGGGAGAAAATCTCAATCATTGAGCATGTGCTCAGATTGTCTGAGTACTACAATCACTTGAATCGAGTGGGAGTTAATCTTCCAGATGAGATAGTGATGGTTCTCCATAGTCACTGCCACCAAGCTATTAGAGCTTCGTGATGAACTATAACATATCAGGGATAGACATGATGATCCTTGAGCAATTCGCGATGTTTGACACCGCAAAAGTAGAAATCGAGTAGGAGCATCAATTGTTGATGGTTAGTAAAACCACTAGTTTCAAGAAGGGCAAGGGCAAGAAGGGATACTTCATGAGACGACAAATCAGTTGCTGCTTAGTGAAGAAACCCAGGGTTGAACCCAAACCCGAGACTAAGTGCTTCTATAATGAGGGAACGGTCACTGAAGCAGAACTACCCTAGATACTTGGTAGATGAGAAGGCTGGCAAGGTTGACAGAAGTATATTGGATATACATTGTATTAAACGTGTACTTTACTAGTACTCCTAGTAGCACCAGGGTATTAAGATACCAGTTCGGTTGCTAAGTGTTAGTAACTCGAAATAAAAGAGCTACAGAATAAACGGAGACTAGCTAAAGGTAAGATGACGATGTGTGTTTGAAGTGTTTCCAAGGTTGATGTGATCAAGCATCGCCTGCTCCCTCTACCAGCGAGATTGGTGTTAAACCTAAATAATTGTTATTTGGTGTTTGCGTTGAGCATAAACATGATTGGATTATGTTTATCGCAATACGGTTATTCATTTAAGGAGAATAATGGTTACTCTGTTTATTTGAATAATACCTTCAACGGTCTTGCACCTAAAATGAATGGTTTATTGAATCTCGATCGTAGTGATACACATGTTCGTGCCAAAAGATATAAGATAGTAATGATAGTACCACATACTTGTGGCACTGCCACTTAAGTCATATTGGTATAAAACGCATGAAGAAGCTCCATATTGATGGATCTTTGGACTCACTCGTTTTTGAAGAGATTGAGACATGCGAACCACGTCTATTGGTATATACGCATGATGAAACTCCATGCAGATGGATCGTTTGGACTCACTTGTTTTTGAATCACTTGAGACATGCAAATCATACCACATGGGCAAGATGACTGAAAGGCCTTGTTTTCAGTGAGATGGAACAAGAGAGCAACTTGTTGGAAGTAATATATTTGATGTGTGCAATCCAATGAGTGCTGAGGCACGCAGTGAATATCGTTATGCTCTTACTTCACAGATGATTTGAGTAGATTCTTAGTATATTTACTTGATGAAACACAAATCTGAATTATTGAAAGGTTCAAGTAATTTCAGAGTGAAGTTGAAGATCGCCGTGACAAGAGGATAAAATGTCTATGATATGATCATAGAGATAAATATCTGAGTTACGAGTTTGGCACACAATTAAGACATTGTGGAAATTGTTTCATGACTAATACCGCCTGGAGCACCATAGTGTGACGATGTGTCCGAACGTCATAAATGCACCCTATTGGATATGGTGCATACCATGATGTCTCTTATCGAATTACCACTATCGTTTATGGGTTAGGCATTAGAGACAACCGCATTCACTTTAATAGGGCACCACGTAATTCCGTTGAGATGACACCGTATGAACTATGGTTTAGAGAAACCTAAGCTGTCGTTTCTTAAAAGTTTGGGGCTACGACGCTTATGTGGAAAAGTTTTAGCCTGATAAGCTCGAACCCAAAGCGGATAAATGCATCTTCATAGGACACCCAAAATAGTTGGGTATACCTCCTAATTCAGATCCGGAAGCAAAAGTGATTGTTTCCAGAAGTGGGTCCTTTCTCGAGGAAAAGTTTCTCTCAAAAGAATTGAGTGGGAGGATGGTGGAGACTTGATGAGGTTATTGAACCATCACTTCAACTAGTGTGTAGCAGGGCACACGAAGTTGTTCCTGTGGTGCCTACACCAATTGAAGTGGAAGCTGATGACAATGATCATGAAACTTCGGTTTAAGTCACCACCAAACCTCGTAGGATGACAAGGACGCGTACTACTTCAGAGTGGTATGGTAATCCTGTCTTGGAAGTCATGTTGCTAGACAACAATGAACCTACGAGCTATGAAGAAGCGATGGTGGGCCCGGATTCCGACGAATGGCTCGAGGCCATAAAATTCGAGAGAGGATCCATGTATAAAAACAAAGTATAGACTTTGGAATAACTACTTGATGGTCGTAAGGCTGTTGGGTACAGATGGATTTTAAAAGGAAGACGGACAATGATGGTAAGTGTCACCATTAAGAAAGCTCGACCTATCGCTAAGATGTTTTCTGACAAGTTCAATGAGTTGACTATGATGAGACTTTCTCACTCATAGCGATGCTAAGAGTCTGTTGGAATTATATTAGCAGTTACTGCATTATTTATGAAATCTTGCAGATAGGATGTCAAAAACATTGTTTCCTCGATGATTTTCTTGAGGAAAGGTTGTATGTGATACAACCAGAAGGTTTTGTCAATCCTGAAAGATGCTAACAAGTATGCAAAGCTCCAGCAATCCTTCTAAGGACTGGAGTAAGCATCTCGGACTTGGAATGTACGCTTTGATGAGATGATCAAAGATTTTGCGTTTATACAAAGGTTATGAGAAACTTGTATTTCCAAATAAGTGAGTGGGAGCACTATAGCATTTCTGATGAGTATATGTTGTTGACATATTGTTGATCGAAAATGATGTAGAATTTCTGGAAAGCATATAGGGTTATTTGAAAAGTGTTTTCAATGGAAAACCTGGATTAAGCTACTTGAACATTGAGCATCAAGATCTATAAGGATAGATCAAAATCGCTTGATAGTACTTTCAAATGAGTATGCATTGTGACAAGATTTTGAAGGAGTTCAAAATAGATCGCCAAAGAAGGAGTTCTTGGTTGTGTTATAAGGTGTGAGTATTGAGTAAGTCTCAAGACCTGACCACGGCAGAAGAGAGAGAAAGGACGAAGGTCGTCCCCTATGCTTTAGACGTAGGTTCTACAGTATGATATGATGTGTACCGCACCTAAAGTGTGTCTTGCCATGAGTCAGTCAAGGGGTACAAGTGTGATCCAGGAATGGATCACAGGACAGCGGTCAAGGTTATCCTTAGTAACTAGTGGACTAAGGAATTTTCTCGATTATGGAGGTGGTAAAAGAGTTTGTCGTAAACGGTTACGCCGATGCAAACTTTGACACTAATTTGGATGAGTCTGAGTAGTAGACCGAATTCATATAGTAGAATAGTTATTTGGAATAGCTCCAAATAGCGCGTGGTAGCTGCATCTACAAGATGACATACAGATTTGTAAAACACACACGGATCTAAAAGGTTCAGACCCATTGACTAATAACCTCTCTCACAAGCGAGATATGATCAAACCCCATGGGTGTTGGATTCATTACAATCACATAGTGGTGTGAACTAGATTATTGACTCTAGTGCAAGTGGGAGACTGTTGGAAATATGCCCTAGAGGCAATAATAAAATGGTTATTATTGTATTTCCTTGTTCATGATAAATGTCTATTGTTCATGCTATAATTGTATTAACTGGAAACTGTAATACATGTGTGAATACATAGACCACACCATGTCCCTAGTGAGCCTCTAGTTGACTAGCTCGTTGATCAATAGATGGTTATGGTTTCCTGACCATGGACATTGGATGTCATTGATAATGGGGTCACATCATTAGGAGAATGATGTGATGGACAAGACCCAATCCTAAGCATAGCACAAGATCGTGTAGTTCGTTTGCTAAAAGCTTTTCTAATGTCAAGTATCATTTCCTTAGACCATGAGATTGTGCAATTCCCGGATACCGTAGGAATGCTTTGGGTGTACCAAACGTCACAACGTAACTGGGTGGCTATAAAGGTACACTACAGGTATCTCCGAAAGTGTCTGTTGGGTTGGCACGAATCAAGACTGGGATTTGTCACTCCGTATGACGGAGAGGTATCTCTGGGCCCACTCAGTAATGCATCATCATAATGAGCTCAATGTGACTAAGTAGTTAGTCATGGGATCATGCATTACGGAATGAGTAAAGTGACTTGCCGGTAACGAGATTGAACGAGGTATTGGGATACCGATGATCGAATCTCGGGCAAGTAACGTACCGATTGACAAAGGGAATTGTATACGGGACTGATTGAATCCTCGACATAGTGGTTCATCCGATGAGATCATCGTGGAACATGTGGGAGCCAACATGGGTATCCAGATCCCGCTGTTGGTTATTGGCCAGAGAGCTATCTCGGTCATGCCTGCATGATTCCCGAACCCGTAGGGTCTACACACTTAAGGTTCGGTGACGCTAGAGCTGTTATGGGAATTAGTGTGCAGTTACTGAATGTTGTTCGGAGTCCCGGATGAGATCCTGGACGTCACGAGGAGTTCCGAAATGGTCTGGAGGTAAAGATTTATATATGGGAAGTCCTATTTTGGCCACCGGAAAATGTTCGGGATTTTTCGGTATTGTACCGGGAAGGTTCTAGAAGGTTCCGAAGTGGGGCCCACTTGCATGGGGGGACCCACATGAACGTGGGTAGTGGGGGCAAGGCCCCACACCCCTGGTCAATGCGCACCAAGATCCCCCCTTAGAAGGAATAATATCATATCCCGAAGGGATAAGATCAAGATCCCTAAAAAGGGGGGGTAACAATCGGTGGGGAAGGAAATGATGGGATTTCTTTCCTCCCACCTTTGCCAACGCCCCAGTGGACCTGGAGGGCAAGAAACCAGCCCCCTCCACCCCTATATATAGTGGGGAGGCGCATGGGAGCTTTACCCTTCCCTTGGCGCAGCCCTCTCCCTCCGCAACACCTCCTCCTCCTCCGTAGTGCTTGGCGAAGCTCTGCCGGAGAACTGCAAGCTCCACCACCACGCCGTCGTGCTGCCGGAGCTCTCCCTCAACTTCTCCTCTCCCCTTGCTGGATCAAGAAGGAGGAGACGTACCCGGGCTGTACGTGTGTTGAACGCGAAGGCACCGTTGTTCGGTGCTTAGATCGGATTCGGCCGCGATCTGAATCGCTTAGTGAACGACTCCACCGACTGAGTTCTTGCAACGCTTCCGCATCGCAATCTTCAAGGGTATGAAGATGCACCCCCCTCTCTCTCGTTGCTAGTTACTCCATAGATTGATCTTGGTGATGCGTAGAAAATTTTGAATTTCTGCTACATTCCCCAACATGAGTACCACAAGCCGTCATCATCGATTCTAAGTTCTTATTTTGATGTTTTCCATTCATACAAGAAGGGTGTTTTACATTCTTTCTTATGCATTGTAGGATGAGCAGGCAGAAGAATTAGTCAATCACAGATTGGGAAGCCCAACATGCGAGATACGTGGAGGAATGGAATGAGTGGAAAGGCCGCAAAGACACAGAGAGGAGAGTGATTGACTAGGACGAATACGAGGATCACATGATGTGGTACGACGATGGCATCAAGCATTGTCTGCGTCTGAGGCCCCAGTGGACGACAACAGATGCCGAAGACCTGTTCGATGACGACTCCGAGAATAAGGCCTACAATGAGAGCATCAGAGAGCTTCAAGGCGGGTTTAGGGAGTACAGACCCCTCATGAACAGAGTAGTAAGTTGTTTTTATCTCTTTTGAACCGATGGTTGGATGAAATCGGATTTTAGTGCTACTGACTCATTTTATTACTTTGCAGTCTTCGGAGCTGAATAAAAGCATTTTTCAAGCCTCTGATGCGCTTAGTTCTATCCCCGGGACTCGACTAGTGAGAACAAGTTGAGGAAAACGGTGAAGGTAATATGGAATTCATTTTCTTAAGTTCATTTCCAGAAATTGGACACTGCAGAAGTTCACATTGTTTCGTTGTCATTGCAGAAGTACGTCAACAAAGCACACAGGCTTGTGGGCCTGCTTGGGTGCGCTACAAACACCAAGGATGTTTTTCCTCCTGCACCGATGCGTAGCCTCGCTTCATCGAGCCATGCAGCCTCGTCATCTAGGGCGGTTCAAGATGACGAGGAGGAGAGCGAGGACAATGATGATGAAGAGGAAGATGAAGAAGAGGGCGCAGAAGAAGAACATGGTGAAGAAGAGGAAGAGGACGATGAGGAGGAGGAGTACGATGATGGCGACGGACCTCCAGCAACTCAGCCAACCCAGCGTGAGAAGAGGAATGTGCCAAAGAAGGATTGGAAGAATCCATCCCCGTTTCAGAAAGCGCGTCCTACTCACCGCAAGAAGACGGCGGCCGAGAAGCGTTCAAAGACAAACGAGGACCGAACGTCGAAGAGGGGAAGGAGGGACTGAAGTTGCTGCCATGTCGTGCCGTTGAACTATAAACATTTCATGTTTGATTCGTGAACAATTTGCTCGTGAAACACTTTCGTGAACTTGCTATGTAGAACTTGGTCGTGGATGTGTGCTTGTTATGTATCCAACTTTAATATTTGTGGATTTGTGGATTGTTATGTGATACTCTCTCCGTCCCAAAATTTTTGTCTTAGATTTGTCTAGATACGGATGTGTCTAACACTAAAACGTAACTAGATACATCCATATTTAAACAAATCTAAGACAAGAATTTTAGGACGGATGGAGTACATGTGATTCCTGTTTATAAGTATCTCATTGTTATGTGCAAAAAATTGAAGACAAGAAAAGTTAGGAGGTGCAAAAAATGCACCATGGGCCACCCTACCGCCAGGCCAAGCGGCGGTAGGTATGAACAGCCTATCGCCACACCTGCCGGCGGTAGGGGGCCTCCCCCAGCATGCCCCCCTGCTGTGACCAAAACTGCCAGCAACTCAGCAGGAGGGTTGCACACTCTATTGACAGGTCTTACGGCAGTAGGGTCAGGCAACCTACCGCCAAGAGCTGCGGCGGTAGGGTGTTGTGCTGGCCGTTAGGTAACGGCAGTCGGCCGTCCATGCCACCACCAGAACCCCTGGCGGTAGGTTGCGTAACCCTACCGCCGAGCCCTTTGACGGTAGCAAAAGGGTCAGATGTCGATTTTTTTAAAACGGATCAGATCTCAATTTTATATCATAAAAGGTCAAAACACAAAATTTAGCCACCATGGACCATCCAGATGAGGGAAGTGCCAGTGGGCAACGCCAGCGTGCCGGCCGACATGGTGGTACGGCGCCCGTCGCTGGCTGGCTGGCGGTCCCCGCCCCCGTCCCCGTCGGCGAGGGAGAGTCGTGCAGGTGTGCAACCAACCTCCGCACCGCATGTCTCCACCACGAGGCACGTGCGAAGCAGGAAAGACGGACTGGTGGTCTGGTGGATGGATAGATACGCGCGACGTGTGGTGATTATTTCCGTGCAGGGATAAAGCGGAGGCCGCTTTTGTTTCTATTTCTGCGCGGTGCCTCTGGTCCCGCCCGCGGCCCCCGCGGCGAGAGGGAAAGCCACCGGCCGCTTCGCGAAGCTTCTGGACCGTCGGGCCAATGGGTGCGCGCGCAACTGCCGCGCGGTCGGCCGCCGCTCCTGGCCGCCCACCGGCGCAATTCTCGCGCGTGATGCCAAAGCCGAATAAACCATCCGCAAATGCTACGTGCACCAGACCAAAATTACAGTAGACTTTGTTGTTGGCGTCGCTTTGCTTCATTCGAGAAAGTTACGGTACTGACCCTCCGGGTTTCAGATTAAGGCTGGTCATAGTGGGGAGTAACTTAGACTAGTAACATGCATATGTTACTAGTTTATGTTACTACCTCTATAGTGCATAATATCTTAGATTAGTATCATAGGTGGTCTCATTTATTGCCATGCATGACACATAGTAGCATCACATTTATTATGTTACGGTATCTACATATGTTACTATAACCATCTCTCTCTTCCTTAATTGCCTGCCACATAAGCATATTTGCGAGTCCCAAGTGCATAATACTACTTATGTTACCCCCACTATGGCCAGCCTAGGCTGGTCAGGTACTCTGTAGACTCATTTTGTATTGAAAAATGTTATGTAATGGTAATATATTAGGCTGGTCATATTGGGGAGTAACTTAGACTAATAACATGCATATGTTACTAGTCTATGTTACTATCTCTATAGTGCATAGTATCATAGATTAGTATCATAGGTGGTCTTATTTATTGCCATGCATGACACATAGTAGCATCACATTTATTATGTTACGGTATATACCTATGTTACTATAATCATCTCTCTCTTATTTAATTGTCTGCCACATAAACATGTTTGCGAGTCCCAAGTGCATGATACTACTTATGTTACCCCACTATGGCCAGCCTTATGTTACTCTATTTGCCTCTTTCCTTCTTAACTATTTGCCATCTTACTATATTTGTTTATGCGGCATGTATATTACTACCTATGTTACTCCCACTATGACCAGCCTTAGACTTGGCGTCGCTTTTTTCTGAATTTACTCTAGACTTTTTGGCGATCAACGATGTTCATTGAGTGAGAAACAACTTAGTGTCTCAAAGGTGTTTAGATCATCTACAACCACGTCCTACAAATCTGGGCTCTCAAAAGCCCGCGGGCGCGTCCGTAGGCACTAACCGGGCACTCATCAAATCATGTCGTCCACATCCGTGTATCTCATATCTCGTACTTCATATCCATATTAAGCATGCAACGTAGATAAAAACAACGTAGATCATCACACAAACATATAATCGGACATAGAAATGCACATTATGATCATCAAAAGATCACCGACTATTGTCCAAAAGATCGCCAAAGTTCACATAATTCACATAAACGACGGACAAATTTAAACTACATTACTAAAAACTTGAAATTGAAGACGTAGACAGCGGGGCTTCACCACTTACTCGCCGGCCCTTTGCCCTCCGGTCGGCGGCGCAGTCGTAGGTGTCGGTGGCTGGTGTCAGATCGTCCGAGTCATCGGATGAGGGGCCCTGGTCATCGTCATCGTCGAAGGTGTCGGAGAGGATGATGAGCCCTTTCAACCACCAGACCTCACTGTCCTACTGCCGCTTGAGCTCCGCGAGCCGAGCCGCCTCCACAGTTGCCTCTGCCACCTCACACTCGGACTGCTCAGTGGCAATCCGAAGCACCGATCCATCTCCTCCCTTTTCTTTAAACCAAGAGCTACTCCTCCCTTTTCTTTTTTTATGTAATTTCAATACGATTTCGTTTGTGTTCATGTTTTCAATTTAGAACCCCACAAAAGTGAATAGAAAAAAGAAAAATCCCCCTGTGATACGCCTTCCTTTACCTATTTCTAGATTGACTGATGTTCAATGGAGGGAAACTTGCCATTCGTGGCGTTCTTCCCACGGAGCCGCCGTGCATCTGTCTCCGCGGTCATAAGCGACCGACGGTAGACCCATTCAAGGAGCCGCGCGTCCTCGTCGGGCTCCACCTGCATCCCGCGGCGGCGGCGCACGGACTGCTCCGCCTCCTTCCTCTCCCTTTCCCACTGCCTCTCACGGCGGGCGGCGCGCGCCTCTGATTCTGGCGTGCACGTTCGGGCCGGTGATACGTTGCCAATGTATCTATAATTTTTTATTGTTCCATGCTGATATATTATCAATCTTTGATGTTTCATATTCATTTTATAACAACTTTATATCATTTGGGACGAACATATTGACATAGTGCCCAGTGCTAGTTGCTGTTTTTTTGCTTGTTTTTTACTTCGCAGAATATCAATACCAAACGAAGTCCAAATGCCACAAAACTTTTTAGAGATTTTTTCTGCCCATAAGACAACTTGGAAGCCAAGGAAGTGCAAGAGGGGAGGCCCGTGGGGCCCACAAGACATCGGGGCCCGCCAGAGGCCCCTAGTGCACCCAGATGGGTAGTGGGGCCCATGGAAGGCCTCTCCACTACCGCTCAGCTCTATAAATACCCAAATATTTCAGAAACCCTAGGGGAGTCGACGAAAAACAATTCCAGCCATCGCAAGTTCCAAAACCACGAGATCCAATCTAGAGCCCTATTCCGGCACCTTGCCGGAGGGGAACACGATCACGGAGGGGTTCATCGTCCTCATTGGTGCTCCTCTGATGATGCGTGAGTAGTTCTCCATAGACCTATGGGTCCGTAGGCAGTAGCTAGATGGCTTCTTCTCTCTTTTTGATTCTCAGTATAATGTTCTCCTTAATGTTCTTCGAGATCTATTTGATGTAATGACTTTTTGCGGTGTGTTTGTTGGGATCCAATGAATTGTGAGTTTATGATCAAATCTATCCATGAATATTATTTGAGTCTTCTTTGACCTCTTATATGCATGATTATTATAGTCTCGTATTTATTCTCTGAAACTTTGGTTTGGTTTGGCCAACTAGATTGGTTTTTCTTTCAATGGAAAGAGTTGCTTTGTGATGGGTTAGATCTTGCGGTATCCTCACCCAGTGACAGAAGGGGTAGCGAGGCACTCATATATCGTTGCTATTAAGGATTAAAAGATGGGGTCTATTCCTACATGAATAGATCTTGTCTACATCATGTCATCGTTCTGATTGCATTACTCCGTTTCTCGATGAACTTAATACACTGGATGCATATTGGATAGCGGTCGATGTGTGGAGTAATAGTAGTAGATGCAAGCAGGAGTCGGTCTACTAATCTTGGACGTGATGCCTATATACATGATCATTGGATATCGTCATAATTATTTGCTCTTCTATCAATTGCCCAACACTAATTTGTTTACCCACCGTATGCTATTTTCTCGAGAGAAGCCACTAGTGAAATCTACGGCCCCTGGGTCTATTTTCTATCATATTGTTTTCAGATCTATTATTCTAAAAACCAAAAATATATAGCTGCACTTTTTCTTTATTTATTTTATTTTTTATTTTTGTTAAATCTATTTATCCAATTTCATACAAGTTAATCTATCTCAATACCGAGGAGGGATTGACAACCCCTCTTACACGTTGGGTTGCAAGTATTTGTTATTTATGTGCAGGTGCCATTTACATAGTGTTGCTTGGTTCTCCTACCAGATTGATAATCTTGGTTTCATAACTGAGGGAAATACTTACCGTTGGTGTGCTGCATCATCCTCTCCTCTTCGGGAAAATACCAACGCAGATACAAGCAATCAGGAAAAAAATTTGGCGCCGTTGCCGAGGGGACATCATCAACATCTATCAAGTTCCTAATCACAAATTCCATCTCCTTGCAATTTACATTATTTGACATTTGCCGCTCGTTTCCATCTCCCCCACTTCTAAAATGTTTTTGTAAAAGTACAAAAATATTTGCCTTCTTTTCATTTGCGTTTTTTTGTTAGATCTCTTGTTTGCTTGCAATCTTGTTTGCGTAGTCATGATGTCTTAAGAAAATACAAAATTGTGTGATTTTCCTAATACTAATAATAATGTTTGCATAGTCACGATGTCTCGAGAAAATACCAAATTGTTTGCGTAGTCACTATGTCTCAAGATGAGTGTTTATTCACTTGTCATTGCACGAGAGTGTGGCAAGGTAATAGGGATGCACAGTCCTGAAATGAAAAAAATGTTTATGTTGTTCAATAATAAATTCCTTGGAAAATATTGGTATGGAAGGAACCTGTGGATACGGCTAGCCATGGATTGTGAAAGAATAGTGGAAAAAGGAATAAACTTTATTTTATGTTTGGGAACCGCCTATGATTTATGTAGCATGGAAATTATTGGGAATTCTCGGTCGTTTCCGTTTAAGGGAAAAGCATGCCACTCAAAATAATTTTATCTCTCAATTTAAGCTTTGAGCTCTGGAACCTCTACAAATCTATGCTTCCCTCTATGAAGGGTCTATCTATTTACTTTTATTTAAGTCTCCATCTTCTCTTATAAAGCACCAAGTAGGCAACACTATTATCATACTTGTGCATTGATCATAGTTAATATTTGAGTGTGTTTCATGAATGGATCAATGACTGAGCATAATGGGCTACAGAAACTTTCTTTAATGTTGATATTTCAAAAGTCATGATTGTTTGTTGATATGCTTGAGTATTGATGTCCTCGTGTCAAATACAGACTATTGCTTTGAATCATCTAAAAGTCCAAATGTCCATGCTACAAAAGAGAAAACATGAGAGGAGCATGTTAGGCAACATTTCACATCAAAAATTCTGTTTTTATCATTTACCTGCTCGAAGACGAGCAGGAATTAGACCTTGGGATGCTGATACGTCTCCAACGTATTTATAAATTTTATTGTTCATGTTGTTATATTATCAATCCTGGATGTTTTATATTCATTTTATAGCAACTTTGTATCATTCTTGGGGACTAACCTATTACATAGTGCCCACTGTCAGTTGATGTTTTTTGCTTGTTTTTTTACTTTGCAGAATATCAATACCAAACGAAGTCCAAATGCCACGAAACTTTTTGGAGATTTTTTTCTGGACAGAAGACACCTTGAGAGCCAAGGAAGTGCACGAGGGGATGACCATGGGGCCCACTAGGCACCAGGGCGTGCCAGAGGCCCCTGGCGCGCCTACTGGGCAGTGGGCCACACGGGAGGCCTCTCCACCGACTATCAGCTCTATAAATACTCTAAAATTCCCAAAACCCTACGGAAGTTGAGAGATCAGATTTTCCACCGCCGCAAATTCCAGAACCACAAGATCCAATCTAGAGGCCTTTTACGGCACCTTGCCGGAGGGGTCAACAATCACGGAGGGGTTCTTCATTATCCCCCTTGCCGCTTCGATGATGCATGAGTAGTTTACCACAGACTTGCGGGTCCGTAGGTAGTAGCTAGATGGCTTCTTCTCTCTTTGTGATCTTCAATACAATGTTCTCCTCGATGTTTTTGGAGATCTATTTGATGTAACACTTTTTGCAGTGTGTTTGTTGGGATCCGATGAATTGCGAGTTTATGATCAGATCTATCTATGAATATTATTTGTTTTTTTGAACTCTCTTATGCATGATTGTTATAGCCTCGATGAATTGTGATGCCTATATACATGATCATTGACTTGGATACCGTCATAATTATTTGCTCTTCTATCAATTGCCCAACAGTAATTTGTTTACCCACTGTATGCTTTCTCGAGAGAAGTCTCTAGTGAAATCTACGGCCCCGGTCTATTTCCTATCATATTGTTTTCAGATCTATTAATCCAAAAAACCAAAAATACCATGCTGCACTTTTTCTTTATTTATTTTATTTTGTGTTTTTGTTAGATCTATTTATTCAATCTCATACAACTTAATCTATCTCAATACCGAGAAGGGATTGACAACCCCTCTTACGCGTTGGGTTGCAAGTTCTTCTTATTTGTGTGAAGGTATTGATTACATAGTTTGGGTTGATCCTCCTACTGGATTGATACATTGGTTTCATAATTGAGGGAAATACTTATTGTTGTTGTGCTGCATCATCCTCCTCTCTGGGGAAATACTAACGCAGATACAATCAATCAGCTGGTTGGGCGGGCACAAGCACCCACCGTTGCCCACGTGGGGGGGCAGTAGCCGGCGGGGGCAGGGGACAGCGTAGGGAGGCACGGATTGCGCAGCCGCCTGTCAAAACTGCACATGAGCCGGGAGGGGCCAGTGCCGGCGTCCGAGCTGCGCCGGCGGGGAAGCTGCGTCTGCGGCAAGGCTGCAGATCAGGAGCTGCCCCCAGTCTCCACATTGGACCGCTGCAAGGCGATGCGGAAGGCAAGCTCATAGTCCGGATCCATCTCGGGGGCAGAGAGTCCGCACCCGAATTTCATTTCAAAGTTGCTTAACGTGAGGAGAGAAAACCGCGCCACATTTTAGTGTGTTCTTTTTGTACCGGCCTTTCGAGTCGATTTGTCCCTAAGGTAAAGTCTGCTGAAATGCTTGTCATTACAACGTTGGTTGAAAGACTTCCATTTTGGGGGAAAACAAAACATTCCTTGCATCCATTTTTCTCATAGGATACTGAGCAACATGAAGGCTTGAGCGTGGGGGTTGCAGGTCATGTCCATAGCAGCCCAATTGGCCGGTATAGATAAGTAAAGGTAAGCCTAAGCCAGATCCTCGGAGCGAATGCGCATTCAAAAAATAGGTGATTCCAAGTTTGTGGGTGTTGGCGCGAATGCGCATTCGAGAAATAGGTGATTCCAAGTTTGTGGGTGTTGGTGCAGAGGGAGTAGATGTCATCAACAATGATAGTTCTCCTCTTGAGGTTCTCGTGTGTGTTCAACTCGTCCATATGTAGTAGCCAACCTATGATCTTGATTCGTGCATCTACATTTTGCTTCACATATGTGTGCCAACTCAAGCAAGAACCATTTGATTGTGAGCTCAGCTAGGCTCCTTTGTGATGAAAGAACCACTAC
The DNA here is from genome assembly GCF_018294505.1 of Triticum aestivum. NCBI lineage: Eukaryota > Viridiplantae > Streptophyta > Magnoliopsida > Poales > Poaceae > Triticum > Triticum aestivum. The sequence continues at coordinate 637,692,736 of NC_057801.1, forward strand.
CCGAAATATCACCTGAACCGTCAAGATTAACCCGCAACAAAAGAACACATGCGGAGGCATAATTCCGAAGTCGTAACCATGGTTATCCAGCTACACAAGGATCGATCGATATCCTCACGTCAAATAGTAGCGAAAAAATCGTAGGGTCTTAGAGCATCTCCAACAACTCCCCTTTCCCCAATAAACCAGCTATGCGGGAAGTTGACATAAAAACACTCTAGCAATTCCCCTGTACCGAATATTTATTAGGATCTCACCCTAAAAACACCCCAACTTCGCTCTATAGAGGGGAATATGGATCTTTCCGTATAATCCCATCCACTTTGGTGGGAACCAACCGCTAGAGTTTTCATGTTCCAAAACCGCCCCCCCCCCCGCCGCCGCCCCACCTCACCGCCACATGCTACCAATCGTCCGCCTCGTAGCTGATGGCCCCGCAGCTACTCGCTGGCCGCCAGCGTCGCAGACGCCGCATCGCCACCTCCCTGCCACACGCCGCTGACTCCTCCGCTACTCGCCGGTCGCCAACGGCACATATGTAGCGCCTCCACCTCACTGCCACATGCCACTGATTGCCCGCGCCTCCATCACTCGCCCGCCTCCCGCTCGTGCCGGGCCCCTGCCCCACCGCACCGAATGTAGAGTCGTGGCTAAAACCTGTTGAAGACAATTTGGGCTTATACATGACACTAAGTGATCGCATCCGAATTCCCTTTTTTGCTAGTTCTCCTGCAATGGACAAAGATGATGTCTTCTGTCTTTTTTTTTGCGGGAGTCTTTTGTCAAAAAAGCATCTCATTATATTTGCATTTGGTAGCCAGTCGGCTCCTGCTTTCCATAGTTATGAGTTATGAGTACCATATACTCTTCTGGAATACTAATGCAAAAGTAAAAGGGAATCGTTTCTGGCTGGGGCACCGGTCGAACCGTTCCGCCGGTCTCGTCCATGCGCGCGCTGTGCAGCAAGTCAAGTCACGACACGTGGGGTGGTGGGTCCCAATCACACAGCCTTATCCCCTTCCAGCTTTCTCTCCAACTGCTCGTCTTCTCTCTCTTCCCACCTTGGAGATCCCGTCTTGCCGGCGTTCTCCCGAGCTGCCGTCCCCTCGCGGCAGCAGTAGCTATCCTTCTTCCTTCTTCCTCTCTTCCCTTTTTCTCCTCCTCTCTTCCCTTTTTGCTGCAATCGGCGACAGGTCAAACGCGGGGAGGTCCGAGGTGCCCGTGCTACAACCATGGCCACGGGGAGGAGCTGCAGCCGCGGTACTGGGAGAGTTGCAAACGGAGTTTTCCCGTGCTACAACCATGGACACAAAAAGCTACATCCAGTAGATAAAAAAGCTTCAACCAGACAACGAAATACAGGAAAAGTTACAACCGTTTTGACAAAAAGCTTCAACCCGCAGATGAAAAAGCTTCAAACAGAGATTGAGAAAATCCTCCTCGACGACGACCATGGCGTCTCTCTGTGTTTTTGTTGCAACCGCAGAGTGAAAAACTGCAACCCTTTGTGAAAAAAGCTTCAAGCTCAGGTGAAAAAAGCTTCAATTGGCATGGTGGAAAGCTTCAATCCGCGAGAAAAGCTTCAACAGGCATAGAGAAAAGCTTCAACCGATGAGATAAAAGCTTCAACCTGACTCACCAATGGCAGCGATCGGCGATGTTGAGAGCTGCATCGTCCACACGATAGTGCAGCGATGATGGCGGCTGCTAGGTGCTGCAACGACGGGGGGTGCCGGTGTGCTTCAAGACGACGCCATTTTTTGCTACAAAGGGGGCTTTCTGCTGGACCGGGGGGGCG